>NC_080178.1:74122327-74423577 GCF_950295315.1 Erinaceus europaeus | reverse complement strand
GACAGGGCCGTAGAAATGAGCAAAAACGGGGAGTCAGGCGGTAGCGCAGCGGGTTAAGCACAGGTGGCACAAAGCTCAAGGACCGGCGTAAGGATCCCGGTTCGAGCCCCCGGCTCCCCACCTGCTGGGGAGTCTCTTCACAGGCGGTGAAGCAGGTCTGCAGGTGTCTGTCTTTCTCTCCCCCTCTCTGTCTTCCCCTCCTCTCTCCATTTCTCTCTGTCCTATCCAACAACGACAGCAATTAACTACAACAATAAAACAACAAGGGCAACAAAAGGGAATAAATAAATATTAAAAAATTAAAAATAAATAAATGAAAAAAAGAAGTGAGTAAAAATGGACCTGAAGTTGAATATATATATATTCAACTCCTGTCTGTGACCGTGGGAGAACTACTGCAGTTTCCACTGGGACACAGAACTCTGGTGGTGGGAGCGGTGTGGAATTATACCCCTCTAATCTGAAAATTTTGTAAATGACTATTGAATCACTACTAACATTGGAAAAAACAAAAGGAAATAAGGGCAGGTAAGGAGACTCAGCATGGGGAAGGGAGATGTGACAGCACTTTCTCTCTTCACACACACCTGGTCAGCTGTCTGTCACATGGCTGATTCAACAGCAGTCACCATAGGTTTGCATTTATTGAGCGCGTCTTATGGACCAGGCACTTAGGCATTTTACAGATATTTCCACTTACTCCCACAACAGTTCAGTGAGGTAGGTTCCATGGGGATCCTCATTTTAGAAATGAGGCAGTCGAGACACAGAGTCTGCTACTTCCCAAGGTCTTAGCGCTTAGCCAAGATTTGAACCTGGAGAGCTTGCGCTTCAAGTGTGATGTGAATACACATGCCATCGCCACCTCTCTCCCCAGCACCTTAAGATGCCAGCTGACCCCTGAGAGAGGAGGCAGGGCGGGTCCTGGGAGATACATCTGGTGGGTTCCCAACAACTGAGATGGTCCGAAGTTTGGCAGGTGGCCCCTGACACTGGAGGGGAGTCTCCCTGCAGAGGATCAGCCCCAGGTCCCCCTCGGGCCACCTCCCTACTGGTGTCCACAGCCTGAAGCTGCCAGCCTCGCCCTCTGTTCCCCGGCATGTTCCCTGCCTCCCCAGCAAGAACAGCCCAGAGTTTACATCGCGAAGGGGGTTTTATTGACAGTGGAGAAGCAGAGTTCTGGGCAAGGACACACAGCACTGCTCTAAAAGTTCAGACTTAGGGTTCAGCCTCAGGGGCCTCACTCATCCCCACCTAAACATCTCCTCATTCAGCAACTCAAAGACCTACCACAGCCGCCCCAGGGGCAACCACTGGCCAGGAGCCAGGAGGCAATTCAGCCTGAGGCCTGTGGAGTGTGATGGCCCTCCTCCCCTGGCCACTCTCTGCCTGGCCACAGCCCACCTTGGCCTCTCTTGGCAGACACAGACAGGAACAGCTGGGCAAGGCCGCTCCAGCCCATGGGGCTCTCAGGGTATCAGCCTTGGTGTTGGGGCAGGGGACAGGCACATAGGGCCACCTCCTCTCCCCTGCTTCGGAGCCTCCTCAAACCTCCTCACACTGGCCTCCCTCTGCCCTGAGTCTGCTCTGCGGGGGAGCCCTGCCAACCTCAGGCTGCTCCTGTTGGTGGAGGCTGCACACCTTCCACCCGGCAGTCGGAATGGGCTCCCAGGAGGCCGGGCCTGCCCTTCGGCCCTTCCCTCTCTCAAGATGCCAGGCAGGACTGAGGCCTGACCAAAGGCATCTTCAGGAGCCACACAAACAGCAGAGACTGGAGACTGTCCACTCCCACCCACCTGCCCGGTGTGGGGGGCGGCGGGGCATGGGGACCTAGGACCGACTGGAAGTCTAGTTTTCAGCCCAGAGGTTTCCCCTGTCCCAGGGGCAGAAGGTGCAGGGGTGAGCCAGTCCTGAGCCGGGGCTGGGAGGAACAGGGACAAAAATAGCCCAGCACAGGCTCCCTCCAGGGCCTAGAAATAGCGTAGTGACAAGTGCCTTGTAACACCCTGGGCCAGCAGCAGCGGGGGAGGCTGCACTGAGAGTGTGTGAGTGTGTGTGTGTGTGTGTGTGTGTGTGTGAGTGTGTGTGTGTGTGTGTGTGTGAGTGTGTGAGTGTGTGTGTGTGTGTGTGGAGAGGGCAGCCTCACCCCAGGGTCTGGTCCCCCCACTGGGTCCATGCTACGTACCACACCACACTGCCTGTGTACAGTCACACAGAGAGGGCCTGTGGAGTGGGGGTGAGCCCAGCCTCAGGACAGGGACTCCGGAGAGATGCTAAACTTGGGTTTGGCCTTGGCCACGGCCACGCTGCGTTTGCGCAGGGGTCCCCGGGCAGAGGCCAGGGTCAGGGCGTCCAGCAGGCTGCGGTCCTCGTCCAGCTGCCGGGCGGTGCAGAGCGGTGTGGGCACCTTGACCGTGTTGCCGAACTTGGAGTAGTCGACGGAGTAGCGGCCGTCCTCCTCGGCCACGATGGGCACGAAGCGCTGACCCCACAGGATCTCGTCGGCCAGGTAGGAGGTGCGGGCCTGCGTGGTGATGCCCGTGGTCTCCACCACGCCCTCCAGGATGACGATGACCTCCAGGTCCTGATGGTGGTGCAGGTCACCGGGCGCCAGGTCGTAGAGCGGGCTGTGGGCGTCGATGACGTGGTAGATGATGAGCGGGGCCACCAGGAAGATGCTGTTGCCGCCTATGCCGTTCTCCATGGGGATGTCCACCTGGTGGAGCGGCACCACCTCGCCCTCGGGGCTGGTGGTCTTGCGCACCACCTGCATGCGGATGGTGGCGCTGATGATCATGCTCTTGCGCAGGTCCCCCACCCGCAGCATGAAGCACAGCCGGTTGTGCCTCAGGGCGATGACCGCGTGCTTGCTGAAGATGAGGGTCTCTGCGCGCCGGTGCGCCTGCGCCGTCTTCATGAAGATGCAGCCCAGCATGATGGCGTTGATCATGAGCCCCACGATATTCTGCACGATGAGGATGAGGATGGCCAGCGGGCACTCCTCCGTCACCATGCGCCCGCCGAAGCCGATGGTCACCTGCACCTCGATGGAGAAGAGGAAGGCGGACGAGAAGGACTGGATGCTGGTGACACAGGCCACGTGCGTGTCCTCGCCGGCGGCCGCGGCCAGGTCCCCGTGCGCGAAGGCCACGAGCCACCAGCCCATGGCGAACAGCAGCCAGCTGCACAGGAAGGACATGGTGAAGATGAGCAGCGTGTGCGGCCACTTGAGGTCCACCAGCGTGGTGAACACGTCCTGCAGGAAGCGGCCCTGCTCGCGGATGTTCTTGTGGGCCACGTTGCAGTTGCCGTTCTTGGACACGAAGCGGGCCCTCCGCTCGCGGGCCCGGTAGCGGGGCTCGGCGGGGTCCTCGGCCAGGCGAGTCAGCACGTACTCCTCGGGGATGATGCCCTTGCGGGACAGCATGGCTCCGGGGGCCCGACGAGGAGACGTGCCCCCATGGAGGGCGCCCCCTGCTGCCTGCGCCTAGGACCTCACTGGGATTCCCAGCCTGGGTACCCTCTTTCTTTAGCACGCAGAGGGTGAGTAGGGGCGAGCTTCACTCCCGAGCAGCCTTCCCGGCCAGCCCCATCCTCACGTCCTCCTGGGCCCGCACCTGCCACCTGTCTCACGCCTCAGACCCCCACTACCCATTGCCTTGTGACCTCCCTCCCCTCCAGCCTGCTCTCCACCTGGCCCTGCACCTGTCACCAGCCTCAGCCTCAGCCCACCCTGACCTCTGCCTTGTGACTCCCCCCTCCCCAGACTGCTCCCCAGTTGACTCCCCTCCCACCGGCCTCAGCCTCAGCCCCCACCCCCTGCTCACTGCCTTGTGACCCCCCCACCTCCCCAGTCTGCTCCCCACCTGGTCCGCCTCGCCCTCTCCCCGCTCCCCAGGCCAGTTCTCCCCACCTATATCCTTCCTTCTCCACCCACCTCGGAAGGTCACACCTCACACAGCCCCCGGGGGTGCAGCACCTCACTCCCCGGTGCCCCCCACGACTCCCTTCCAAGCTCCACTTTCATATCCCGACCCTCCCCTCAGTCTCTCCTCCAAGTCTCGCCCCCTCTGTCCCATTCACCGCCCCAGCCCCGCAGCGCTCCCTCGGCTCTCCCGGCGCCCTCCAGCTCCAAGTCTGCCTGTCTGTCTCCCAGGGATTCCGCGCCGGCCAGAGCCTCCACCCCACCCCCTCAACTCCTGCTGCCCCGGCCCCCCAGGGGCCTCCAGGCCCCGCCCGCCGCCCGCCGCCCGCCGCCCGCGCGTCCCCGCACCTGCTCCCGCCGCTCAGCCGCAGCGCCTCCCCGCCCCCTGCTCGGCCGCCTGTCGTTGGGGGATAGGAGATGGAGGGCTTGGGGGGCCGCAGGAGCAGAGTCGGGGAACCGGCCGCCAGAGGGAGCCCGACCCAGCCCAGCGCCCGAGGCGGGACGGATGCGGGCCCCGCCCCGCCACTCACCTCCCCTGCCTGCCTGCTCCGCCCACTGTCCTCTGTTTGGGGTGGGGTGGGGTGGCGGTGGGGGTTCCCCAAAGGGAAGGACCCGAGCTTCCCTAGATGGCGGCTGGTGCAGAGGATGAAAGCAATCCGGACCCCCCTTCCACCCCCAAGTTGGTGAACTGACTACAGCCCCGCGTCTCCTTGGAGCCCCCCCCCCCCCAATTTTCTCATCATATGTTGGGTTAATGTCCATCTGTCTGGACTCTGAGGGGTCTTGGGGGTAAGGGGGCGCAAGAGAGGCTGAATCTCCAACCCAGCGACTGGGGGATGGAGAAATCTCAATCTGCTTCTCTTTCCCTCTAGGGGAGAGCTCACCCTCCTGAGTCGTGAGGCTCTGATGGAAGTCACAGACTTTCTCCCCAGAAGAAACAAAGGCGGCTGTTAGTAGGTGTGGGGACAGAGCTGAACTCCTACTGCAGGCTGGCTGCGCCGTCTTTGCCCAGAAGCTCGCTGGTGGTCCCTGTCAGGCCATATTCCCTTCCTTTCCCTTCGTTATAAAGAGGCCATGAACTAATGGTGTTTGCTTTTACATTAAAAGCAATTACCATTAATTGGTAATTGGGGGCTCATACCTGGATCCTTGCGCGGGTCCTTGCGCTTCCTACTAGGTGCGCTTAACCAGGTGAGCCCTTGCCCAGCCCCCCACCCCAGTTCTTTACTAAAATAATAACCCACCCTCGTCTCTGGGCCCACTTCAGGTCTACACAGAGGGGCCCCTGACCCATGAGAGACCACTTGGTGAAGCGGGGGCTTGACGCAGGGCTAGAGACACGGGTGTGCTACGCCACCGGAGTGACTCGCTCATTGAGTTCTTGTCTTTTCCACAACACTGGCAGAGAGTGTGCACTCAGGGTAAATCTGCTCCTGGATTATTTCAACAGAAGTGCAGTGCCAGGAGGAGGCTGAGCAGAGCTCAAGGAAGAGCTGAGTCAAGTGCAGTTGTTTCATCATCAGAAAAAGGAGGCTTGAGGAAACCCTCAGGCTTTAGGATTTAGTGATTGCAGTAGCCCCTAAGGAGGAGGGTGTAGTTTTGTGTAACCCCACCCACTGGGTAGAGCAGAGACTTCACATAGGAAGCCAGTTTTTATAACCAGGGACGACTCGCTTTGATCTACAGGGTGTCCAAGGCAAGACTGGAGGCCATCGGAGTGGGTGGTGGAGGACGGGGCTTGGGTTAGTCCTGTGTGGACCCTGCCTTGCTCCTGCCACTATACTCCAGTCCCTTGAAGGGCATGAGAATGGGAATCTTTTTTTTTTCTCCTCCAGGGTTATTGCTGGGGCTCAGTGCCTGCACTATGAATCCACTGCTCCTGGAGGCTTTTTTTTTCCCATTGTTGCTCTTGTTACCCTTGTTGTTGTTATTATTATGACTGTTGTCATTGCTGTTGTTGTTGGATAGGACAGAGAGAAACCGACAGAAGGGGTAGAGAAAGACAAGACATCTGCAGACCTGCTTCACTGCTTGTGAAGCGACCTCCCTGCAGGTGGGGAGCCGGGGACTTGAACCAGGATCCTTACGCTGGTCCTTGCACTTTGTGCCATGTGTGCTTAACCTGCTGCGCTACCGCCTGGCCCCCGAGAATGGAAATCTTTTCCCCCCTCAAGTTTCTGCTCCTTGGAGGCTCCACAGTCTTGGGACCTGCTGGATCCCCAGAGGCAGCTCATTTTATTTATTTTTATAGTATTTGTATTAATAGTTCATTAAAACTCAGTATTTGTTAAATTGATGACTTATGAATAGTGATTTTTCTCTCTTCTTTCTTCTTTTTTCTTTCTTTTTTTTTTTCCTCCATGGTTATTTCTGGGGTTTTGTGCCAGCATGACGACTCCACTGGCCAATTTTTCAAGTTTTTGGGAAGGACAGAGAGAAATTGAGAGTGGGGGGAGGTACGGAGGGAGAGAGAAAGATGGACACCTGCAGACCTGCTTCACAGCTTGTGAAGTGGCCCCCCATGCAGGTGGGGAGCTGGGGCTCGAACTGGGATCTTTGAGTGGGTCCCTGCACTTCATACAATGTACGCTTAACAACCTCCATTAAATCAAATTAAATTGATTAATTAATTAATTTTTCACCAGAGCTCTGATCAGCTTTGGTTTATGGTGGTGTGGGGGATTGAATCTGGGACCTTGGAGCCTCGGGCATCAAAGTCTCTTTGCATAACCATTATGCTATCTACTCCAAACTTTATTTTATTTTTTTACAAACTTCATTTAAAAAATTACCTTTATTTATTTATTGGATAGAGACAGCCAGAAACTGAGAGGAAGGGGGTGATAGAGAGGGAGAGAGACAGAGAGACACCTGCATCCCTGCTTCACCACTCGTGAAGCTTTCCCCCTGCAGGTGGCGACCAGGGCCTTGAACCTGCAAAGGGTCCTTGTACATTGTAACTTACACACTTAACCAGGTGCACCACCATCTGGCCCAGGATCATTTTTTTAGGATTTAGTTTTTCTTTATCAGAGCACTGCTCAGTTCTGGCTTAGGGTGGTGCCTGGGTTTGAGCCTGGAACTTCAACACCTCAGGCATGAGAGCCTTTTGCAGAATCATGAGGCTGTCTCCCAGAGCCAGAGGCAGCTCATCTGAAAGGCCAGACTGCCTCCTAGTGTGGGTTTGACCCACCCTTCCCAGAAAGATCGAGCCTCAGTCCAAGTGTCTCAGCCTCCTGCTCTGCTCCATCCTGCTCCATCTCCCCCAGTGCTGTGCTCAGAAGGTCTCTCTCACCATTTCCCTTTCATTCATCAGCTAGTCTGACTCCTTGTCCTGCGTTCAAGGTTTTCTGATTGTAGACCTCGCCACTCCCCATGAGTTCTCTCCCCGAACTCTGTTCACCTAACTCTTACTCCCAATTCAGACCCCGTCTCTTCCATACTGACTGTTAGGCCAGACAGAACGCTGCTCTTCTGAGCTCTGCTGTCTCCAGGAACACTCGAAGAGCCTGTACCAGGCCCCGCCCCAGTGACTGGTGGGCTTCCTCTGCCCACTATTTGCATGGAGGAAGATGCAAGCCCAACAGTCCCGGGCCTGCACCCCCAAGCTTGGTACAGTCAGTGCTGTAACATGTCAGTGCTCATCAGACACTCCTGTCAGCGAGCAGACGCCATCTCTAGATGGAGGCCAGGCATGCCATCCTGCTTCACGACGCAGACGGAGTCTGCATCTCCCAACCATACCCGCTGACTTGTGCTGTGTTTGCGGTTTTGTTTTCCTTCTCCTCACCACCATTCTCCCTTCTGTGCCCACCTCTGACTGCAAGGGCTCTGGGCCTCTGACTTCAGTGATCACCTGGGTGGGGGAATGTAACCCAAGCTGGTCCACTGAGATTCCTCCCCAAGGTTTCTGTCTGGACAGAATTGTGTCTCGCCCTCGGTTCCCTTGTCCATGTCCCTGAGTGTGACTGTATCTGGAGACAGGGCCTCTGAAGCAGTAAAGAAGTTATGTAAAGTCAGAGCAGTGGAGCCCTGCTCCCTCATGATGGGGACCCTAGTGAGGAGAGAGACACCAGGGTGTGCACAGAGGAGAGGTCATGTGAGGACATGGCCGGAAAGCAGCTAACCACAGCCAAGGAGAAAGGTTGTGGGGAAACCTTGATCTTGGACTTTCACCCTCTGGAACTGTCAGAAATAACACCTTGCTGTTTTAAGTACCCCTGCCTGGGACAATTCTGTATGACAAATATGACTCTCATCTCACAGATGAGGAAGCTTGCTTCTGTCCCCGTACAGGGGCCGGTTCAGATGTGCCTGACTTGGTGCTGAAGTCAGGCTGGCTCCCGAGCCCCCCCAAGTCCACCCCAGCCCGTGTCCATCAGGCTCCTGGTAGGAAAGAATTCATCTTTTCTTTATTTACAGGTGATTTACAGTTAGAAAAGCAGGCAGGCAGTGGGCAGGGGAGGGCACGGGCTGGATGGCACTTGGGCTCCAGCAGGTCACTTGTCTGCACGGACAAAGGAGGCGAAGACGCTGTCCTTCCGGCTGAGCAGCTTCTCAGGCTCGTCGAACTCAAGGATGGCGCCACGCTTCAGGACGATGACCAGGTCTGCACTCAGGATGGTGTGGACCCGGTGCTGGGGGGAGGGGCGGCTGGTCAGGGTGACAGGGCATGGCCTGAGGGCTGCGGATGTCCCTGCTGCAGCTTGAAGGGGCTGGCATGTGACCAGAGCAGGGAGTTCTGTGCTGACCGCCCTGTTTGTGGTGGCTGTATGCTAAGCCCTCCATCCACAAATGCATTTTTTTTTTTTTTTTTTGCTTCCAGGGTTATTGCTGGGGCTTGGTGCTGGCTCTACAAATCCACTGCTCCTGGTGGCTATTTTTCATTTTATTGGATAGGACAGAGAAAAACAGAGAAGAGGGGAAGATAGAGGGAGACAGAGAGAAAGAGAGAAAGATAAGACACCTGAAGACCTGCTTAGCCACTTGTGAAGTGTCCCCCCTGCAGGTAGGGCGCCAGGTGCTCGAACCCGGATCCTTGTGCGGGTCCTTGCGCTTAGTACTCTGCATGTGGCCCCCTTCATGATGCACTCTCTTCCAGCACCAAACTTCAGCTCTGCTACCCCTGCCAGGCTGTGCCACACCCCAAGTCTCTGCAAGGCAGGCTCCCTGCAGCCAGTCAGATCCCTTGCCCTGTATGCTGGGGGGCTGCCCACAGATGAGAGTCTTACCGCGATGGTGACCACCGTGCGGTCTGCGAAGGCCGTCATCACCACCTTCTGAAGGATGTTTTCCTGCCAGGGGGAACAGCAGCTGTAGGCTCAGCTGCCCAGAGGTGGGGTCTGGCCTAGCCTTGGGGATGTAGGGCCCACTTTTTTTTGCCTCCAGGGCTTGCTGCCTATACTACAAACCCCCTGTTCCTGGCGGCCATCCCCCCCATTTTTGTTGCCCTTGTTGTTATTGCTATTGCTGCTGCTGCTGTTGTTGGATAGGACAGAGAGAAATGGAGAGAGGAGGGGAAGACAGAGGGGGAGAGAAAGACAGACACCTGCAGACCTGCTTCACCGCTTGTGAGGTGACTCCCCTGCAGGTGGGGAGCTGGGGGGCTCGAACCGGGATCCACATGCCGGTCCTTATGCTTCCTGCCATGTGTGCTTAACCCAGTGCACTACCACCTGGTCCCCGGGGCCCACTTCTTATCTGACCCCATCTCCCTCATGCTGCCCCAAGCCCCTGTAGGGTTGACCAGGCCCCAGAAGTCAGGGCCTGAACTCAACCTGCATGGAGCTCAGTGTCGGGGTATGTGTGATGGGTTACAATGCCGATTCTGGGAGCGGGGGTATGTGTCTGTCTGCAGCTTGTGTGTGTGTGTGTGTGTGTGTGTGTCTGTGTGTGTGTGTGGTAAGACTAGCTGGAGTCAAGGTCCCACAGCACTTTGCTTCTTCACCACAGTGGCACTTGGAGTTAAAGGCTACCTGAGTTTTAGGACCACTTGGTGTGAATGTCTGCCCCTTGCTTCACAGAAACCCAGTCTGAGTCCCCAGTCCCGGGTGAGCCTGGGACGAACCGTGGCCATGTCGATGGAAGCCGTGGCCTCGTCCATGATGAAGATACTGGTCTTTCTCACGAAGGCCCGCGCAAGGCAAAACAGCTGCCTCTGGCCCTGGCTGAAGTTCTCACCACCTTCCGTGATGATGGCGTCTGAAACAAAGGGTGGGGAGGGACATGTACGGTGGGTCGGTTCTGTTTTGAGCACAGTATGTGGTGTGGGGGTGTCTGGAAACATGGGTGCTGTGAGCACAGGTCACCTGCACAAGACCAGTCCCTGGACCCACACTGCTGCCCTCCTGGGCATTTCTGGGAGGGGCTCAAACACTGACTCTGAATGTGTTTGTGTGTGGCCTGATGGGTTATTTTCCCGAGTCAAAGGCTCGGCCAGCACCCGCTGCCCCAGAGGCAAGTACTCCTAGGGTCTGCTGCTTGCTGGGTGGCATTCCTTCCAGTAGCCGTAGTGAGTGATGTGATTTCTTAGTCTGGCCACTCCTTCCTTGGGATGGAACTGGGTGGGTGGTTGGGCAGGGCAGGGCAGGGCTGGCATGCCATCACGTGCTGCCAGGGTATCAGGGGACCTGCAAGCTCTGCCCACCCTAACTGACCCCCTGTGCCCTTGCAGGCAGAACTGGACTCTCAAGTGACTAGGAGTGTGACATCTGGCGCAAGTCACTTGGCTCCTCTGAGCTTCTGCGTGGTGAAGCGCAGGACTGAACGGTCTCTGTGGGCCCTGCCAGACACGCTCCACAGGGGTGTGCGTCTGGCCCTCAGCCCTGAGAGCTATCTGCTATGCCTGCCCAGCGACCCCACCAGGGGTAGTTACCAAGGCCTCCGGGCAGCGCTCTGACCACCAGCTTCAACTGGGCGATCTCCAGAGCCTCCCACAGCGTGCTGTCAGAGCACTTCTTCTCTGGGTCCAGGTTAAAACTGGAGGCGACACAGAACATGCCCTTCAGGGAGGGGGGCAGGATCCATCCGAGGGGACAGAGGACCGGGAGGATAAAGGGGGCTGGAAGTGAGAACCGATTGACTTGGGGGGAGCTGAGGGGGAGGACCAGGGTAGCAGCACGGCAGATCTGAGGCTCGGAGTACCCTTACCAATGCTTGATGTAGGAAAGGGAAGCATGGGAGGGAGAAGCTGGAGGAGCCAGCGCCGGGCCGCAGGGCTCAGAGCCTGGGCAGGGCTGTTCTCTGTGTGTGGGGCCTGCAGGGGCTCACCGGATGGTGCCACTGAAGAGCACGGGGTCCTGCAGGATGATGGAGAGCCGTGAGCGCAGCGTGTGCAGCGGCAGCTTGGCGATGTCGATGCCGTCGATGATGATGCGTCCTGTGTGGGGAGAGCTCTGTCCCAGGTGGGGGCGCCAGGGTAGGGAGGGAGACAGTGCTGGGGGCCATCCAGCCTGGGACCTGCCCCCCCCCATGAGAAGGCAAGTCTGTGCTGGCTGACTGCACGCACCCCAGGACCGAGGGCCCATCCAGTGGCTGTGGGTGCGGGCCCTGCACTCACCTTCAAACGTGTCCACCATGCGGAAGAAGGCAAGCGAGAAGGAGGACTTTCCGCTGCCCGTGCGTCCACAGATGCCGATCTGGAGAGAGAGAAGCCGGGACTGCTGGCTCTGGGGTGCAGGCACAATGCCCCAATCTCTGCTTGACCTGCTCCTCCTGCTCCTTTCCTTTTTTTTTTTTTTTTTGCCTCCAGGGTTATCACTGGGGCTCAGTACCAGCACTACGAATCTATTACTTCTGTGGCCTTTTTCCCATTTTATTGGATAGGACACAGAGAAATAAGAAGGGAGGGGGAGATAGAGAGGGAGAGAGAGAGACACCTGCAGATCTGCTTCGCCGCTTGTGAAGCTTCCCTCCCGCAGGTGGGGAGTGGGGGTTCGAACCTGGACTCTTCACTTCACCAGGTGTGCCACTGCTGTCCTCCCTTTAAACTGATGACAGGGAAACTGAGAGGGAAGGGTAGAGAAGAAGAGAGACACAATACTGATTCACCGCTTGTGAAGCTTCCCTCCTGCAAGTGGGGACTGGGGACTTGAACCTGGGTTCTTATGCACTGTAATGTGTGCTTTATTTATTTACTTTTTGTAATGTGTGCTCTTAACCAGGTGCTCCACCACCCAGCCCTGACCTGCTTCTCTGACTAGCAGCTTGTTGGACTCTGGGTTGGGCTTGTTTCCTGAAGTGAGTCCAGACAGGTTTCCAAGGAGACCCACCAGAGGGCAAGAACTGGGTGTAGACACCTACACGCCTGGGCTGGGGGTGGGCCTGGCTGTGCTGACACTTGGCTGCAGGGGACCTGGTGTGTCACTTTGTGCACGGATGTGGTAGGGGGCTGGGGGTGTCTCGAATGTGGAGTGTAGGGGCTACCTGGGAGCCCCACCAGGAAGTGCAGTTGTTTCCTACTCCATCTCCCTGTAGGTAGCAAGAAGAATGACAAGGAGAAATAATACAGAGACAGAGATAGTGAGAGACACACAGGGAGGAGCAGCAGCAGAGAGAGTCAAAGGAAAGTGAGGTGGGCCAGAGAGCCTCTCCAGGGCTTGGGGGGCAGCTCTCTCTGTCCTGAGGCCCCTGCTCCGAGGTTCAGGAGAATGTGACCTGGCTGTCTTCAGAGGGACCGCACGAGGCTCCTCCAGGCCAGAGGAGTCCAGTGTCTGCTTGGTGGTGAGAGGAGACAGGGAAGGTAGGGAGGAGAGGGGCTGAGCTCGTCAGTGTGAGGAGCCCGGCCTGGAGACCAGGGTGGGGGGAGCTCTCCACGGTGCAAGGTCTAAGCTGACTCTGCCCATCGCAGAGCCTGTCCCGTCTGCCTCCTGACCTTCTGTCCTGGGGAGATGAGTGCGTTGACATGCTTCAGCACCGGCTTCAGGGAGCTGTCATAGCGCACGCTCAGGTTCTGGATCTGAATCTTCCCCTGGTCCGGCCAGTTCTTTGGGATCAGTGAAGGAGCTGGGTGGGGGGTGGGCTGGGTGTCAGCCAGCAGGCTCGGATCTCAGCTGGCAACCGGGATGGCCGCCCTCCCCTGGGGCCCTTTCCCCACTGTCCTCGGCCGGGCATCTGCGTCTCTCACCCAGCAGCCCCTCATAACTCTCCGCTTCTGTTTTCAGGAGCCCATGAATGCGCTTCACGGCCCCCAGCTGGATCTCCATGTCCGCCAGGTTCCTCACCATCCAGTTGAGGTAGTTGGAGACCTGAGGCAGCAAGATGGTTGTGGTCAGTGGTAGCTTGGCCCCTTCCCTGGCCACCAGCCTGGCTTTTCCCACAAGTGAGGAGGGGGCCAGTGACCTGGAGGCCTGGCCATATTCAGGGCTGCCTCCCCCCAGGCAGGGTGTGTGTTTGCAAGAAATAAGGTGCCTCACCCACCACCCGAGTGGGGCATAGCCCCTCGGGCTTCAGACTCACAAGCTGCTGCAGTAAATTCTGGGGCTGGTTCAGCTAAGGAGAAGTCTGCTGCTGCTCACCATGAGGGCACAGGTGAGGCCTGGCTCCTACCACTCACCATGAGGGCACAGGTGAGGCCTGGCCCCTACCACTCACCATGAGGGCACAGGTGAGGCCTGGCCCCTACCACTCACCATGAGGGCACAGGTGAGGCCTGGCCCTACCACTCACCATGAGGGCACAGGTGAGGCCTGGGCCTACCACTCACCATGAGGGCACAGGTGAGGCCTGGGCCCTACCACTCACCATGAGGGCACAGGTGAGGCCTGGCCCCTACCACTCACCATAAGGGCACAGGTGAGGCCTGGCCCTACCACTCACCATGAGGTCACAGGTGAGGCCTGGCTCCTACCACTCACCATAAGGGCACAGGTGAGGCCTGGCCCTACCACTCACCATGAGGTCACAGGTGAGGCCTGGCTCCTACCACTCACCATGAGGGCACAGGTGAGGCCTGGCCCCTACCACTCACCATGAGGGCACAGGTGAGGCCTGGCCCTACCACTCACCATGAGGGCACAGGTGAGGCCTGGGCCTACCACTCACCATGAGGGCACAGGTGAGGCCTGGGCCCTACCACTCACCATGAGGGCACAGGTGAGGCCTGGCCCCTACCACTCACCATAAGGGCACAGGTGAGGCCTGGCCCTACCACTCACCATGAGGTCACAGGTGAGGCCTGGCTCCTACCACTCACCATGAGGGCACAGGTGAGGCCTGGCCCCTACCACTCACCATGAGGGCACAGGTGAGGCCTGGGCCCTACCACTCACCATGAGGGCATAGGTGAGGCCTGGGCCTACCACTTACCATGAGGGCATAGGTGAGGCCCAGCCCCACCAGGCCAGCAGAGAGCTTCCCATGCAGGGAGTTGGAGATGGAGGTCACAGCCGCGATGAGGACCACAAAGGCACCAATGTATTCCTGTGGAGGGAGGGAGATGGCCCGGGGCCCTGCAAGACTGGGGACGCCATATTCCCCACCCACCTCATCCCGTTGGGGGCAGGGAGCCGCTCGGGTGAGACTCAAACCCTGACACACAGGAGGCCCGTGAGATAACTGCACACAAGGTAAGCCCCCACGTCCCGGCCCCTGCACACACAGTCCTTCTCTCTGTTGGCACGCACTGTAAATACTGCTCTCGCCCCACAACCTGGGAAGGGGGGGTGCTCAGGTCACCCATCACTGGGAGGACCAGCAGGGTTGGGAGGACAGGGAGGACCTTGCCTGCCCTTAGTTCTGGCTCTACACCCTGTCATGATGCCTGCCCTGTGTCTGGCCCTGGGGTGGCACTTGCCATACGGACTTCCAGCCATCTGTTGGCAGCCGTGAGGAAGAGGGAGGCGATGTTGTTGGAGTCTGTGTATTCCAGGAGCTTCTGCTGGAAGCGGGCCTCATACCTGAAGGGGTGGAGGAGGTAGATCTGAGAGGCCATCCTGGTCTAGGGGCCCTCTGCCTTTTCTGTCTCGCTCCCTCTGCCCCTGCTCCTCATGGAATGTCTGCCCAGCTCTGCTCTCTTTGTTCAAACCTCTCAAATCCCACCTTCTGCAGACTTCTTTTTTGAGCCAGGGCCTCCCAAATGTGTGATTTCACAGCTCAGGGCTGCTTTTTCATTCGGAGAGAGACAAAGGGAAGGGAAGAATGGAAGGCGGGAAGGAAGGACACCACAGCACTGTAGCTTCTCTCATGCTGTGTCAGAGCCTGAACCTGGACCTCGAGCACAGCAAGGCACCTGCCCTGTGGGGAGACTCAGCTCCCTGACTGCAAACACTGGTTTTCATGGCAAGACCTATTCTTTCTAGGGCTTCCCCATGGCAACAAAAGAGGCCAGAAACCCAGTTACCCTCAGGACTCAATCCCCTCTGCCTCCTCCCCCTGCAAGTCCTCTTATTTCTACTCCCCCAGGGCACCTCAGTCTCACAGCAGGGCAGGTCTACCTTCTGTCTTCTGACCCATTCTTCCCGCGGCAGCCAGTGGGGTCCAGGGGTCCATCTGTAAATTCTAGGCAAACCCTCCCATCCCCCATAGGGTATCACTGCTCCCTGCTGAGCTGTTTTCTGCCTGGAGCCTGTGTGCAGCCTGCTTCCTGACAGAGCACCTTGTTTTGCAGCCACGTTGGCCTTTTTCTTTCTTCCGACTTTGTGGCAATACTGCTTCCTAACTCTGCTCACACATTTGCTTTTCACCTCCCTTTCTGGACGTGTCAACTCCATACAGGTGGAGCTGTGTCTGTTTTGTTCACCCTGCAGCCCTGCACCAGACGCTGTCAGTAAACATCTGATGACTGACGCCTTCCCTGCCCAGTACAGTGGAGGGGTCTGTGCAGGGGCTCTGAGGGCTCTCTCCCGCCCCTTGTCCCCAGCGTTCTTCCCTGTTACCACTCATGGGGCCGCCTCCTCTCTGACCAGCCTGGGCTCCTGGTGTCTTGCTCTCTGGCCACCCCTTCAGCCCTGGCCAGCTCAGGCCGTGCCCAGAGGAGTGGGCATGGGAGCTCACTTGTTGAGGAAGGAAGGAATAGAAGTCCGAATGGGCTCTGGGACACAACTGTGGGGGTGCAGAATGAAGTCCGAATGGGCTCTGGGACACAACTGTGGGGGTGCAGAATGAACCTTGTTGGGCATTGGCTTCTCAGTCCTGGGGCGTGTGTGTGTGTGTGTGTGTGTGTGTGTGTGTGTGTGTGTGTCCTGCTTTATTTTGAGGTGGAGGTTTGAGTCTGAACTGTGTGTCTGAGCAGAGCAGGAACTAGTGTGTCTGAGGAGTGGGAACAAGAGTGTGGCTTGTAGCCATGGTGTGTGTCTGTGTGTGTGTGTTGTCTCGGGGCAGTGTGTGACATTGCACATCTGAAACGTGTGATGAGTGAGTATTGAGGCTGCCCGTGTGAGTGCACTTGCACATGTGATGGGAGGGCCCAAGGGCTACGGCCAGTCTTCAGGGGAGGGAGTTTCTGTGACAGGAGTCCGAGGGTGAGAGCTATGGACAGAGCCCCATCTCTGGGGCCGGCAGACTCTGATGAGTCCAAGCCCCAATGCCTACTTCCTGTGTGCAGAATCAAGACCAATGTCTGCAGCAGTGGAGTCGGGCTGGTAATAGTTTCTTATTACCATTACACCTGTATATTCTCAAAACATTGTTTTTTGAAGAGACAGACCTCCTAAGAAAACTAGGAAGCCATTCAGGCCTGAGTTCCAGTCCAACAGCAGCTCTTACTGGCTGTGTGACTCGGGGGCTGGAAACATGGCCTCTCTGGGTCTCTTCACCTGCATAACAGGGTCACTTGTGTTTGTGTGTTGTGGGTGTCTTGTAAGGACTAAATGCAATTATGCCCACAGAGCACTTATCACCGTGCCTGGAACACGGTTAAGTGTATAATCAATAAATGTTATTAGTGCCCAACAGGGTAGGGCTCCTGGGTAAAAGCCAATGGATTGAATACATCCGGGGATGATTAAAAACTCCTTCGTTCAAATGGAAAAATCACCCAGGCCTGTGAGTGCAGGGTGTGGCGGCCTCAATGGGCAGACCATGGACTCGGGGTGGGGCTGATTGTAGAAGGGGCTGGGGTCTATGGGGTGGGCACCAGGGAGGGGGCTCTGTCTTAGGCCAAGCCTAGAGGCCTTGGGGACACCCCTCCTAAGAGGCACAACACCCAACACTTAGAGGTAAGGCTGAGGCTGTGGAGGGAGCTGGGGGCTGAGGCACTGGGAAGGCTCAGGTTTGAGGAGAGGAGGAGGGAGGAGGCTGAGAGGCCCTGGAGTCATGCTTGGAGAAGCTCCTTTCTCTCTCTCTAAATATATATATATATAATTGGATAGAGACAGATAGAAATTGAGGGGGGGAGACAGAGAAGGAGAGGGGCAAGGTGGTGGTACACCTAGTTAAGTGCACATAGTACGAAGTGCAAGGACTCGTGTAAGGATCCAGGTTCGAGCCTCTGGATCCTCACCTGCGAGGGTGACGCAGTGAAGCAGGTCTGCAGCTATCTCTCTCTCTCCTTATCTCCCCATCCTCTCTCCATTTCTCTGTGCCCTATCAAATAAAATAGAAGGAAAAAAAAAAGAAAGAAAGAAAGAAAGGGAGAGAGACAGAGAGACAACTGCAGCCCTACTTCACCACTTGTAAAGCTTTTCCCCTGCAGGTGGGGACCAGGGACTTGAACCTGCATTCTTGCACACTGTAATGTGTGTGCTTAACCACCACAGGTGCACCACTGCCTGGCCTCTTGAGAAGCTTCTCTAGCAGGATGATGGGCTGGGGCAGGACGGGGGCTGTAGAGGGCGCAGGGCCAAGGCCTAGACTCCACCTGCCCTGACATACTCAGCGGAGACCCTGATAAAGGCTTCCCACTAGGTCTGGATGCCATGCTAGTGCACAGAGGCTGCAGTGGGGGCCAGGGGGTCTCTCTCAGGTCTGCATCTGGGCAGTGAGTCTGGCAAGCAGGAGTTTGTCCTTCCCCCGGACCTTCTTGGCTGGCCTTAGAGCCCAAGAATTACTCTTGGACAGGGCTTGGCGTCCCATGGCCACTGTTACACTCCGTGCAGCTCTGCCAGCCTAAGAATAACCTGAAGTCAGTCTCTGCTGAGGCGATCTGGGTTAGGGGTCTCTGGTGTGGCTGGCTGGAGAAGTCCCCACACATCAGCCTGAGGTAGGGTGCTGGGAACAGTCTCTCTGATCTTCCTGGAGTCTAGGAGGCTCTGGTCTAGCCAAATAGCACAGCTTGGAGGGGAGGCAACCAGATGACAGGGCACTGAAGTTCTTAGGGCATTCATTCAGCTAGTGAGCTCTTACTATCTTCTGACACCTCCTCTGTGACATCTTCCATGATTGCTTCTCCAGCCTTCCCACAGCCTGTGTCTCCCCTACCTCTTCTTCCAAAGTACCTGCGACATGGGTTTATCCTGGCCTAGCCAGGGCTAGATTGTGAACACCTTCTCACTCTCTCTTCAGTGCCTGCCATGGGGTATGTGGTACTTGCTAAGTGTTTGCTGGAAGAGAGAATGTCTTTGAGACTGGGCTTTGTGAGACCCTGTGCAGAGAGGTGATACAGCTTCTCTGAGTGTCGGTGTCCTTCTCTGAGCAGTGGGAGTTACCCGGCTTATTAGTCGGGCTGGAGTGACACAGTGAATGGAACCTGCATGCAAAGTACTGAGGGTAGCATGTGCGCAGTACTTTATCTAGAGTGTAGATTCTAACTAGAAGGCAACAACCTCGGGGTTGGGCCACCTGGTGGAAGGGCCTTTATGGCACTGATTGACAGGTGAGAAGCTCCCCTCCCACCCCCACCACACACACAATCTTCCCTTCCCTTCCCTTCCCTTCCCTTCCCTTCCCTTCCCTTCCCTTCCCTTCCCTTCCCTTCCCTTCCCTTCCCTTCCCTTCCTTTCCCTCCCCCTCCCCTTTTCCTTCCCTTCCCTCCCCTCCCCTACCTTCATCCCCTCCCCTTCCACCTCTCCCCTCCTCACCTCTCTCTTCCCCCTTCCCTCCCCTCCCCCTCCTCCCCTACCTTCATCCCCTCCCCTTCCCCCTCTCTCCCTCCACTTCCCTCTCTCCCCCTTCTGTTCCTTTCCTTTCCCTCTTTCTTACAGAAAAAGAGGCAGGGAGAGCAAGAGAGTGAAAGGGACATCACCAAAGTTTCCTTCAGTGCAGTGGGGCTGGGCTGGATCCTGGGCTGCACACAGGGCAAAGCAGCTCGCTATCCAAGTGAGCTATTTCGCTGGCCCTCTTCCTCTCCTATTCTGCTTAGTTCATAGGAGCTATGGCTGTTCACAGGGCTGCAGGGCTGAGAATTCCTGTCTGAGTCTTACAGTGGAACCCACTGACCCAGCCTGGACATCACCTGGGCCGTGGGATCTGAGGGGGGCTTGGGAGAGGCGCTTTCTGAGCTTTCCAAAGTGGAGCCTGAGAACTGGCACCTCCAGCCCCAGAATAGTCCCCCACACCGTGAGTGGATCGCGGTACCTGAAGGCCCGGATGGTGGTGAGGCCTTCCACAGTTTCGGCAAAGTGTGAGAGCAGCGGGAGCTGGGTGGTGTCATCTAGCTGCTGCAGGTCCCTGGAGGGGTCGGGGGAGGGAAGCAAGGCACCACAGTCAAGACAGAGGCTGAGAGGGAGCCCAGTCTACTCTGAGCCCCGAGCTCCAGCCCCTGCCACTGCTTCCTCTCTCTGGGCCTCTGTGTCTCCCCTGGAAAGAGGGAAGGCAACAGGGCCACCACAAGCTGCAGTGGGGAGCTGGTCGATGTCACACACTCAAGCAGAGCAGGCTGGCATGGCCCCTGTGCCCCCCGGCATCATCCCCCTCACGTCAGCCCTGTCTCTATGCTTCTACTGTGAACTCTCGAGGCCTGGACGCCGGGCAGGCTGTGCTGCTCCCTTGTCAGCGGAATGGCCTGAGCTGTCAGGCAGCTGGTCAGAGGGACAGCAAGACCAAGCTCCAGATGTCCTCCTTCCTCCCCGCCACAGTAGAGCAAGTTGAGGGAAGGAGGGCAGCGTTTGCACAGCAACGAGACCGCCCCTCCACCCTGCATCTTGGCCGCTCAGGTCATCCGAGTGGGGCGGCCAGGCCGAGATGCAGTGGGCACGGTTTCCTGGATGAAAGGTCTTCAGGGCCAGGGTGGATGCCAAAGGTGGTTTCTCTGGCAGAAAAAGCGAACTCTGGAGAACAGCTCCAGCAGTGTTTCAAAAACCACAGTGGTGGTGTGAATATCAACACCCCACATTCCTCCAGGGGACCAGGGGAGTCTGCATTCTCCCGGCAATAAGCCCTTGATACAGACCTTTGATCTTTGTGGACAGAGGTAACTGTGGCCTAGATGTATCTGAATTTAATTATATTATCACCATGGCTAGCCAGCATTTTGACTCTAGTTTCTAACCAACTTGGAGCACTTGGGAAAGGTGCTTAGCCTTTCTGACCACAACCTGCAGTAGGAAATTCAGTTTTCCTACTGTGGTACTAGGGCTTTGTGCGCATATGATCTCACCACTGTAGGCTGCGTTTTCATTCTGAGATACACAAAGCGGGGGACACCCTAGCACTGGAGCTTTCTCTGGTGCTGTAGCACCCCCCCGTGTGGTGGACCAGGGTTTCATGTTGGGGTGTTCACATGACAAGGCAGGCAGGCACCCTACTTGGTGCTACTTGACACCTCGCTTGTGAGGTGATTTGTCCATGATTATCTCTCTGACCTTTCCACAGCCTGTGTCTCCCGCCCTCTCTTTTTAATTTTTTAAAAAATTATCTTTATTAATTTGATAGAGATAGTCAGAAATTGAGAGGGAGGGGAAGATAGAGACAGAGAGACACTCAAATTAATAGGGAGGGGAAGATAGAGACAGAGAGACACCTGCAGCCCTGCTTCACCATTTGTGAAGCTTTCCCCCTGCAGGTGGGGACCAGGGGCTTGAACCTGGGTCCTTATATGCATTGTAACATGTGCATTTAACCACCACCCACCCCCAATTTGGTGCTACCTCGATGGTCCAAGAAATACATTTTCTATGGGTACATGCGCACACACACAAACACACACACACACACACACACACACACACACACACACACACACACACCATAACTCAAAGCTTTTATGGATCAAAGCTTATTTGTACTATGAATACAGTCTGATACTTTCTTTTTAAAAAAAGTTATATTATTTCCCCTTTTGTAGCCCTTGTTTTTTTTATTGTTGTTATAGTTATTATTGTTGTTATTGATGTCATTGTTGTTGGATAGGACAGAGAGAAATGGAGAGAGGAGGGGAAGACAGAGAGGGGGAGAGAAAGATAGACACCTGCAGACCTGCTTCACCGCCTGTGAAGCGACTCTCCCGCAGGTGGGGAGCCGGAGGCTCGAACCGGGATTCTTAACACCGGTCCTTGTGCTTTGTGCCACATGCGCTTAACCCACTGCACTACAGCCCCACTCCCCAGTATGATATTTTCTTTTTTTTTTTTTAAATGCCAACTGGAACTATGCTGAAAGGTTGTCATTGACAGTTTGCACAACACTGGCCTGGAGGACCTTGAACCTTCCCCCTAAGATTCCGAATGCAGAAGCTTAACAGGTTTGTGCCCTGGCAGGATTCCCTACACAATGTTCTCAGAAGAGTCTGAGTAGGAGAGAGGCCTGTGTGGCTCCCAGGCTCACAAGAGTGCACGTGACTCGTGATGGCTGTGAGAGGCGGCAGCCAAGGCTCTCAGCCCAGATACTGACCCACGTGGGCTGGGAGGTGTGGGTGCCTCACAGCCTGCGTATCAGGTGCCCTCTGACTTTTATGTCTCAGCAATCAGCCTGTCCTGGGAAGCATCTTGGCTAAATTAAGTCACAAGCTGTGTATGCCCCACAATCCTGAATTCCATGCCTGACCACACTGAGGGCTCAGGGAAACAGACCAGGTACTGACTGTGTGTGTGTGTGTGTGTGTGTGTGTGTTTATATTAGGGTAGTAGACTATGTACAATTCTATTTCCTATATTTCTACTTCCATTCTTTTTTGTTTCTTTTTTTTTTAGGAAACATGACTTTACTACTTTTATGATAATTATTCTAAGAAGTGTATTAACACTGAGGGTGGTGATACAGTGAGTGAAGTGTTGAACTCTCCAGTGTGAGGTCCAGAGTTCAACCCCGAGCATCACATATGCCACAGGAATGCTCTGGTCCTCTAACGTATAAATAAATCTTTTTAAAAAAAGACTAAACAACCAACCAACCAACCAAACAAACAAACAAAAAATTCCCAGATCTGAGCAGTGCTCTGGTAGGAAAAACAAACAAACAAACAAACAAACTGGAATACCAAGATGCCCACTGCAAAGCACATTCCTCTTGTGGGGGAGCTAGCAGAATGATTATGTAAACAGGCTCTCATGTCTGAGGCTCTGAGGTCCCAGGTTCAATTCCCCACACCATCATAAACCAGAGCTGAGTAATGTACTGGTTAAAAAGGAAAAAAAGCTCCCCAAATATACTCCTTCTATCCCCAGAGGTTGGCAATAGCTGCCGTCACCTGGATGCCACCCGGAAGTATTTCTGGATGAAGTAGCACACCACAGCCAGGGGCAGGAGGGCTACGAGGAACACAGGTGTGACATAGGAGATGACGGCCAGAGCGGAGACACAGAGCAGGGTAGAGCGGCTCAAACACTCCAGTGTGGACGGGATGTGCTGAGGGAGGGAGGGAGACAGAGACAGAGAGGTAAGTTCTGATACTTGGTTCAGCCCTGTGTGCTCCCTGCTGACATGTTTTGGACTCATACTTTATTTATTTGTTTGTTTGTTTTTAATTTATTGCCTCCAGGATTATTGCTGGGGCTCGGTACCAGCACTACAAATCCCCTGCTTCTGGAGGCCATTTCCCCCCCATTTTACTGGATAGGACAGAGAGAACTTGAGAGGGAGGGGTGATAGAAAGGGAGAGAGAAAGAGAGACACCTGCAGACCTGCTTCACTGCTTGTGAAGTGTCCCCCCTGCAGGTGGGGCACCAGGACTTAAACCCAGGGGTGCTTGGTGCTTAGTACTATGTGCACTTAACTCGGTGTGCCACCACCCGCCCCTCCCCAGTGCTCACACTTTATTAGGGATACACAGCTCATCTCTCCAGCTAGGCACAGGCTCCCTGAGTGCAGGAATATGGACTTAACATTTTCTCACCATCTAGTACAAGCACACATGCTAAACCAACACGAATGTTCTTCAGAAAACTGTCAATAGTTGACTGTATAGTAGTTCAAATAGGCTGGGACTTTGCTGAAGGGGGCTAGGGTGGGAGGGGGGTGGGAAGGGTCTGGGATGAGAAGCAAAGGGATGTGGTTTCTCTCAGTCCTCCTAGGAGGGTCTCAAGTGGGGGAGGTCCCGGGTGCTGAAGTGGTTCTAGTCAGAGTGGGATCCCACCTGAGGATCCACCCTGGGGCTGTGATCATGTCATCTGGGGAGACGGCACCGCACAGGGCCAGTTCCCCGGGACCTGGTCTTTCTCTGGATGGGCAAGATGGGTGGAATCTTTGTGTACCTGGTCGATGGTGTTACAGTCGGAGGAGAACCTGTTGAGGATGCTTCCCAGGGGTGTGGTCTCAAAGAACCTAAGAGGCAACAGAAGAGCAAAGTTGTTGGCTGCTTGCTGCTTTCCCTCCCTGCCTGCGTCTCTTGAGAATTCCCATACTCGCTCCAAAGGGTGCCAGCCCCTCGCTTATCTGACGCCACCTTTCTTAGCTGCTCCTTCCACCTGACTCACTCGGCAGCTGTCTGCCTGAGGACACAGAGTCCTCTCAAGATGGACAAGCTGCCAGGGGGAACAGGGCCCCGGGGACAGTCTGTCAGCTGGCTGAACCTGTGAGGCCGCTGCAGATCTGGGATGAGTGGAGTGTGAGCAAACTGGGGCCACAGAGAGCTCAGGGGGTTGAGAACTCAAAAGTGTGGTCAGATGGTGAAATCTGACATTGGCTGCAAGCCAGAAACATCGGTTTTCCTGTTGTGTTTGAAAAAATGACTAGGCGTAGCGAAGTAGGTCAGATGGAAAAGGACAAAGACTATGATTTCACTCGCATGTGAAAGGCTTAAACAAAATGAATGTGGAAATCAAACTAAACAAACAGAATCCCCAATGTCCAGATGAAAAGAATAAAGGGGTGGTTATTCAAGGAGAAGTGAGGGAGGGGTGGGGGTAGGGAGAAGCACGCAGAGAGGCCCTTTGTAAGATAGAGCATGGGAGCTAGACTTGAGGTGGTGACCTCGAAGCAGTGTATGCAGATGCCTAATTATAAAGCCATACACTGGAATCCTATGTGATGCTATAAACCAATGCTACTTGTATAAAAATGAAAATAATGTTAGTAATCGGATTGAATTTTAACAGTGGGCTCAAACTGTCAATACATTTCTAATAATGACTTGCTCTTTGAAATATTAAATCTCCTAAAAGCTTAGACCAGGAAGAACAAAAACAACTGGCAATGTTCCTTTATAAGATACAGCTATAAGTAAGCAACATAAAAGGACATAAATTATGGTGAGGTCTTGTATGCTACAGCAAATCCTAACAATGGGATTTTCAAAGTTAACTCAATTGCCAAATAATTTGATTACAGCAATAACTATCTATTGCCTTCTTAAACCCTAAGACAGCAGGAACATTCCCCTTTGTCTATAAAGCCTCTATTTCTCTCAGTCTTGAAAGCTCTAGGGCGAGGCTCACTTTCCTGCATGCTTCTCCCAATTCATACCAACAAATACTGCACCTGCTGATCCCAACCTAATCAATGCAACCAGTAACACCTCGGCATGTTTCATTTCAGACTGCATCCAGAGATGTCTGGCGTGGAATGTGAACCCACCAGCTTCATCACTCTGGTGAGACCTTTCCTAGCTCATAGGACTCCTTAAATTCATTTCAGGTGGGAGCTGAGTGGTAGCGCAGCGGGTTAAGCGCACATGGAGCAAAGCGCAAAGGCTGGCATAAGCTGGTTCGAGCCCCCAGCTCCCCACCTGCAGGAGGTCGCTTCAACAACAACAACAACAGCTATGACAACAATAACAACTACAACAAGCACAACAACAAGAGCAACAAAATGGGAAAAATAGCCTCCAGGAGCAGTGGATTTGTAGTGCAGGCACTGAGCCCCAGCAATAACCCTGGAGGCAAAAAAAAAATCATTTCAGGTGGTACACTTATTAACAAACCTCAAAACCTAGATACAGACCAGAGTCCATGAGATGGGGCATAAGTACATATATTCAGAAGTTAGGGAAAACACAGACCTTAAAGCAAAGTGCACACTAGTTTGCAGTGAGTCAGTAAACGGAGCAAGCAAGCAGAAAGACCTAAAAAGACACCATCAAGTACCTAATGAAATAGTCTCTGCTTAGCCCTAGACATCCTCCTCACCGACCTCCTATTCCACATCCCTCAATCACTCCAAAGCTAACCTTGTCAGACAAAATAAGGACTACAAAAGCTGAACAAGGACAAGAGACTGGCACACTTTAATGATGACTCTTTAGTCACTATCAGGCCACCCCATCAGCTGAGGCCCTAGTCAGGGAGTCCTGGGATTCCCACACAGACATGATGGGCCTAGACCTCTAACAGATCCCTCTTGCCACTGTCACTGGTCATCTCCAGCAGGAACAACATAACGGACCCCTCTGCGGGCCCCTATGGGACCTAGCCCTCAACGTGAATCAATGGTAGGGAATGTTCCATTCTCCGAAGGGAGGTTGGATAGCATACTCTGCCTATCACCCGAGGATGATGGGTCCTGAAATTGGCGTAGCCTGGATGTTCTTAGCCGTGACGATGGAATGTGAGCTCAGACCCACAGGGAGGCAGAGGTCACACAGGCTCCTTTGCTGACTATGGGCCCCAGATCAGATCAATGGGATTTACAGTTAACAATACTTATATACTTTCCCCATATTTGGGAGTGACTCTCTTCCCTGATCCAGCTTTCTGGTCCTTTCCCCAACTATGACACCATCCCCCCAGACAATAGCTTAGGTCACCTGCATATTAGATGTCAGGCACAGGCAAAAACTAGTTGGGTCATGGGCCTCTTGGAATATACCTAAAATAGACCTACTAGCTTTCTCCAAAATGGAGACCCCCAAATCTCCATCTGCAATATTCTTGCCTTTAGGTTCATGTTTTATTTGTTCTGCTTTATATCTTAACTTTTTTTTTAAGATCTTAAAAAATATTTATTTTTGTTGCCCTTGTTGTTTAACATTGTTGTAGTTATTGATGTCATTGTTGTTGGATAGGACAGAGAGAAATGGAGAGAGGAGGGGAAGACAGAGAGGGGGAGAGAAAGACACCTGCAGACCTGCTTCACTGTTTTTGAAGTGACTCCCCTACAGGTGGGGAGCCGGGGGCTTGAACTGGGATCCTTATGCCAGTCCTTGCACCTTGCACCACATGTGCTTAACCCGCAGTGCTACCACCCAACTCCCATGTCTTAACTCTTTTTTAATCACTAGGTTCCAGATGTTACCATGATGCCAACCTGACTTCCTTGGGCAGACGGCCCCACCATGTGTCCTGAAGCTCCATCTCCCCAGAGCTCTGCCCCACTAGGGAAAGAGAAAGACAGGCTGGGAATACGGATCAACCTGTCAATACCCACGTTCAGAAGGGAAGCAATTACAGAAGCCAGACCTTCCTCCTTCTGCACCCTGGGCTCATGCCCCCAGAGGGTTAAAGAATAGGAAAGCTATCAGGGGATGGAATGGGATATGGAGTTCTGATGGAGGGAACTGTGTGGAATTGTACCCCTCTTATCCTATGGTCTTGTCAGTGTTTCCATTTTATAAATAAAAATTAAAAAAATTAAAATAATGTAGGCAGGAATATAGCTCGATTTGTAGAGCGAAAGGCTCGTGCCCAAGGTTCTGGGTTTGAGACTCTGCCACATGCATGTGAAGTTCTGTCTATTAAGGGCTGGGTAGTGTTGTGCCCAGCTAAACGCACATAATACTAAGCGCCAAGGACCTTCACAAGGATCTGGGTTTGAGCCCCTGGCTTCCCACCTGGAGAGGTCGTTTCACAGTGGTGAAGGAAGTCTGCTGGTGTCTCTCTGTCTCTCTCCCTCTCAACCTCCCCCCTCCTCTCTCAATTTCTCTTTGTCCTATCCAATAAAATTGAAAAAATAGCCTCAGGAGCAGTGGATTTACAGTGCCAGCACCGAGCCCCGGGGATAACCCTGGAGGGGAAAAAATTCTGTCTAGATAATATTTAAAAAAAAAAACTGAATAGAAAACAACGCGAATGAGTCAGTCAATCAATTGCTGAGTGACAGCTTAAAGTTCTTTCGCACTAAGAGGCTTTGTAGGCAACCCATCACAGGAGATGAGAACAGCAATCCTGGCCCTTCCTGTCAGAGCCTGAAGTGTAGATGAGGGAATAGGAGAGGGTGTGGGGGCTGAACCCCTGGGTGGAGAGGGGCAGACGGAACCTGCCAGGGCAGGGGCACTGCTGGAATGTAGGCAGAGCCTGCAGACACTCCTTGGGAAGGGTGGCTGGGACACAGCAGCTAGTCACGCAAGGTGCCCAGCATGGTCTCTGGCTTTCTGTGGCCCTACCTGCGCTTTCTGCACCTCGTTTCCCAGAGGTGAGGCAGCTCCGCTGCAAATTGCATGTCCCTGTTTGAGAGATGGGAGAACTGGGGCTGGGGAGTGGTGCACCTGGTTGAGCACAGATATTACAGTGCTCAGGGACCAAGTTTGAGCCTCCACTTTCCACCTGCAGGGGGAGAGCTTTGCGAGTGGTGAAATAGGGCTGCAGATGTCTCTCTTCTCATCACTCCCCTTCTCTCTGTTTCTGGTGTCTCTATCCAATAAATAAATAAAAATAATAAAAACTAGAGAGAGACAGAGAGGGAGGGCAACTGGGGCTGGAGAACTGAGGTCTGGGGAACGCCTGGCTTGGCCACAGCCCTGCGCAGTCAGGACGTACTTCATAGGAGCCAGGATGATGCGGCTCAGCAGGCTGCGGTGCAACTTCTTGGCCACCTTCAGTCCTGTCCACTCAACGGTGACAGATGTGACGAGGCACAGCACGATGCCCAGGCTGCACAGCGCCGTGAACACCATTGCGTAGACCCTCTGGTCGAGGGAGCAGTCCTGGGCAGGGCAAAGAGAGAGACAGGGGCCCTGGGGGCGTCAGGGCTCAGCTGTCTCCCCGCCTCTCCCTCCACCACTTCTTCCGCTGCTCACAAACCCACTTGGCCGAGGGAGCAGTTCCTGGCTGCCCCAGGGCTGGCGCTTAGGGTGCTGTCGGTCCACTCGGCCAGCCAGTAGTCGATGGCCACCAAGACCATGTGCTTGAGCAGCTGGGAGAAGAGGAGCAGTGACAGGAGCAGGAAGCCAGCCGACGACAGGTACTTGGCGCAGGCTCTCCAGGGGATCTTAGCACGATGGTGCAGCAGGGAGGACAGTTTGTCCTCCTCCTCGCTTTCGGCAGCCTCCTCTGCAGGTCAAGACCCCTCACCCTGTGGCTCCACATGCGACAGCCCTCTGAGGGTCCCCAGACCCATCCGCAGTAAGCGTGCTGTCCCCACTTACAGAAAGGAAAACTGAGGCAAGGGTGGTGGTGGACCCGGTTAAGTGCACATAGTACTAAGCAAAGTGCAAGAACCTGCACAAGGACCCAGGTTCGAGCCCCCAGCTCCCCAACTGGGAGGGATGCTTCACAAGTGGTGAAGCAGGTCTGCAGGTGTCTCTCTCTCCCTATCTCCCCCCTGCTCTCTCAATTTCTCTCTGTCCTATTGAATAAAACAGAAAAAATGGCTGCCAGGTGTAGTGGATTCGTAGTGCTGGCACTGAGGCCCAGAGATAACCCTGGAGGAGGAAAAAAAAGGAAAACCGAGGCACATAGTGGGGAAGGGCTTTTGTCCCAGATGTTGTCTCTCTCTCTCACACCACTCCCACAGTCCCCCACCTCTCCTCTGCCTGGGGGCTGAGACCTCAGGCCACCGTTTTACTTTGGCCAGGTTGTGTACCTTCTTCTTCTTCCTCATCCTGCAGGAAGCCATCTCTGGAGGACATGGCTCGGGACAGGCCCTGGGGAGGCTCTGGGGCTTTACTCTCCACCACAGTCTCCTGAAAAATGAGTGGGGATCCTAGTCCATCATATCAGGGGGCATGGTGACCCTGATGGTGACCAGGGTCAGGCTTCCAGGTTTCTCCTGTCTGGGACACATTGATCTTATGGGAATTATTCTTTCCCCTCCATTTCTCAACAGCACCCCCAGTTTCCTGGTGGGAAACCACAGTTCCCCTGTTTTTAGTCTCTGTGACTCAGGTGGGCTGATCATTGTCCTGGGATGAGTAGGCACAAGCCCCAGGGCTGGCCAGAACCCATGCTCCACACCACTGGCCACAATGATGAGTTCAGGGTTGGCACATGAGACAGCCCTGAGACCCTGGCTCAGCTGTCCCGAAAGAGGTGTCTTTCTGGCAGAGCTATTGAGCTGGGAGACTGTAAGGCTGAGCCTGCCGGCGGATCTGATGAGAAGAAAGCCAGTATGATGGGAGTGGAACCAAAGGGTGGCAAGAAACAGACCCCAAGGATGTGGTTCAAATGCTTGGAACCCGTTTCCTCTGGCCTCTGTGGTTTGGGAGTTAAGAAGTCCTTAACCCTTCCTCGTTTCCTCTCTGCTGAGTCAATGTGAGTCAGTGCCGGAGACTCTGTAGCTACATTTAGGGGTCTGACTCTCCCAAGATAAGGGAGAGAAGGTGCCAGAAGCCTGTGCCCTTGATTCTGTCTGAGCAGGTACCATGGGTACAAGGTCTCCTGTCTGGTGGGAGCGAGTTCACGGGTGGTCCCTACTCCTGGACTGTGAGGGGCTCTCTGGGGCAGCTGGGGCAGGAAGGTCGCCATCAGCGGTTCAGATTCCAGTGAAACTTCCTCACCTGACCCCCAAGCGTCTCCACCTTTTCCAGTTCTTGGTCCTGCCGGTTCATGAGGGTCTTCCAGTGCTCAAAGAGCTGGCACTCACACCTCTGGAAGTCCTTGAGCGTGCCCTCCCGCTGGATGGTGCCGTCCTTCATAGCGATGATCTGGAAGGGCAGACACAGATGCAGCCCTGGGGGTGCCAGATGGAGGACTCTGAGGTGGACAGACATGCCTCCTCTTCTCCATTCCGAATGGCCAGCTGCAGTGAGCAGGCAGTGACCCTCATCAATGTGCTGGCAGAACTTAGAATCTGGTATACCTGGTAGTAATTCTCAACGGGGGTTCTGTGGTGGGTGGTGGTGGTGGTGGTGGTGGTGGTGTGTGTGTGTGTGTGTGTGGGGGGGGGGGCTTTTTGTTTTACTACCCACAAAGATTCTACCAGGGGTTGCTGTTTCCGCATATGCAGCTGGCTAACTATACACAGCCCTCAGCTCCTAGCTGCACGTCTAGTGGGTTCTACCAGTGGCCAGCAAACACCTGCTAAGTGTGGATGGACTCCTCATTCATTGATTTAGAAGCCCACCCCTGCTTCTCTCATCTTTCCCCTACCCTGTGCTGAAGTTTTTGGGGGTCCTGTCAGGAGTGCAGTTCTCTGATACTTCCTGGAGCTCAGCAACTCTGGGGCTGCCTTCTTTGGGCGGAGGGAGAACTCAGCTGCCTCGACAGGGTCACTGTGGAAACGGTCATCTCTGCACCTGCTCCAGGAGTTTCTTTTTAAATCTGGGTTTTATGGGGGCTGGGTGGTGGCGCACCTGGTAGAACGCACATGTTATCAGGGCCTGAGCTCCAGCCCCTGCTCCCCACCTGCAGGGGAACTGATTCATGAGTGGTGAAGCAGGCCTGCAGGTGTTTATCATTTCCCCCTCTCTCTACTTCCCTACCCTTTCTCAATTTCTCTGTCCTAATTAAAAAAAAAATTAGAAAAAAAAGGAAAAAAATGGCCACTGGGAATGGTGGATTTGTGGTGCCAGCACTGATAACCCTGCTGGCAACAAAATAAAAAAAAAGCCTGGATTTGATTTGCCTGCTTCTCCAAGCGGAGGGGGAATCTCACCACACAAAGAAGGAAACTGCTCGTAGGGAATCTGCGGGGTCACTTGGCACAGGCATGAAGTTTAGGTGGGACCTTGATCTCCAGGGACAAATTAAATGGTTTATCTTTTTAAAAATCCAGGGACAGGTGGTTCACACAGTAGAGTGCACATGCGACCACCACGTGTGAGGACCTGCTTGGAGACTTTGATCTCCACCTGCAGGTGAGAAGCTTCACAGATGGTGGAGCGGTGCTGGGATGTCTCCTCTTCTCTTTGTCACTACTTTTATTTTTAAAAAGATATTATTTATATTTATAAGAGAGATAGTTGGGAGAGAGAGAGAGAGGCAGAGAGAGAGAGAGAGAGAGGACACCAGAGCATCACTCTTGTACACTGCTGGGGATGAAAGTCATGCTTAAGAGCCCAGTGATCTATCACAGTGCCACAGCTCAGACCACTCTCTGTCCCAGAGAGGGGGAGAGAAAGACAAACACCTGCAGACCTGCTTCACCACCTGTGAAGCGACTCTCCTGCAGGTGGGGAGCCGGGGCTTGAACCAGGATCCTTAAGCTGATCCTTGTGCTTTGCGCCATGTGCGCTTAACCCATTGTGCTACAGCCTGACTCCCTCTCTGTCCCTTTCTATCTCTCTCTGTCTTTTACCCTCTATCAAAAAGAAAGGAGAAGAAAAGAAAATGGTCATTGGGAGTGGTGCAGGCACCAAACATCAGTGATAAACCCTGGTGGTAAAAATAAATAAATAAAGGAGGAAGTGAAGTATTGGTTGTTTAATTAAAAAATGACTATTGTCTACATATTGAGAAGCAGGGGGGTTTCTTTTTAATTTTTTTGGTATTATCTTTATTTATTGGATAGAGACAGTCAGATATCGAGAGGAAGGAGGAGATAGAGAGACACCTGCAGTCCTGTTTCACCACTCACAAAGCTTTCCCTCTGCAGGTGGAGACTGGAGGCTTGAGCCAGGGTCCTTGTGCACTGTAAAGTGTGTGCTCAACCAGGTGTGCTACCACCTGGTCCCTGGAATTTCTTTGCTGCAGGATTTCACAAAATCATATTCTATCGACCACATGGAAGCTGCTAACACTGCTGTGTGCCACTGTTTGCTTCCATTTGCTCCTAGCGTGAACCCGTCTCTGCTTGTAGGTCATAGAGTGAGAAGATGGCCCTCCCGTCTAAACACCCCCCACCCCACCCCAGGCCAAGGGCATGAATCACCGAGCTGCGCAGGAAGCGGAAGGTAGGAATAGAGTGTCTGCTTTTTCCGGAGGCTTCTTGTCATTAGCCTTGCACATACCCACAGAGGCCCCTAGCCAGGCTTGGGTGTCTGTGGCTCTTGGTCCTACCCAGCCCTTGGAGGTGTAGGGTCTCTTGGAGCTGTGTAGGGTCTCTTTGTGGTCGACAGCTACATTAAGCTGCTCAGAGCTGACCCCCCCCCCGTAACAAGTCTGCATGTGTCCAAGCCTTGCCTTCCACAGTTTGATCCCACACGCGCATGGCCCCTTACCCAGTCTGCATGTGGCAAGTACTGTAGCTTGTGGGTCACTAGGACCACTGTCCTTTTGTCATCCCGGAGCAGCTCAAGGATCCCAGCCTGCATGAGGTGGTCACTCAGATGGATGTCCAGAGCTGAGAAGGGGTCATCCTGGGCAGAGGGCAGAAGGCAGGAACAGGTGCACAGGGAGGGTCACAGTGCGGATAAAACCCACCGTAACTGTGACCTAGGGACTGAGACATTTTAGCTGTGTGGCCTTGGACAATACACCTTTCTTTCTTTTTAAAAAGATCTTTTTGTTTATTTATTAGTAGATAGAAATTGAGAGGGGAGGAAGAGAGAGAGAGGGAGGAAACCCTGAAACCCTGCTTGACCACTTGTGAAGCATTCCCCCTGCAGGTGGGGACCAGGGGCTTGAACCTTGGTCCTTGCGTGCTATAATGTGAACACTTAACTAGGTGTGACACCACATGACCCCCCACCCAATCCCTCCAAGCTTCAGGTGCCTCATCTTAAAGTGGGACCATTATCAGCTATGATTGTCAAACAGAAGTGATCACATTGCCTGACTCCTGACCCTTCAGTGGTTCCCTATCGTCTACACAGCCTGAATTCCTGTACAGCAGCCTGGGTCCTTCACAACCTGCTCAGCCTTCTCTTCTCACCTCACTTCTCAGCTGCCTCCTCTAACTTCTCAACACATTCCTGACACTGCCAGTCCAGACCTCAACCTCAGCTTCAGCCTCAGCCTCAGCCTCAGCCTCAGCCTCAGCCTCAGCCTCAGCCTCAGCCACAGGCTCAGCCTCAGCCACAGCCACAGGCTCAGCCTCAGCCACAGCCACAGCCTCAGCCACAGCCTCAGCCTCAGCCACAGCCACAGCCACAGCCTCAGCCACAGCCTCAGCCTCAGCCTCAGCCACAGCCACAGCCTCAGCCTCAGCCTGAGCTACAACCTCAGCCTCAGCCTCAGCCTGAGCTACAACCTCAGCCTCAGCCTCAGCCTGAACTACAACCTCAGCCTCAGCCTGAGCTACAGCCTCAGCCTCAGCCTGAGCTACAACCTCAGCCTCAGCTGTTTTTTTTTTTTTTATAGTCCAACACTTTATTCACTGCTCCACCCCCCAGGTATTTTTATTGTTGGGGGTTAATGGTTTACAGTATAGTCTTTAAAATTTTTTTAAAAAAAATATTTATTTTATTTATTTATTCCCTTTGTTGTCCTTGTTGTTTTATTGTTGTAGTTATTATTGTTGTTGTCATTGTTGGATAGGACAGAGAGAAATGGAGAGAGGAGGAGAAGACAGAGAGGAGGAGAGAAAGATAGACACCTGCAGACCTGCTTCACCGCCTGTGAAGGCGACTCCCCTGCAGGTGGGGAGCCGGGGCTCGAACTGGGATCCTTATGCCAGTCCTTGTGCTTTGCGCCACCTGCGCTTAACCTGCTGTGCTACAACCCGACTCCCTACAGTATGGTCTTTGACACATAGGCATAACCTCTCATTTCTGCTCGATTGGTGTCTAGGAGATACAAGAGGATCCCAATGTCCCTTCATCCCATTCCCTTCCCTCCTTCCCCAGAGTCCTTTGCTTTGATGCAGTAAGCCACGCCCAGTCCAAGTGTCACTTATGTTTTCCCTTACTGTTCTTTTTTCTTAAGTTCCAACTATAAGTAAGATCATCTAGTATTGGCCTTTCCCTTTCTGGCTTGTCTCCTTCAACATGATTCAGCTGGTCCTTTTGTCTGTGTGGTGGACCCCTGAGCATCCTCCAGGGCTCCAGCCAAGCACCTAGCTCTCTCTGTGTCTTTACTCTGTTCCCAAGACACCCTGCACGCAAAGCTGGAGTGGAAAGTTATTTGTCCTCACCAAATATGAGGTCATGGACTTTGTATAGATAAAAATTTAGTCAGTTGGTGGAAATAAACTAAAATATCCAGTTCACTTTTTTCTGAAGAGGCTGAGTTGTGCTTTGTAAAGTGCAGGGGTCAGATGGTAACAAAGACTGGATCTTTCTACCATGGTGTGCACCTAGTGTGTGTGCGTGTGTGTGTGTGCGTGTGTGTGTGTGCGCGTGTGTGTGCATAGACATGAGCAGTGAAGCAGCAGAGACAGGAACAGGCAGGCAGAGACAGGCAGAGAAGAGCTCCCTGTGGGGCTGCCAGTGGACTCACCAGGAAGACGACGTTGGTATGCTGGTAGAGTGCTCGGGCCACACTGATCCTCTGGCGCTGACCACCAGACAGGTTGATGCCCTGAACCCCAGAAAAGCATAGCTCATAGTTCCACAGCCTTTCGGGAGAGACTGTGCTGGCCCTGCTCCGTGGGGAGCTCTCTGGGACAGAGCTGTGGTTCTCTCCTCCGCCCACCCCCTTGTAGAGAGAAACAGCTCAGACGTGGGAAGCATGGGAGGGGGGAGCATAATGCCTGAGGCACTTAAGATCCCAGGTTCAATCCCTAGCATCACCATCAGCCAGAGTTGAACAGTGCTCCTGTTTTTTTTTTTTTTTTAAAGGAGTACCTTCCCGAGTCTTAAGATCCATCATGCAGATTAAGTGCTAGGGACCGCCTGTCCAGCAGACACCAGGAGGGAGGAAGTGGGGAGCATACAAACAGGAAGGACCCCCGGGAGGATGCTATGTGCTTAAGCTTTGGGGCCACACCTGGGAACAGACCCAGAAGGTCATGACCTTGGGCCTAGCATGGTGTGGTATGACTTTTGTATACCTGGGGCACACATGAAGGAGATTCCACATTACCTCCAGCCTGGGGAGGTGCCGAGCGGATCCTAGCCACCAAGAGGAACTGGAGGGCCACCCAGTGGCCCAGGAAACAGATTCCTCTATAAAAAGCTCTTCGGCCTCCACCCTCTCTCACTCCAGTGACCTGCTCTCCCAGGGGAGGACCTAGGGGCACCCTGGTGGTGATTCTGGGTGCCTGGATCCTTGGCGGCTGCACTGACCCGTTCCCCGATCTGGGTCTGGTCTCCGTGGGGCAGGATGTCGATGTCTGGCTGCAGCGAGCAGGCTTCGATGACCATCTTGTACCTGGAGTGGGGAGATGGGGGAGGAGAGGTGGGGAGCACAGCTGACCTGAGCACCTGCAGAGCTCTGCCATTAGTCCCTGGGCAGGGCAGCTGTGCCGGGGTGAGCCATGCCCTTACTGGGCCCCTGCTTGGGTGCAAGCAAACACCATGTGAGCTGGAAAAGCGCTGAGGACAGCACCTCACATGGTCTTGGAGCAAGTTAAATATTTGAAGGATGAGATTGGAGGGGAGCAAACACGGCAGCCAAGTGACACCAGGAGGCCACGGCCCCTGCGGTGTGGGAAGAGGTGCAGCCGGAGCCCGCGTCTGGGGCACTGCCAGGGAAAATCAGTGCTGGCTGGCGGGGCACTAATGACGATGGCTGCTCAAATATTTGTCCAGCCTGTTCCTCTCCTACTTCCCCGGCCAGCTCTTAGCCCGGGCAGGTGCCAGCAAGGGTACATGCATGCATCAGTGTGCTGGGGACATGAACTTGGGGATCCAGCCAGCGGGCTTGGATTAGAGACTCATCTCTGTCGCTTACTGGCTGGCTGGCCTTGAACAAGTGACCTAGCCACTCTGAGGCTCAGTTCCCTCATAAAACAGTACCTGCTAACTGAGACCGCTGTAGGCATACGAGGAAGTCACGGAACCACCATGTTCGTGGTTATTGCAGGAGGGGAGACAGTGTGTGAGCCACAGAGCTGGGAGTGTTGTGAGCTGCAGTGTCACGGGGCTCTGGGCCAGCCCCCCACCCCCCACCTCCCCAGTCTTGAGAGAAGGCAGCCCTTGCACTCATCTCCTCCCATCCTCTCACCCCCAGGAGCTGGGCTGCCCTGGTGCCCAGGCACTCCTGGATCTTCCCCAGATGGCTCAGATAAGTGGTCTGGAGAACAGGATGGCTGGGTGTGGATGATGATGGAGGGAGGGCAGCTTGCCGGGGACTGGGGACTGGGCTGGGCTGGTGCTCCCTGCCCCCAAGCTGGCCTCCTGCCAGAGGTCTTAACCTACCGTTGCTTGTTAAAGGGACTCTCGAAGGTGATATTCTCCTCCACGGTTGCGTTGAGCAGCCACGGTTTCTGAGAAGCATAAGCTACAGGGCCTCTCTTCCTGGAACGAGCAGGGTGGGTGTAGGTGAGGGAGGCATCCCCAGGGACTCATGATCAGGGGCGTGGGCTGGCCTGCCGAGGGCATGGGCTAGTGGCTAGTGGCTGGGGCTGGCGAGAAAGTGCAACTGGTGGAATCTGCCTTGAGTGACTGGGGTGGGAGGTGGGGCTCTTCTTCCTCCAGAGCCTGAGGTAGACTCTGGTGCACAGGTCATGAGGGGCAGGACCTCCAGCCCTCCCTGCCCTGTGTCCTCCCCACCCCAAGCCTGTAGTCTGTTCCTTCTCTCCCCAGAATCAGGGAGGAGCCCCAGGTATAAAGAGACCAAGCAAACACTGCTCCCTGATTCCCTCCTTCCTTGAGGAGCCCTCAGGATGCTTGACTTAGATGTTAAGAGGCAATGTTCCGGGTGGAAGCTTCAAAAAATGGGGCCAAGGAAACCATGACTGGTGTGGTGTTGGTTCTGAGAACAAAACAAAATAGGGTGGGGGAGAGACGGCTTCCGGGTAAGAATGATCTAGTTTGAAGGAACAAGGCAGCGATTCCTGGCCCAGAAGCAGCTGTGGTTTCTAAACCACTGGAATGCACACAGGGGTTTCTGCACCTCCTGTAGACGGGGTGACCTGCAGAGTGTCTAAGAGCCTCAGTGAGCAAGGAGCAGTGGTCTCGGGACACGGTACCTGACGTCTGAATCGGCCACCAGCTCCCGCTCTGGGCTTCGGCAGGGAGGGAAGAGACACTGTCAGGCTCACAAGAGTGGACTGAGCTCCCCCCACCCAACATCCTGAGCGCTTCTCTCTCTCTCTCTCTCTCTCTCTCTCCTTCCTCTCCCTCTCCCTCTCCCTCTCTCTCTCTCTCTCATACACACACACACATACGCACTTTATACTCCTTGTGACCAAATCTACAGCCACAAAGGTAAGAAGGGTGTGAACATCTTGGGGGAAGCCTTGACTGTCTGATCCCTGCAGAGTCCGGAATAAAGAATATGAGGTACATGAGGAGGGTCCTGGGGGACCTAGTGAAGAGGAAGAAGGGGGAGGGTGCTTGAGAAATAGTTCACTTGGATGTTGTGCTGCGTTGCCATGTGCACGACCCAGGTTTGAGCCAGCCCTCACTATATCGAGGAAGCTTCGGTGCTGTGGTCTCTTTTACTCACTCATAGTCTCTCTCTCTCTCTCTGCCTTTTCTATCTTAAAAAGAGGAAGAGGAAGAGGAAGAAGGAGAAGGAGAGAAAGAGAAGAAGAATCATGGAGTAAATCCCCTCTCAATTTCCGTCTCTATCCAATGGTAAATAAATAAAAATACACTTTAAAAAAGGGGCCTGGCAGTGGCACACCTGGTTAAGCACTCACATGTCAGTGCACAAGGACCCGGGTTCCAGCCCCTGTCCCCCACCTGCAGGGGGAAGCTTCATGAGTGGTGAAGCAGGGCTGCAGGTGCCTGTATCTCTCCCTCTCTAGCTCCTCTCCCATCTCAATTTCTGTCTCTATCCAGTAATAAATAAATAAATAAAATATAGTTTTAAAAAGAAGAAGAATGGAGTAAAGACACCATCGGCGTTGGTTGACGCGGGCAGGGGTGTGTGTAAAAGGGGCAGCTTCTGGCACTGTGGAAGCCCAGTACACAGCTGCATGAGACTCGCCTCTGCATCGGGGCTCATGGGTCTTGGGGCCGTGGACTGGTGGCACAAACTGCCAGGGCAGGGAGTGCTTTCTGCTAGAGCCAGGTTGGGCCAGGCAGGCTGCAGTTCACAGGTGGGAACTGACAGGGGAGGGGACAAAGGCTCTGGGCATGGGGTATAGCCTGCATGGCCCCGTCAGAAGACCAGTGTGGAATCTTGTTCAGCTGTGGTGCCCAGGTGCCCCGGGCTGCCCTGAGCTGCTCTGTTGTCTGTCTTCCCTGTTGTCCTCACCCACATTTGGACTTGTCACATATCACGAGGTCTGAATTTGGGCTCAAGAGCTCTGGTCTCTGTGGCTAGGGAGGTGGGGCCTGTCATCACAGCCTGGCACTTGGGGACAAGGTGGGAGAAAGGGCAGAGTGAAGAAAGGAAGTGAAGCCTCTTTGCAGTCGGAGGGGGACACCAGGAGCTGACACTTTTTTATAAAGCTGAGTCAACCTTTCCAGTTCCAGCTCCACACCATTGCTGCTGTGTCCTGAATGCTCTTGGGAGGGGAGAGGCTAAGGGAGGCTTTTCCAGATCTGGGAGCCCATTTCTTTGCAAATTTTAGACCATCACATTAAACACAATGTATTAGGACTAACTTGTCTGTTTGCCCTGGGAGATACTCAACTTACTTTCCTAATGACTGTGTTTCATTTTTTTTTCTTTATTATTTTTCATATATTTCACAGGACAGATATAAATGGAGAGGGGGAGGAGGGGTAGAGAGGGAGAAAGGAAGGAGACACTTACAGCCCTGCTTCATCATGAGGCTTGCCCCCTGCAGGTGGGGGCCAGGGGCTTGAACCCAGATCTTTGTGCCCTGTATTGTGTCCATTTAACCAGGTGCACCCCCACCTGGCGCTCCCTCCTGCCAGTTTTAAATGTGTTTTTTTCCTAATTGTCCTTTGCCTGCCGCATTCCTTTTCTAAGGAGGTTATTATTATTATCACTATTGTCATAGTTATTGTTGTTATTGTTATTCTATTCACAAGGTAGTCCAACCATCACCATGAATCCTTTCAGCTTCTCATCCCTCTCTAAGGAAACCCCATACAGTTAGCAGTCATTTCCTCTCCCCTTCTCACCAGCTGTGGCGACCAACCACTGCTCGGTCTCCTGATTCTGCCCCAGGAAGTTTGAGAGGCCGCAGACACCTCTGAAGACTTCAGAGGCCTCACACCTCTGAAGTCGCATAGGCTGCACAGCCCCGATCTTACTTAGCATCTCGTCCTCCTCAAGTCTCCATCTGCCTCCTCCCCTCCCCCCACCCCGGACTTGGGGGACCCAAAGGAGTGTACCTGTGGTCCTCTCCTGTCTCGCTGTCCGGCAGGCTGCTGGGGGACAAAAGAGGAGAAAGAAGCACGAGTTATCTTCTAATCCACTGCCTTTCTGCCCACTATGCTGCGTGTTGGGAAAGAAGTGACTCCCCCCCACGCCCACCTGCCCCTCCCAGCCGCCTCCAGAGCCCCCAAGTGGCTTCCTAAGGGTGGCAACTGCTCTTCTCCTCCTGTGCCCTTCCTGGGACACCTGGACAGTCGCTCTCCGAATAGCAAGGGCTTAGTCAGTACTCCTGGCCCTGGCTCAGCAGTGGTGAGGCTGGCCGGCCACCGAGACTGCTTCATAGCCAGGACAGCTGAGGCCCAGAAAGGGAAAGTGACTATCCTGAGGTCATGATAATTCCATAGTGTTTTAAAATAAGTTTCATTTATTTATTTGATAGAGACAGAAGTGAGAGGGGAGACACTTGTAGCCTTTTTTTTTTTTTAATCACTTAGGAAACTTCCCTGCTGCAAGTGGGGACTGGGGGCTTGATCCTGCATCCCTGCACATTGTAGCAGGTGCACTCAATCAGGAGCACCACCAATCAGCCACTCCACCGTGTTTGCAAATTGTGATTCAGTCCCAACAACTCGGTCTGGAATAAAACAATTTCAATTGTAAACTAAAAATGAAAAATAATAATAACACTAAGAACGAACCACAAGTAGTCAAGATGTGTATCCTTTTTTGTTTTATCAGTTCATGAGTGCAATGGACTGGGCTTTGAAACGCATTTCTGCTGTGGATTTTATAAAAACAACAACAATTTTTAGGGGCCTGGTGGTGGTGTACCTGGCAGAATGCACATGTCATTAACCCAGGTTCAAGCCCCCTGTCCCCATCTTTGGGGGTGGGGGTATTTACAAGCAGTGAAGTAGTGCTGCAGGTATCTCTCTTTATCTCTCTCTTCCCTCTCAATATCGCCGTCTCTACCCAGTAACTAAAACAGCGGCAATTTTAAGAAAACACTGAATTAGGTGACTTGAATTCTGATGCCTTGAACATGTCTAGTTGGACAGGAACAGCCTCCTGCCAGCAACATACACTTGTCACATGCACATCTGAGGGGAAAACAAAACCTGAACTGTTTTCATCCTGACCTGGTTTAAATGATACTAAAACCACTAGCATTTATTTGATTTCTATAAACACCGTAAGAGCATCTTTTAAAAGTCAAAATAACACATGATGGAAGTTTGTTTTGATCACCCTGTTTGAGAGATGAATGGAACAAAATGAAACAACAAAACAAGACTCAGAGAGGTGAAGGGTCTTGCCCAGAGTCACACAGTCAGCAAGCAGATCTGTCCAGCTCCAACCCTTTAGGCAAGTCTTAAGGGCCACGCTGTAAGCTGTAAGGCTGCTCTGTGATTCCCAATGCCCTCACGCTAACGAGCGCCTGCCTTCTTGTCAGGAAAACCAGGTGAATACAAGCAGATGGCAGACACCTGATGAAAGCGCCTTCTGGCTCCTGCTCGGGGAGGCAGAATGGAATGAGGGTTCTGAAGGATCCATGGGCACCAGGCCTCTCTGATCTCTGTGTGTCTCATTTCTTTCTTAGTCCACCCTAACTGCCTGTCCCCACACCGCTAGAGTGTACTCACTTGCAGACAATCTGGTAATGTAAGACACATAAAAAACCAGAGACAGATTAAAAAAAAAGTTTACAAATTCCAGCTCTGCTGCCACAGCCCAGATAAGCGTACCTCTGGAATCTCCCGGCCTCCACAGCTTGCAGAGAGACAAAGATGACTACTGATCTGCAGAAAAGTACTCTGCAGCTTCCATGAGCACCCAGCACACAGTGAGCTCACTGCGTCCTAACTCAGGCTGCATGTTGGCTGGTGTGTCACGGGCTCCTCTCCTCTCTCACCGGCTTCTGTAGGAAGCCTCATCTCCAGTGGGACGGGCAGGCAGGAAGAACATCTTCTGCAGCCTCTGCAGTGCTCAGCCTCTGACGGCTCTGTGCTAAGTGGAGGCTATTGACTAACATGTTGGTCATGTGGGAAGGGGGGAGCTCTCGGTACAGCCCTTCCTCCTGTGGGGAGCTGTGTGGAACTGTGTGTGGTCCCTTCATCTCCCTCTCAGCCATCTAATATGGTTTGTGTTCAGATCTCCACGTTACAGGTAAGGAAACCGAGGCTCCATGTTACTTGGCATTGAAGGTGCCCAAGGTTATGGGCCAGGAAGAGGGGATGCTGGGCTGTACTTTCAGAGTCGCCTTTCCTTTCTGGTGTTGCCCCAGCCATGCCAAGGCTTTGTGGGCACAGTGGTAGTCGAAAGGGTAAGGATGACATACTTTTTCTCATGAAGTTCTGGTGGCTCCTCAGCCAGCTCATTTGGGTCTAAACACTGAGCTCAATGGACAACCAACCCTCCCCTCCACCAACACACACACACACACACACACACACACACACACACACACACACACATACACACACACACACACACACTCACACACACACACACACACACACTCACACACACACACACTCACACACACACACACACACACTCACACACACACACACACACACTCACACACACACACACACACACACATTCAACTCTACATCCATCCTTTCTTTTTAAAATTTTTATTATCTTTACTAATTTATTGGATAGAGATAGCCAGAAACTGAGAGGGAAGATAGAGGAGGAGGAGGAGAGAAAAAGAGAGGGGGAGGGAGGGAGGGAAGCAGGGAGGGAAGGAAGGAGGGAAGGAGAGAGAGAGAGAGAGAGAGAGACTTGCAGCCCTGCTTCACCACTCAAAAAGCTTTCCCCCTGCAGGTGGGGACTGGGGGCTTGAACCTGGGTCCTTGTGCACTGTAATGTGTGCCCTCAATCAGGTACGCCACCACCCAGCCCCATTTCTTTCAACCAGCCAGGAGCTGGACACATATGCACTCCTCTATCAGAGCACAGAATTGGCCCTGAGGGGCTCAGGGTCTGGTAAAGTGCATCAGACAGGTACAGAAGTCAGATGGCACTGGGGAACAGCAGAAACATATAAAGCAGGACAGCAAAACAGCTCACAGGCTAATGCATCTGCTGTGCTCTGTGTGCGAACCAAGTTCAATCCCATCCCTCACTGAACTGGAGGAAGCATCAGTGCTGTGGTGTCACTCCTCCTCTTTCTAGCTCTGTTAATTTTTATTTTTTTATTATCTTTATTTATTGGATAGAGACAGCCAGAAATTGAGAGGGAGAGACAGGGAGGGAGGGAGGGAGGGAGAGAGAGCGCGAGCGAGAGAGACACTTGCAGCCTTGCTTCACTACTCATGAAGCTTCCCTCCTGCAAAGGGGAAGGGGGGCTCTTGAGTGTGATAAGGTGTACATGCAAAATATTCAAATTTATGTACATTCTCTTAGGATCAGAGAAAAAATGCACCTTTTAAAAGCAGCTCTGGAAGGAAAACAACAGAGAGAGTGAGGAGAGGCTCATGGGAACGTACATTGAGCAGGCGCAGAGGTGAGACTGGGGGAGGGTGCCTAGGCTGGAGGATGGACAGCTCCGGAGGGCAGGTTCCCAGAGCAGCGGGAAGAAGTTGGGCTCTGGAGTCTGAAGCAAGGGGTCCACTGGCTATAAGTCTCCCAGCAAGTCCCTCTGCTGAGGAGAGCCTCAGTTTCCCTAGAGCAGAGTTGGGGTGGTGGTGTGAACTTCACAATGAGGCCAGGATAGTTTGCAGCTGGCTGCAAGAAAGGTCATGAGATTGGGAAACTGCAGGGGATCACGTTCCTTTGAGCTCAGAGCTTGGTCCCAAAGGTGCAGGAAGAAGTCCACAGCCCTCCCCAACTTCCCCAGCAATAAATGAGGAAGGAAGATGTGGCCATTGAGGCTGGAAGAAGGTTGCCACCGTTTGTCCATTCCCAGAGAGCCCTGCTGCTGCCAGGGCTTGCACCCACAGAGCCCTTTCCAAATGGCATCTCTGGGCCCAATGGCCAACTCTCCAAGAGAGGGAAAGGTTATTACTCAGCACATAGATGTGGAAATTGAGGCTCAGAATGGGGAGGCAGCCTGCCCAAGGTCACACAACTAGTGACAGCCTGGCCTACACCGCAGGCTACCTGCTCGCCAAGGGCCCGCCTCCCATCTGCCCACCATCTCACCACACTGCCCTCTCCCCGGACACCTGCCTCCAGCTCCCTCACAGGAGCCAGGTGGAATCACCAGCCAGTCCAGAGGAAGCTGATTTCTCCCCTCCCAGGAAATTGAGGGTCTTGGGAGGTGGCCTCCACCCACCACTCTGAGGCAGGCTCCTCCAGTGGGCAGACAGAGACAGACAGACAGGCACAGCGATCAGGGTCTTTGTGGGAGCTCAGCACAGTGGGGACAGAAGCAGCAGGAGGCTCCAGAGAGGCTCGTTGTTTCCCATCACAAGGTGACCTTCCTCCCTACCCCAGTGCCGTCCTGTCAACCTGTTTCCTGCCTGCTCCAGGAGGACATCTAAAGTCCTTCTAGGCCAGATGGTGGGAAAAAATGTTACCATGGTCAAGGACTTGGGTTCAAGCCCCTCAGTTCCCACCTGCAAGGGGGATGCTTCATGAGTGGTGAAGCAGTGCTGAGGGGTCTGTCTCCCTTGCTCTCTCCTTTCCCTCACAATTTCTTTCTGTTCTATCAACTCAAATAAAAGAAAAATAAGTAAAGTCATTCCGCTGCTGATATTCATAACCCTATTCTTTTGTTTTTCCTCCAGGGTTATCTCTGGGGCTTGGTGCCGGCACTGTAAATCCACTGCTCCTGGTGGCCATTTTTTCTACTTTACTGGATAGGACAGAGAGAAATTCGGGGGGGGAGATAAGAGAGGGAGAAAAAAGATAGACACCTGCAGACTTGCTTCACCGATTGTGAAGCATTTTCTTTGCAGGTGGGGAGCAGGGGCTTGAACCTGGAACCTCGTGCAGGTGCTTAATACTATGTGCACTTAACCGGGTGTGCCACCACCTGACCCCCCATAACTGTATTCCTTATGTCCATATCAGGAGTTTCACCCGAGTGTATCTACTAAGACTGGCTTCCTAGAAATGGTTTCCTCCTAAAGATAAAGGAAACAGGTGGGTAATGCAGAGAAGCAGGCCAGGCAGGGCTCGGTGAATGTCTGCCCATGCAGGGCTCTCCCTGAGACCCGGAGGTAGGGCTGGCAGCTCACAGAGCTGCTGGCTCATGGTTGCCACAGTCACCCTCAGTCTGGACAGCAGGAACCACTCTAGCGTGCTGTTTTCTCGCCTCTGCCCACCCAGGACTGGTGAGCTCCCAGAGGACAGGTGCCTGGTCTTGGACTTTGCAGCTTATACAGGGCCATCCAAGATTTTTACCCTGTGCTGGGCACCTGGGAGCAACACAGAGCAGCCCCCCAGCCCTGCCATCATGGAGCAGAGCCAGTGGACAGTTACAACACGGGCACAGCTCAGAGACACTGAAGTCCGCTTTCAGGCCGCCACAGGAAAGCAAATATCATGCAGAAACAGCTCGCATGAACGTTCTGGTCCCCCAGTGCACGAGTGAGGTGTGTTCACACTGTAGCAGCTCGGTGTGCCAAAAATAGCAGTGTCTCTAAAAACCAATGCACACACCAAGATTCAAGGTGACACAGAGACATAAATTGAGCACTTGCTGCAGGTGCCACAGCCTTGCTAGGCACAAGGCTGCCAAAGCTTTAATTTGTAAAAATAAACAAAAAACAAAAAACCCCTAAAAACTCAATGTCTTCAAAATGCAGTCCGAGTTTACAGTGCATGCAATCAGGTGTGCATAGGTAGATCCCTTTGTTCCAGATATCAGTATGAAGCTTGGGTGGTGGAAGTCTGGGTTAAAAGATGTTCACTTGGGCAAAGATATGGGAAGGCAGAAGACTCACAGACACATTGAGTTGGCAGTCTCCTGTTCATTCACCAAGCAATGAATTCCTTTCACAGAGGCGATGTGAAGAGAAAGATGAATAAGACAGGGCTTCTGTCGCCAGGGAACTCACTATATCTTTGCTGTAGACAGAATATAACTAAGGAGCAAGAGGAATTTTGTTCTGGGTGTAGACGTACATTGCCAACTGATAATATTTATAATGGTATTTATAGGGCACTTATTACGTGAGAGGCTAAGCCTCACATCAGCCTTGAGGGTAAAAAGGGAAGCCTGGTGCACAAGGGTCATGGGACTTGCCAGCGTTGGCACAAAAGTCATGAGCCCAGTCAGCCTGGTCCCATAATTGGCTCAGCCATACGGCTCATTTGTTCACTGAAAGAATGAATGAGCAACTGTATAAACAAGCCAGTCTCCCTCCGCAGGGCATTCTCTACTCCCTGCCTGGTGTCTGCCAGAACTCTTTCTGACTGCCTCATCCCCAGCCCTTGGGCCTGGTGTGGATGGAAAGGGAGCTTCTAGGTCAAATGTTGTTTTGCTCTTGGTTCCCTGTATGAGTTAAATCTCCTGCAGACCTGAGACCCCTTGTCTGAGGCAGGAGATTCCGGCAGGGCACAAAGGGAACCTAAATACACAGGCCCCCACTTCACTCACTGCCCAGGTTGGTTCGTGGGCTAGTGGTGGGCCGCTGTGCAAGGAGCTCTTACTTGCTCTCTCTCTTCTTAAGTTTTATTTTCTTTATTTACTGGATAGAGACAACTAGAAACCGAGAGGGAAGGGGAGATAGAGAGGGAGAGAGGGAGACAGCTTCAGACCTGCTTCACCACTCACAAAGCTTTCCCCCTGCAGGTGGGACCGGAGGCTCCAGCCCAGGTCCTTGCTCACTGTAACATGTGTGCTCAACCAGGTGTGCCACCCCCGGCCCCTTACTGCCCTCTCTTTCTGCAGTCTCTCCCCATCCCTCATTCGTTAGAGCCAGCACAATTCTCTTTGAGTCTTCAGGCTAACTGTTACCTCTCGGGACTGGAAGGCCAGGGTGTCTGGCCTAAGCCCAGTCTTCCCACTTGATCTTCTCTCACACCACTGGGGTCACGCGCCCACTGCTCCTGTGAGCACATGCTCTTTGCCATCAGCAGGCATTTGTGCTCGCAGCCCTGCCCGGAGCACCGGCCTTTCCCAAGGCTGTGTGTCCATCTGACGAAACCACACCCATCCTTCCAGGCTCCAAAACCACAGTCACAGCGAGACGAAGAGTGCACTACTACTCCTCTCGCTCAGTTCCAGTGGCCGTGTCTCCCTCATCTTCGTATCCCTACTGTGGCATCCAGTGCCTGGTACCCAGTAGGGACTCAGTAAACAATATCTTCTCAGACAATACTTCTAGTCCACCTGCATGTTAGTTATCTGGCTCAGACAAGAATCACTAAAGTCATGGCCCCTGAAATATTCCTAAAATAGACTTCCAAGCTTCTCTCACAAAGACCTCTAATTCCATCTGTTCTGTTTTGTTGGGCATTACGCCAGCTCCCCTGCTCCATGCTGCACTGCTTGATGCTGTGGTCTATTTACATAATCATTGTTTTGCCTGAGACCCGCCCTGCCTGCAGGGCACTGGTTTAATCCCCACTGGTTAGATGGAAGCTTGCTACCTTTGTGCTCTTTTTTTCTCTCTCTCCACCCCCCTCTCCTAGCCATTTCCTTTTCTGACCTGCCACTTCCATTTCAGAAGATATAAAGGCAGCTTTTTTCTGATCAATAAAGGCATTATTGCGTTGTGTTCCTGCTCAGCCACTTAGTTCCTGGTTCCTCTCCCGCGTCGCTGAGTAAGCAGCAGCCCAGGTTGGTTCCAGTCGAGTTCTCTCCCCTGGGACACAACCTGACACTATTTCTACCTTTGGGTTCCTGTTTATTGGACAATTTGCTTTATATCTTACTGCTTTTCAGCCACCAAGTTGCAGGTGCTACCATGACGCCAACTATAACTCCCGGGAAGACGACCTCACCAGTGTGACCCAGAACCTCATCTCTCCAGAGCCCTGCCCCACTATGGAAAGACAGAAACAGGATGTATCCATCTGCCAATGTCCATGTTCAGCGGAAAAGCAATCACAGAAGCCAGACCTCCCATATTCTGCATCCCATAAAGAATTTTGGTCCATACTCCCAGAGAGAATAAATAATAGGGATGGTCCCAATGAAGGGATTGGGACATGGAATTCTGGTGGTGGGAACTGTGTGGAATTGTCCCCCCCCAGTTATCTTACAGTCTCGTTAGTCATTATTAAGTCACTAATAAAAAAAGAAAAAAGAAAAACAAAACAAGAGTGAACAAACCCATCAAGTAGAGAATGCATCATGCAGTCATAAGCCAAGCCACAAACAAGTCGTCACGACTGCCCATAGCTGGTTATAAGATACTCTAGCCTGCTTGGAGGTTACCGGGCAGGGAGACGAAATGAACCAAACCAAACCAAAACAAACCCTTGGATTCTGACAGCAGAACTGAGGTGACCAGAGAGGGAGAGGAAGGGGGGACAAAGTGAGGATGGGGGACAGTGGGCTGGGTAAGAGGGCTATTGGCATGTTGGTGGTGGGCATGGTAGGGTCACATACATACTGTCAGCCTGTACTCCTGAAACTACAGTGCTCTAAACCAATGCAACCTCGAGAAAATGAAAAAAAAAAGAAATTAAAAAATCAGTTCATTTATAGAAAAATCTTTTTCTTTTTTATTTATTTATTTATTTTTTATTTATTCCCTTTTGTTGCCCTTGTTGTTTTATAGTTGTAGTTATTATTATTGTCATCGTTGTTGGATAGGACAGAGAGAAATAGAGAGAGACAGGGGAAGACAGAGAGGGGGAAAGAAAGACAGACACCTGCAGACCTGCTTCACCGCTTGTGAAGCGACTCCCCTGCAGGTGGGGAGCCAGGGCTCGAACTGGGATCCTTATGCAGGTCCTTGAGCTTAGAGAAATCTTTTTCTAAAAGAGTATCTCCTAACTGACCATCTGTTGAGCTCTCTCCCATTTTTAGAGTTTTTATACTGGGTTGTCAAAGTGGATAATCATATTATTCCCATGTGACGTCCGTTCATGAGTCAATTAGTTCAGTATCTGTCAGTATTACTGCTTTTCTTGTTTCATTATTTTATGACAAAGTGACTACAGGGAATGAGCTAGTTATGACAGTAATGAACAACAGAAAGAGGGAGTGAGTCTAGACACCAGGCTCAGAAGAGGGACGCAGTGTGGGGAGAGGAGTTCTAGGGCTGCTCTGGTCTAGTGGGCTCTGCACTCCCGTCTAGGAAAGGCTTGTCCTGCACATGGAACCTGGAGAGGAATCCTAGCACTTGTGGGCCTGCAGCCCAAACTGTGGGCAGGCTCGAGGGGAAACGTCTGGGCTCGGGTGCCTGCCCTGTTCCATGTGGTGAACAGTAAATGGCCCAATTTCTCAGAGCCTCAGTTGCAAGTTCTGTGAAAGGAGGTGAGAACATCCACCTCCTGGACTTAGTGGTAGACTTCAGGGAAGCCGTATTAGCAGAGTGCCTTGCAAAGGGCCTGGCCCATCACGGGGGCTCAGCCACCACTACTGGGTTTACTCTGTTCCTAGTTCACTGGGGCCTGGCAAAGTGGCTGGCTCACTTGGCTAGTACCTTACTTTGCCATGTGTGCGACCCAGACTTGAGCCTGGCCCCCATCCTGCTGGAGGAAGCTTCAGTGCTGTGGTCTCTTTCACTCTCTCTTTCTGTCTCTTTCTAAAAAAGTCATCCCAGAGTGGCAAAGACCAAGAGATGACAAATCAAGTAAGCAAACCAACCCAGCCCCAAGACATAGTCGACTGGGGTTCCTGTCTTTTTTTCCCAGAAACATGAGAGAGAGCAGAGCACTGCCCTACCATTTAGGGTGTTATGTTTGTTCTCATCTTTCTTGCCTTTATGTGGTGCTGAGGGCCTGGAGACTGAACCCAGGCTTTCTCCTGTATCACTGTGTCCTTGACCCTTCCCTTATTTTTTCTAAAGTGTTTCTTTTCTATGTGTATTTTATTGACTAATGTCAAGTGCTGCTGGGAAGTTAAGTGGACATAAATAATAGATTCATGATTGATTCAGTCTGGGGCTCTGGCTCTTTAATTAAGATAGTGACCTCTGCCCAGAAACATGCTATCTAGTTCTGAACTGCCCCTGCATGGTCTGTGGCAGCTGTGTGAAGATGGAGCCAGAAGGCAGTGTCTGTACCTCAGCTCCCCACGAGAGGCCTGCAGCTCAGTGAGCGAATGTAGGATCCAGAGTTGGACGGAGCTGAGCCTCCAGTCCAGCTCTGGGGGGCTGGGTGGTGGTGCATCCAGTTGAGCATGGTCATGAGCAAGGACCTGGGTTCAAGCCCCTGGTCTCCACCCACAGGGGGAAAGCTTCATGAGTGGTGAAGCAGTTCTGTAGGTGTCTTCTCTCTCTCTCTCCCTCTCTTCTCCTTTCAATCTTATCAAGTGAAAAGAACAGAAAACAAGGGGGAGTGGTTCTGGGGAGTGGTGGATTCTTAGTGAAGTCACTGAACCCCAGCAGTAATTCTGGGGAATAAAAAATCCAGCTCTGCCCACTGTCGGCAGGTGAATGATTACAGCAGTTGCTCTGGTCTACAGAACAGCAACTGTCCGTAGTCCCCACCTGGCTGCTGGTCCTCAGGCATGAACGACTCAGCGTGCAGATGGTGACAGTGGGAACGACAACTGACTTTCTTTACCAAGTACTTGCCAGGCCCACAGTGGCTTCCTGAGACATGCACAGTCCTCCTCAACCAAGAAGACGGCTGGAAGCAGTGCCACGCACTGGCCCGTGGTTCCTCGGTTCCTGCTAACTGAGCCCTGGGGCACAGGTGTTACCTGTTCCAGAAGACAGCCCCCGAGATCTTCTGCATCTCCCCCAGGGTGGCGAGGAGCAGGGAGGACTTGCCGCAACCCACCTGGCCCACGATCATGGTCAGCTGCCCTGCAGGGCAGGAGGGGGTGGGTTCGAGCGGGGCCAGCAGAGTCTGAACCGCCACCAATACCACCCACCCAGACAGACAGACAGACAGACATGGCAGGAAGGGGTGGATTCAAGTGAGGCCAGCAGAGTCTGAACCACCACCACTCCTACCACCCAGACAGACAAGAGAGACAGACAGGGCAGGAGGGGGCTGGGTTGGAGCGGGGCCCAGACAGACAAGACAGACACACCCACCCAGCTTGAAGGCAGCCCTCTGCTCTTCTCCTGCTTTGAGTCCTCAGAGAATCTTCTTCCTCTCTGAGCCTCAGGCACCTGAGCTCCTTGAGGTGCTCTGGCTCCCTCCTCATCCCCTGCCCCCGACCGCCATCCCTTCCTCAGGCTCCCTCCTCATCCCCTGCCCCCTGACCGCCATCCCTTCCCCAGCACCAGCGTCTCCTTTCCAGCAAGAGCTCAGCCCCATAACATCCCAATAAAGGCTGTGCAGGCCTTGCCTCCGTCCCACCTCTGCGCCTGGCTTACGCTACTGCCTCTTTGGCATGTCTACCTTGCCTCACAGTGAGACCATGTGCTTCTCAGAGCCCCAGTCCCTCAATGCACTTGCCCCCTTACTCAGTTCTGTGGTTCCTCAGGCCAAGTGCCCACAACATCTGTGACAGATAGCTTGGCACATCGAAGAGCCGTGGCCTTTCCTGTGTATGATTTCTCCACTTTAGGCCACGTTTTCATTCAGATAGAGACACACACAGAGATAGAGACAGATACTATAGCACTGGGGCTTCTTCAGGTACTACAGTATCTCCCATGTGGTGCTGGGGCTTAAATTTGGACCGTGTGCATGGCAAGGCATGGCACTATTTTTCTAGCAACAACAACAAAAAACACTGATCTTTTCTTTCTTTCTTTCTTTCTTTCTTTCTTTCTTTCTTTCTTTCTTTCTTTCTTTCTCTCTCCCTTTCTTTCTCTTCCTTCCTTCCTTCCTTTCATTTTTCTTTCCCCCTCCCCTGTGTAATTTCGTAGCACATGAAGGGAGGACAGTCAGACATCACTATGATTGTTATGCCCCCTCCCCAAACACAGTGGAGGCTGAGCTGGGGCCTACCTCGGGGGATCCGGATGGTGATGTTGGACAGCGTGGGGATCCCCTCAGGTGTCCACGTGAAGAAGCCCCCGATGATCTGCATTGGGAGAGAGCACAGACAGAAGGTTCTCAGTAAGAAGAGATGCTCGTCTCTGTCCTCCAGAGTAGCTAGGACGAGCCCCCCATCATTCGTGTGGCATAGCCAGGGGTGGGGGGGCACTGGTCTTTCTGTGCTGATCCTGGGGAGGACAGCCATGCGTGGCCCAATTGGTGGCCGCAGGAGCCTTGTCCCCAGGCTCAGGACTCCTTTCTCTAGGAGTAGGACTCAACACGTGGGTCTCTGGCCCTCAAGATGCCGGATTCCCTGTTGGACATGACTTTGGGAGGCTAGCGGGTGGGGAGGATGCAAAGCCCAGGGCTCACCTGGACGCAGCAGCTGTCAGCATCCCCGTCTGCCCCAGGTGCCAGGCTCTGCAGTGGGCCTGGGAGGCCCCGGCAGTCATCCCGAGCTGGACGTTTGCGGTTCACAACCTTGAGGGGCTGGGGAGGGGCAGGCAGGTGGCAGTGAGGCCCCGAGAGGGACTAGGAGCTGCCCCTCCTGCCAAGGCATGCACAGCAGGGCACAGCAGGGCACAGCAGGGCACGGCAGGACACAGGCTTCCAACACGGGGGGGGGGGCTTCTGGGAGAGGCAAAGGGTGATGGGCACTCACCACCGCCTGGTACTTGCTGCCTTGGCCATGGGGTGGGGGCTCCCGGGGGGCACACTGCTCCTCTCGGATCTCTGCACTGGACAGGAACTCACTCAGCTTTTGCACGCTGCAGAGGAGCAGAGAGTCAGCCCTCAGCCCTGCTGGGGCCAGAGCAGGGGAGAGGGAGGAGGGCAAGGTTGTGAGCAGCTCTGCCTCCCCAAATACTCATGTTGGAGGGGGACATATAGGGGCATCCTGTGTGCAGGGACAGGGGGCAGACAGTGGGCATCCTGTGTGTGCAGGGACAGGGGGCAGACAGCGGGCATCCTGTGTGTGCAGGGACAGGGGGACATATAGAGGCATCCTGTGTGTGCAGGGACAGGGAGGCAGACAGCGGACATCCTGTGTGTGTAGGGACAGGGGAGCAGACAGTGGGCATCCTGTGTGTGCAGGGATGGGGGGCAGACAGCGGGCATCCTGTGTGCAGGGACAGGGGGGCAGACAGCGGGCATCCTGTGTGCAGGACAGGGGGGCAGACAGCGGGCATCCTGTGTGTGCAGGGACAGGGGAGCAGACAGCGGGCATCCTGTGTGTGCAGGGACAGGGGGGCAGACAGCGGGCATCCTGTGTGTGCAGGGACAGGGGGGCAGACAGCGGGCATCCTGTGTGCAGGGACAGGGGGGCAGACAGCGGGCATCCTGTGTGTGCAGGCACAGGGGAAGCAGACAGCGGGCATCCTGTGTGTGCAGGGGCACAGGGGGAGCAGACAGCGGGCATCCTGTGTGTGCAGGGACAGGGGGTAGACAATGGGCATCCTGTGTGTGCAGGGGCACAGGGGGAGCAGACAGCAGGCATCCTGTGTGTGCAGGGACAGGGGGGCAGACAGCGGGCATCCTGTGTGTGCAGGGACAGGGGGGCAGACAGTGGGCATCCTGTGTGTGCAGGGACAGGGGGGCAGACAGCGGGCATCCTGTGTGCAGGGACAGGGGGGCAGACAGCGGACATCCTGTGTGTGCAGGGGCACAGGGGGAGCAGACAGCAGGCATCCTGTGTGTGCAGGGGCACAGGGGGAGCAGACAGCAGGCATCCTGTGTGTGCAGGGACAGGGGGGCAGACAGCGGGCATCCTGTGTGTGCAGGGACAGGGGGGCAGACAGTGGGCATCCTGTGTGTGCAGGGACAGGGGGGCAGACAGCGGGCATCCTGTGTGTGCAGGGACAGGGGAGCAGACAGCGGGCATCCTGTGTTTGCAGGGGCACATGTGGAGCAGACAGGACCTTCTGGGGTCTATCAGGGTAGCCTGTTCATCTGAATATGCTGGGTCTGGATTAGGGCTGGACTTGGAGCTCTAACTTCATGTCCAAGTTGGACAGTCTGAGCTGTTCCACCGAAGGGCGACTCGTGTTGAGTCTTATCAGCTCTTGGTAGAGAGGACTGGCCGATAGCACTGGCTAATATTTCTGGAGCATGCACTATGTACGAGGCATGGTGCAAACACTTTTGTAAGCAGTTGCTTTTTTTTTTTTTTTGCGCCTCCAGGGTTATCACTGGGGCTCGGTGCCTGCAGTGCAAATCGACTGCTCCTGCCAGCCATTTCTTCCTCCCCCCCTTTTTCTGATAGGACAGAGGGAAATTGAGAGAGGAGGGGAATATAGAGAGGGAGAGAGCAAGAGAGACACCTGCAGACCTGCTTCACCACTTGTGAAGCAACCCCCCTGCAGGTGGGGAGCCGGCCGGGATCCTTGTGCAGGTGCTTACGCTTCACACTATGTGCGTCTCCCCTGCCCACTGACTAGGACCTGCCAGGGTTCCGGAAGGCAGGGCTTTTATCAAGGCTGAAGGGGCTGGGGTACTGCCCAGTCCCCAGCCTCTGCTGAGGCACCACAGGTCTCTATGTTCCAGGAGCTATTTCAGAGGTCCTTGTGGATAGACACATTCCAGCTAAGGATCTCCCCATCATCTGCCTTCAGGCTGTCATTCCCCAGGGGCAATGCCTTCTGGGAAAGCAGCAGGCCCAGTGCTGGGGTCTCCATCCCAGAGATGGGGGCCCTCAAGCTGCTGACCAGTCTCGGGGGGACGTGCCAGCGCTTATGGGGAGCTGCTCCATTGACGGGGGCTGTGCCAGCTCTGGGGGCTGAGGGAGGAACAGCAGCTGCAAAGACTCACAGGGCAGACACCCCCCCCCGCCCAGAGCAGGATGGCGCTCACAGTGGGTGAGTAGGCCCAGTGGGTAGAGCTCGTAATGACACGCCAACTCTGACACTAAATGCATGTGCAGAGTCAGTCATCCTGCTCTTGATGCTAAGATTCCTTTCCTTGGAGGTAGTAACATTCTATCTATTAATTTATTAATTTATTATTATTTTTTTAATATCTATTCCCTTTTGTTGCCCTTGTTTTATTGTTGTAGTTATTGTTGTCATCATTGTTGGATAGGACAGAGAGAAATGGAGAGAGGAGGGGAAGACAGAGAGGGGGAGAGAAAGATATAGACACCTGCAGACCTGCTTCACCACTTGTGAAGCGACTCCCCTGCAGGTGGGGGGCTGGAGGCTCAAACCGGGATCCTTACGCCGGTCCTTGTGCTTGGCACCATGTGCGCTTAACACGCTGCCCTACTGCCTGACTCCCTTATTTATTTATTTATGATTTATTTTGCCTCCAGGGTTATTGCTGGGGCTTGGTGCCTGCACCATAAATCCACAGCTCCTGGAGGCTACTTTTTTTTTTTTAAGATTAAAAATATATTTATTGGGAGTCCGGCGGTAGCGCAGCAGGTTAAGCGCAGGTGGTGCAAAGCCGAAGGACCAACATAAGGATCCCGGTTCGAGCCTCCAGCTTCCCACCTGCAGGGGAGTCACTTCACAGGTGGTGAAGCAGGTCTGCAGGTGTCTATCTTTCTCTTCCCCCTCTGTCTTCCCGTCCTCTCTCCATTTCTCTCTGTCCTATCCAACAATGACAACATCAACAACAATAACTACAACAATAAAGCAACAAGGGAAACAAAAGGGAATAAATAAAATTTAAAAAAATTATTCCCTTTTGTTGCCCTTGTTGTTTTATTGTTGTAGTAATTATTGTTGTTGTTATTGATGTCATTGTTGGATAGGACAGAGAGAAATAGAGAGAGGAGGGCAAGACAGAGAGAGGGAGAGAAAAACAGACACCTGCAGACCTGCTTCACTACCTGTGAAGCGACTCCCCTGCAGGTGGGGAGCCGGGGGCTCAAAATGGGATCCTTACGTGGAGGCTACTTTTTCCCCTTTTGTTGCCCTTGTTTTGTCATTGTTGTGGCTATTATTATTGTTGTTATTGATGTCATTGTTTTTGGATAGGACAGAGAGAAATGGAAAGAGAAGTGGAAGACAGAGAACAGGAGAGAAAGATAGACACCTGCAGACCTGCTTCACTGCCTGTGAAGCGACTGCCTTGCAGGTGAGGAGCTGGGGGCTCGAACCAGGATCCTTACGCTGGTCCTTGCGCTTCGTGCCATGTGCACTTAACCTGCTGTACTGCCTCCCAGCCACCTTTATTTTAGTTTTTAAAAATTTATTATTATGTAGAGAAATTGACAGGGGAGGGGAATAGAGAGAGGGAGAGAGACAGAGCGACACCTGTAGCCTTGCTTCACCACTCAGGAAGCTTTCCCCAACACGTGGGGACCAGGGGCTTGAACCGGGGTCCTTGTAGAGCTTAACCAGGTGCACCACTGCCTGGCTCTCCTTTTTTAATTTTTAATGCTGCTAGGGTTACCACTGGGGTTTCATGCCCACACTATGAATCTTCCACTCCTCTGGGTGGCCATTCTCTCTCCCTTCATTCTTTCATTCTTTCCTTCCTTTCTCTCTTTTCCTTCCTTCCATCCTTCCTTCCGTCCTCTCTTTTTTCTCTTTCTATTATTGATAGGAAAGGGATAATTTGAGAGGGGAGAGCTAGAGAAAGAGACACCTGTTTCACCATTTGTGAAGCTTCCCCCTGCAGGCGGGGGCCAGGGGCTTGAACCCCAGTCCTTGCACATGACAATGTGTGTACTCAGCTAAGTTTGCCTTCGCCCAGCTCCCAGTAAGTAGCTGTTTGGCTAGTTCCTTCTCAGGGATGGTGGAGAGGGAAGTCACACACATAACCTGTGGCTCTCTAAGCAACCATGGCCAGCTTCAGGGGGGCCCCGGCCAACTGGGAACTTGGGGTGTGTGTGCTGGGACCAAGCGGTTGTGGCTCTAGAAGTCACCACAGCAATCTTGAGGTGGATGGGGGGGCAGGAGTGGGGAGCAATGGGAGCTACCCACCCAGGGCCCTTGAGGATGCTTCTCTCACCTGACAAGAGCTTTGACTGTGGACCGGACCACGCTGGACAGCAGGAAGAGTGGAGTGACCAGGATGTGGAAAAGGGAGAGGGAGGCGAATGCCACCGAGGGTGAGAAGCTGGCCTCTTGGAAGAAGTTGACATGGCCCACAAAGGTCTGTGGACAGACACACAGACCTGAGACAGCACTTACACCCCTCCCCCACTGGCCCCTGCAACACTCAGCCCCTAGGAAGGAAGCAAGAGGTCTGGTACAGAGGACCCAAGGAAGCCACTGTCTTCCTCAGAGTCGTGTCATGGAAATGTCCTCAACATGTTCAGGACGTTGCTGGCTCCACCCTGTCCTTGTCAGAAGTGACCAGGGAGGAGCCCTTAGACAAGGCCATCTCTGACCCCTCAGAAAGAAGTTCTCAGCCCAGGGGAAGACAAGCATGCTCATTCCAAAGCCATCCCACTCTGGGGCCGGCCAGGCGCCCTGTCTGTGACCCAGAGTGTGCCAAACAGCCAGGCCAGGAATGGCCCCATCCATCATGCCAGTTCCCAAGTGAGCCTGACAGGCTATGAGCTCACCCCAGCACAGGGGCACCCGGCCCCAGGGAGAACAGTGCTGCCCTGTCAAGGCAGCCAGGGACGGAGCCCCCTGTGGAAGGGGCTGCAGACTAGGTGGGTGGGTGGGGGTTGTTCCTGGTCGTCCTATAGCGAGGGCTAGCCTGCTGCACTGCTGAGCCCACGGCTTCAGCCAAAATCACTTTAGAAAAACACCATGATGCCATTTCATGACATGAAGAACTGTGACTGCCAGGCTCTGAAATTCCCAAAAGCAGAGCAGAAAACTTTGTGTGCGGAACAAGCCTATTTTTAAAAGAGTGTCGCATCATGTGCCTTACAAGAAAAGACTGCGAGAGGCTGGTTGGTGGCTCACCAGGTTAAGTGCACACATCACAGTGAGCAAGGACCCAGGTTCAAGCCCCTGCTCCCACCTGCAGGGAGGAAACTTGATGAGTGGTTAAGCAGGGCTGCAGGTGTCTTTTCTTTGTCCCTATCTCCCCCTTCCTTCCCAATTTCTCTCTGTCACATCAAAATAAATAAATAATTTTTAAAATCTTAAAAATAAACAACTTGTTAAAAAGTGGGGGGGTGTAGAGGCTGGGGGAACAGCTTAATGGTTATGTAAAGACTGGCAAGTCGGGGGTAGATAGTATAATGGTTATGCAAGGATATTTTCATGCCTGAGGCTCTGAAGTCTCAGGTTCAATCCCCTGCACCACCATAAGCCAGAGCTGAGCAGTGCACTGGTAAGGAAAAAAAAATAAGGAAAGAAAAAGAAAAAAAAACTTTCATGCCTGAGGCTCTGAAGTCCCAAGCTCGATCCCCAGCACCATCACAAACCAGGGTTGCACGCCCCCAATGTGTGTATATATAACTCTAATTAAAAACACATGAATAATAAATAAAATATTTAAAAAAAAAAAGGTTAGGAAAACAGATGCCTTCAGGGAAATATAAGATCTCTTTCCTGTATTCCCCACATCTACAGTAAACACGTTGTTATTTTCTCTCACAGTTAAAAAAAATTGATTGCTATTTTAAAGGTGGCTTCATTTCTTTTAAGACTGAGTCTCAGTGTGGGGGCGGGGTGGTGGTCCTGGCTGTGTTGATACTCACGGCCTGACTGCCGGGTCACCCTGGAAGTCCTAGTGCAGAAGGGCCTCTGGATCCACAGACAGGCACTCATACAGACACCCCCCAACCCCCCCATGGAGAAAGGCCCCACTTACGATGAGGACTGCTGCAATGGGAATGGCCGTGTTCATGAAGACTGTGGAGGAAACACAGGAGTTTAGTGGCAAGAATGAGACAGTGATGATGGAGCTGCCCACGTGGCTCTAGAGGTAGTGGGGCCTGAGGGGCCTGCCCCAGTCTCTGCTCCAGGGGCAGCTGGCAGAGGGCAGGTGCTGAACTCTAGTTTTGGGGCTTCCTGGCCTGGGCATCTTAGCCTGCTTCCCTCTGGACTCTGCCACAAGCTTCTGAGACCAAGTTATTTATTATTTATTTATTTTGGATAGAGACAGAAATTGAGAGGGCAGGAGGAGATAGGGAGGGAAGCAGACAGAGAGACACCTGCAGCCCTGCTTCACCACTCATGAAACTTTCCCCCTGCAGGTGGGGACCAGGGGCTTGAACTTGGATCCTTTCTCACTGTAATGTGTGCACTCAACCAGGTGCACCACTGCCTTATCTCTAAGACTTGATTTTTTTCTGTTTATGGACTTCATGTCTACACGTTGACCCAATTCGATATGGATTCTTCCCTGTACCATAACACACACACACACACACACACACACACACACACACACACAGACACACACACAGACACACACACACACACACACACAGACACACACACACAGACACACACACACACACAGACACACACACAGACACACACATACACACACACACAGACACACACACATACAGACACACACACAGACACACACATACACACACAGACACACACACACACAGACACACACACAGACACACACATACACACACACACAGACACACACACAGACACACACACACACAGACACACACACACAGACACACACACACACACAGACACACACACACACACAGACACACACACACACAGACACACACAGACACACACATACACACACACACAGACACACACACACAGACACACACACAGACACACACATACACACACACACACAGACACACACAGACACACACACACACAGACACACACACACACAGACACACACACACAGACACACACACACAGACACACAGACACACACAGACACACACAGACACAGACACACACACACACAGACACACACACAGACACACACACACAGACACACACACAGACACACACACACAGACACACACACACACACACACACAGACACACACACACAGACACACACACACACACACAGACACACACACACACAGACACACACACACACAGACACACACACACATACACACACACACAGACACACACATACACAGACACACACACAGACACACACACACAGACACACACACAGACACACACAGACACACACACACAGACACACACACAGACACACACACACACAGACACACACACACACACAGACACACACACAGACACACACATACACACACACACAGACACACACACACAGACACACACAGACACACACACACACATACACAGACACACACACACACATACACACACACAGACACACACACACACAGACACACACACAGACACACACACACACACAGACACACACACACACACACACGGGGGGGGTAATGTACATGTTCCCTCGTGGTGTAGGAGAACTTGAGCCCAGGTTCTTGCTCTCTACTGAGTGTTTGCTCTACCAGTGAGCTATCTCCTACTCCCAAGACTAAATTTTACCTTGATTTCACTAAAGATTTATTTATTTACTATGAGAGAGAGAGAGAGAGAAGGTGGACAGAACACTGCTCATCTTGGGCATACTGTGGTTCCCAGGATTGAACCTGTGTTCTCTGGGGCCACAGGCAGGCAGGTTCTGTGCTCTAACAGGCCCCAAGACCATGTCTTTCAGGAAAGGCCTACCTGCTCCACTGTGTGAGAGCACGGCCCTGACAAAGTGGAGAGACAGGGGCTGGAGAGCTACCTGCTTCAGTCAACTGGGAGATGGGTGGCATGGGGTTCTGGGGATACGGAGTCAAACTCCTTCCTCTGACTTTGGTCCCTGTGCCCCTCTTCCCTCAACCAATCTAGGCTTTGACTTTTTGAGACACTTCCTAGCCTCCTGTGTCTCTTGGAAAGGACTTAAAACTCAGTGTCACTGAGCTTTAGTGACTAAAGACAGCCCAAGAGGGTTGAGAGTCTATGCCCTGAAGGGCCATAGATTTGCTGTGACAGGTCTCTCCCTCATTTTGCTTAAGCATGTAATCAGGAAGCCCCAGACATCATGGACAGTGTCCCTATGGAACCCCCAAGCAGAGAGGAAAGACACCAGGCCCATCCCTGGGGGAATCTCTCCTCTGATGGGGGAGACAGGGACTCTGCAGCCAGAGCTCCCCATCTTAGGAAGAGTTTATGTGTCTTGGGGGGGGTACTGCTGATCACCGGGGCCATCGAGCTGGACAGCAGCATCACCAACACCAAACACAACGGCGTGTGACCACCCTTCCCAACAAAGGTGTCATGGTCTTCAGGTGACCCTGAAATGCCAAGCCCTCCCTCCCAGTCTCTGGCAGGGACAGTGTGAGCAAGTGACTCCCCACAGTACAAACTACCTAGACCCAGGACACAAGACACAGTGCAGTCACTATGGGGTGAGGAGATTGAGGAAGATGCCCATCAGGCCCTGGGCCCCAAATGTCACCCACCATCTAGCTCTCAGCATGAAGTGACCTCTTTCTCCCAGGGTCAGCTCTTCCGGGAAGCTCATCTTAGGTGGAACTGTCTCTTCTGTCCCAGACTCACCAATTGCCAGTTCTCATGCCCCAGAAGGCACTGCTGCACCATCTCTTGGTCCCTTAGCCCGGGGCAAGACCTCTCGCACACACATGGGCCCCAACTCCCAGCTAAGCACAAGGCTGGGAGTCAGGGTGTAAAGTGGTCACTGACCTGGTACTTGGGAACTCAAAGCACGCAGGCGTTGAAGTGTAATCCCTCTCCTGGGATCAACCCTAACAATCACTCCAGAGAAGCACAAGGTCCCAAGCAAGATGGTGCGGGCCATAGTGCCAGTCTTTCTGGCAAAACCAAGCCAGGATGAAATAAGTGGCAGTGAACCAGTGAAGTGAAAGAAGCTGGGAATGTCTAGCCAAGAGGCTGGTCTGGTAAGCTTGCAACACCGACTCCAGGGGCTGCTGCTGGGCCAGAGCATGCGTGATGGCTGACATGTTGTGCTAGGCAGCACAGTTTTCCCTGATTGAGGTTTTTTTTTTTTTAATGTATGTATTTTCTCTCCATTTTGTCGTCTTTATTCTTGTTGCTGCCTGAACTCTTTTGAGGAATGAGACAAGCTATAAATAAATTAAGAAGTGAGCATTCCAAAGCTCATACACTTGAAGAATGCTGATGATGTAATTAATTTCTACCCTGTTCTGGTTGTTGTGTACAGAGACTAATGAATGCAAACCTAATATTTCCAGTTTCCTCTGCTTGCTGTAAGGATGCATGGCTTTGGGCAGGGCGGTCTCAGCTCCCGTCAGGGTGATGCTTGTGGGGTAAAGACCATGGGACCATCAGCTACTTGTGTATGTGTTTACATTTAAAAAATTTTTTCTTTTATTGGATAGAGTCAGCCCGAAATTGAGGGGGAAGAGGGAGGTAGAGAGGAAGAGAGAGAAAGAGAGAGAGATTCCTGTAACATTGCTTCACCAATTGCATAGCTTTCTCCCTGCAGGTGGGGACTGGGGGCTTGAACCTGGGTACTTGCTCATTATAATATATGTGCTCAACCAGGTGCGCCACCACTTGGCCTTTTTTTTTTTTTTTTTTTTTTTTACTACTTCTTTTCTTCTCACCAGGTTTATCGCTGGGTCATGGTGTCCACATGACTCCCTTATTCCAAGTGGGTATTTTTTTCTTTTTGATATTGGATGAGAAAGAGAGAGGGACAAGAGAAGGGACGACACTACTCCACCCCTGTGAAGCTTCCCTTCTGCAGGGGAATCAGGGGCCTGAACCGGAGCCCTCTCATATGGTAATGTGTGCACTCTACTGGGCTCATCACCTCCTGGCCACTGCCTGTGGATCTGAAAGCCGCTCTAAAGACTGCCCTACCGGCAAATATATACACACACACAGGTGGCTGCAGAAATAATAGCCAACACCTATCTGTGACCTTGGGGAACCGCTGTAGCTTCCAGTGGAGGGGATGGGGATCTACAACTCTGGTGGTGGAATGGTGGGGAATTATACCACTGTTATCTCATAATTTTGCAAACCAGTGCTAAGTCACGAATAAACTAATAAAAGACTGTCCTATTGGGTCCTGGGCCATGCTTGGTACTGGGGTTCCAGTGCTACACACAGACACCCTAGAGGCCGAGTTGTGGGTGGCGTAGGGAGGGAAGGGAGCTAGGCATTCTGACTATTATGGGATGGACGGCACCCGAGGTCTGGCCGTCATTTTCTGAACTACAACCAGCGCAGTAAACCGGGAGGGTGCTGCAGGGCTGGGGAATATGACCAAGAACAGATCCCTCTGCAGCTCTGGCATGGGTGGGCTGACTCACTCTGATTTCATCTCGGAAAAACAAAAATGAGTAGAACATGACAGTACCCAAATTTTGACTGGTAGGGAGCAGGAAACACTGTAAAATAACACTAAGGGAAGGCAGGTTCTGCAGTGACGTGTTGCTGTGGTGCCGCTGTGGAGAAAGAAGCTGACTTGCCCGTAGGCAGTGAAAGGCCACTTCAGAAGTGAAAGCCTTTCTGTGACAGTGTGGACACTGGGTAGGTGTCTTTTATAATTAAACGTTTTTATTGTCTTTATTTATTGTATAGAGACAGCTAGAAATCAAGAGGAAAGGGGGAGATAGAGAGAAAGAGACAGACAGACAGACACCTGAATCCCTGCTTCACCACTCACAAAGCTTTCTCCCAGCAGGTGGGGACCTGGGGCTTGAACTTGGGTCCACGTGCATTGTAACATGTGTGCTCCACCAGTTGCACCCCCTTTTTTGGCCACCAGCTTTATTACTGGGGCTCCACACTTGAAGATTCTTCTGGTGAAGCCCCCTCTTTTTCTTTTTAGATAGACGGTGACAGGAGGAAAGAAGGAGGGAAGGAGGGACAAAGACGGGAAGAAAATGAGGGAGGGAGGGAGAGAAGGAGCGAGAGAAGGAAAGAAGGGTCTGGGTGGTGGCACACCTGGCTGAGTGCACATGTCACAACGCACAAGGGTCCAAGTTTGAGTCCCAGTCCCCACCTGTAGGGGGAAAGCTTTGTAAGAGGTGAAGCAGGGCTACAAGTGTCTGTCTCTCTCTTCTCTATCTCCCTCCTCCCTCTTGATTTCTGGCTGTCTGTATCCAATAAAAAAAGATCATAATTTTTTTTAAGTAAAAAAAGAGACAGACAAGGAGAGACACAGCCCTCCCTCCCCAAGCAGGTGTTCACATGTGGTGACTGGGGACTTGAACCTGGGCTCTCCCGAGAGGTTAAGTGTGTGCTCTGCTGGGTCAGTGACCTCCCCAGTCTCAGGGGTAGCAGTCATTTTTTTTTTTTTAATATTAACACCATTCTGCCACCAAAGGTCTTTATCTCTCCCCATCCCTACCCCCCCACTCACAGTGAAGCTGAACATCTACCATCACCCAAAGTAATATATATATTGCCTCCAGGGTTATCGCTGGGGCTTGTGCCTGCACCATGAATCCACTACTCCTGGAGGCCATTTTTTCCCTTTTGTTGCCCTTGTTGTTCATCATTATTGTGGTTATTATTGTTGTCATTGTTGTTGGATAGGACAGAGAGAAATTGAGAGAGGAGGGGAAGACAGAGTGGAGGACAGAAAGATAAGACACTTGCAGTCCTGCTTCACTGCTTGTGAAGCAACCCCCCTGCAGGTTGGGAGCCGGGGGCTCAAACCGGGATCCTTACGCCGGTCCTTGCTGTTTTGTGCCATGTGTGCTTAACCTGCTGTGCTACTAGCTGGCCCTGCAAAGCAATCTTTTAACATACTCCCTCCTCCAATAGTGTTTGAGTTATTCATTTAAAAAATCATTTTAGGGGGCTGGGCAGTAGCACAGTGGGTTAAGCACACATGGTGCAAAGTGTAAGGACGGGTATAAGGATCCCGGCTCGAGCCCCCGATCCCCACCTGCAGAGGGGTTATAGGTGTCTATCTTCCTCTCCTCCTCTCTTTCTTCTCCTCCTCTCTCGATTTCTCTCTGTCTTATCCAACAACAACAGCTATAACAATAATAACAACCACAACAAGGACAACAAAATGCGAAAAATAGCCCCCAGGAGCAGTGGATTTGTAGTGCTGGTATCAAGCTCTACCGATAACCCTGGAGGCAAAAAAAAAAAATCTTTTTTTTTTTTTTTTAAGATTCTCCTCTGTCCAGGCATTGTGCTAGGTTTTGGAGGCAAAGTAATGAATAACTGTGAGTTTTTTTTTCTTCCATTTAATAAAGCAAAACAACAAATCAATTGAACTCAAAGCAGGGCCTGTCTCACCCACACTTGGCTCTGTCTACAGAACACTGCCTGGCCTCATGGTGCCAGCTTGGCACCAGCACCAGGAGCTTTTAATTCTCAAGGCATTGATAAATATTTCAGAGGCAGTGCCAGCCCTTCGTGCCTCTGGCTTATTTCAGCTTTGACCCTGGCAAGGGCCAGGGAATGGTTACAGGCTGGCAGCCTGGGCCTGACTGCAGGCTGCCTCAGCAGGAATAGGAGATGTGATTTGAAGGGCACAGAGATAACTCCTAATCCGCCTGACAGTCATTCTGAAGTCAGCAGAGGGGGAGGCAAGGCCAGGGGGCTGCTGATTCCTGAATCCCCCTCAGCTCATCCTCAGCCCTGTCTCCCTCCATCTCTCTCTAACTCTGAGAGCCAGGGACACACACCACCCATCACTGTGGCTACACAGCCAGAGGAGGAGGGTCAGGCATCAAAGAACAAGTCCAGAGAAGCCACCTGAGAAGTGGCACAGGTCACTAGGTTCCAGGTTTGATCTCTGGTATCACATGTTCCAGAGTAATAACCTGGCCATCTTTCTCTCTCTCTTAGTAAGTAAATAATTTTTAAATAGTATCAGAGAAACTGGAGCAGAGAGCTGGGCGGTAGCGCAGTGGGTTAAGCGCACGTGGTGCAAAGCGCAAGGACCAATGTAAGGAGCCGGGTTCGAGCCCCCAGCTCCCCACCTGCAGGGGAGCTGCTTCACAACCGGTGAGGCAGGTCTGCGAGTGTCTATCTTTCTCTCCCCCTCTCTGTCTTCCCCTCCTCTCTCCATTTCTCTCTGTCCTATCCAACAACAACAACATCAATAACAACAACAATAATAACTACAACAATAAAAAAACAACAACAAGGGAAACAAAAGGAGATAAAAAAACAAAGAAAAGAAACTGGAGCAGAAAAGGGGGCCCAGGTCTAGGGGTCACCTTGTCCACCCACACTGGCTATTCTGAGTCAGGGCTTCCATGGAGTGGAACTTCTCAGGACCATCCTGCCTGTTCACCACACCCTGTTCTGGGCAGAGTTGGGGTTGGGATTTATTTTATTTCTCTCTCACATATACAAAATTTATTATTGGAAATAGACAGAGATAAATTGAGGAGGAGATAGAAGGGAGAGAGACAGAGAGACACCTGTAACCAGGCTTCACCACTCGTAAGTTTTCCCCCTGCAGGTGGGGACCGGGGGCTTGAACCTAGGTCCTTGCGCACTGTAATGCTTAGCTAGGTGCGCCACTGCCTGGCCCCTTATCTCCTCTTTCAGGACACAGTGTGAGGCCCATCACATTCATTTAAGAAGGGCCGACCTGACCAAGGTTCAGACCCAACTGGGAAGAGAATGGCCCTTGACCACAGAACATGGGTCCATAGCAAATATGTTACCCCTTCACTTCAATTCTGTCTCCAAAGAAACCCTGGGTTCTGAATGCAGCCACATAGGTCCCATGTGACTCAACTCCCCTCCCCCCCAACTTAAGATCTATTTTATTTATTGTATGAAAGAAAGAACATTAGTAATAATAATAATAATATTGTTGTTATTTTTGCCTCCAGGGTTATCGCTGGGCCTTGGTGCCGGCACTGTGAATTCACTGCTTCTGGTAGCTATTTTTTCCATTTTATTGGATAGGACAGAGAGAAATCAAGAGGGGAGGAGGAGATAGAGAGATACCTGCAGACCTGCTTCACCACATGTGAAGCTTCCCCTCTTCAGGTGGGGAGCCAGGGCACCAACCAGGATGCTTACACATGTCCTTGTGCTTAGTACTATGCGTGCTTAACCGAGTGCACCACTGCCTGGTCCCAAGAGTATTACTTTTATATGAAACAGAGAGACAGAGACAGAGTCAGAGAGAGAGAGAGAGAGAGAGAGAGAAGTCAGAGTACCACTCCATCACATGCGGTGCTAGGGACTGAAGTTAGACCATCAGGCATGCAAGTCCGACCCTCTATCAGCTGAGCTATTGTCGCAGCCAATCTGGTCTTATATTCTCTACTTAGGGAATTATGTTCCGGTCTTGAACGTGCCATCATGCCATTCTCTCTACCGTGAGCCAAGAACATCCCAAATCCATAGCCATCCTTCAATATCAGCAGCAGTTTCCTTGATGCCCACAGCCCCCCCAGATGAGGCTGGCTATAACTCTTGTGGGAGCCCAGGAATCTGTTTTCTGTTCCTACCCCCCCCAGCAGTGTTTTCCTTCCTCACTAGACTGTGGGCACCCTCTTTACTCCCCTTCACACCCTCCATGCCTAGCAAGAGCCTGGCATCCATCAAATACGTGTACAATCAGTGAATGAAAGAAACCAAAGAGGCAGGGCTGCTTAAGGACCACAAACAGGGGAGCAGGGCTGTTGGGACCAGCCCCCACAACTCTGACTACAGGCACAGTCTCCCACAAAGTTATGACAAAGGAAGGGGGGACCTACCTCCTTCCTCTTGAAAGCCCAACCCTCCGTGGAGCCTGGCACAGAGAGAAGGTTCTGGAATGGATGCTGCCCAAAGGGCAAAATGAAACGGTAGCAAGTTGGCTAGAAAGGCTGACTCCTCTGTCATCCTTGCAAAATGTGTCCCCAGATCCCTGGCCTGGCTGGACATCTGGTGTGACACTGTTTCTGCAAGGACATAAGGCCTGGACTGACATCTAAGAAGAGCACCATGACACCTGCTTCTGACGTCACCTTCTGTGCATGAAACCCTGTCCTACAAGCCTCTTCTGACATGCCGCTCTGTGTGATACCCCAGCCCGCCTGGGCTTCTTTCTTCTCTTGTCTTTTACTGGCTGGGGACCTCGGGCATTTTCCCCATTGAGTTGAGGCTTTTTCTACTGTAAAATGGGACAGCAGAGCCAGAGCCCTCATGCTGTCTTGAGGACTGAGTTTGAGCCAGGCGTGCTGGGCAGCAGGCCCACAGCAGCTCTCCCTGGCTCAGTACTCCCTGGTACACTGCTTCATGGCTGTTAGCTGCGTGCCCCAGGCGGGCCTGAACTCCTTGAGAAGTGGAGGTGGTGGTGAGAGAACTTATTGTCTCTGGCATCTCTCCCAGTGCCTGGCACAGGGTTGGGATGTGACTGGGGCAGTTTACACCCACTGAGAAACTCACATCCCTGTCTTGGTTCAGTTCTGGATTTGGACAGCAGGAGACTGGGAAGCCTTTTTCCCAGGCACCCCCTGTACCAGCTCTGGGCGCTAGAGACAGATTCTCTGGGGGATGCTGACAGCAGGTGACCAGGCATCGGGCAGGGTGACCTGGTCTGTCCTCTCATTATGCTGACAGCTCAGCAGGCAGCACCAGGCTGGGCCCATTAGTAAATGTGACTCCAAGACTCCATGGCTGGTGCCCAGGGCAGAACAGAAGTTGCCCCGTTATCTCAAGCCTAATGATCCATGTCCTGATCCCTGGTGACAGACCAGAGGGCCAGAAATTGAGGAGGAAGTAGAAGACAATACACTCCAATTCTAGAAGAAGACCTACAGCAGTTGTGGGGGTTGGGGGGAGCGGGTGTCCCCTCACCTGACCACCCTTTCCATCTGCCTCCATGGCGAGAATGCATCATCTGTTCCATCTGAGAGGGACAGGAGTCCGTTTAAGAAAGGGCAGGCATTGAAGCACTTGGTTTTCCAGGCTTCCCTGGAGGGTTCTCCCTTCCCTCTCTCCACTGCCCTCTTTCAGGGACCAGCCTGGGCTGCTCTGTTTACCCTTCTCTAAGTGGCTGAGTCTTGGGCACAGGGGACCCTGGCAGAACTCCCCCCCCCCACACACACACACACATACACACACTCCCACTTGGCTCCTGAGCCCCTCACTCCTTCTACCTTAGTTCCTGATAATAAAATGCCTCTTGTGCTCAGGTCCTCCTGGCCCTGGGCCCTTCGTCAAGCTGTGGCTTATCTTGTGAGGGTAGCCATAGTGGACCGGGCTTCTGAGGACTGGTCTGGAAACCCAGGCATCTCACGGTGCTGATTACATAGGAAGATTCATCGCAAGCTGCTGTCTGCAGTGCAGGAGACGAGGGCCCAGCATTGAGAAACCGAGGAGCTGGGGGCCAGGCTGTGGCGCACCAGGCAAGAGCACATAGTACTAGGCACCAAGGACCCACGCGAGGATCCTGGTCTAAGCCCCTGGCTCCCCACCTGGAGGGGACGCTTCACAAGCAGTGAAGCAGGTCTATAGGTGTCTATGTTTCTCCCTCTCTATCTCCCCCTCCTCTCATGATTTCTCTCTGTCCTATCCAACATACTGGAAAAAATGGCTGCAGGAGCAGTGAATTCATAGTGGTGACACCGAGTCCTCACGATAACCCTGGAGGCAAAAAAAATAAAGCAAGGAGCTCCTGCCCACCCCATCTCTGACCTGAGGCTGCCTAGACATTGCTGTCAAGAGCCAGCACGCCCTCCCTCCCCCACTTGCCCTGATGTTCCCCTTCCTTCTCTCTCACTGTGGCAACAGTGAGCTCTCTCACCAACCCATGCCCTTGGTGGGAGAAGTGGCCTAGCTGTGTGGGAAAGAAGCCCTCCCCTGGCCCAGCAGCTGTTCCTGTCGATGGGATGTCTGTAACTCAAGGTTGTGCACTGTGTGGGGTTCCTGGCTACCACAACCAGGCCCGGGGCAGCAGAGCTGGAGTTGCAGACAGGAGAGAGCTTCCTAAATCTGCCAGTTTCCCTCAATTTCCTGAACTGTGCAGTAACTTAGTCCCAGGGTGCTCAGAAGCCATGGGAAATATGGGTTGAAGGGTTGGAGGGAAGCAGAGTGCCAAGTGAGGCTGATGCTGTGGACAGTGGCTGTTCTGTCCACTACTGATAGGGCCTGAATCCCGGCTGCCTGAGTCATAGGACGCTGGGGCTGCTCAGCCCCGGCCCTGCTCCCTGAACACCTTGGGGGTGGAGGAGGGGCACTTGGTCCTGTCAGCTGCTCTCTCCCATGGGAACCAGGAGCAAAGATGACCCGGTGACCTCCACTACTGCCTCTCGAGTGGCCCATTCCCACCAGAGCACTGTAAGCTGTTTCTCTTGGACTCAGAGAAAATAGCCAGAAACAGTACCCCTTCACGTCCCGAGCTGCCCCTCTACAGGGAACCCCAGTTCTCTATGGACAATAGCACAAGGCCAGGAGTCCAAGGTCATTCCTACAGACATTTTTCTATCACAAGTTCTCTCTTCCACTAGGTTAGTTCATGTAACTGAGCTGTCTCTTGCTTTCTCCCTTTGGGGGGGCTCCTTTCTAGACCTTCTGATTTTTAATGGCAAGTCAGGGGACCAGTGTAAGGTCTGCCGGCCAGTACTTTGCTTGGATCTGCAGACGCGGAGGGGCCACTTCTGTTTAATACACCTGCTGACTCTCCGTTTGCAGGCATATTGTCCTCTTGTGAATGTCTACTTGTTATTAGCTCACTGTTCAACTCCTGCTCCTAACTCCCGTCCTTTGTGTTATTAATGTAAATTCTCTGCAGAAATGGTTTGATATGAGTGTGTCTGCTAGGACCCTAGGAGCTTTATAGTGCTCATCATATGCTCAGCTCCTACATCAGTGAGGACTTCTAGCATAGCCTTATTTTTTTAAAGACTTATTTAAGGGGTCTAGGTGGTGGTGTGTAAATGTTACAGTGCACAAGGACCCGGGTTTGAGCTTCCGGTCCCCACCTGCAGGAGGAAAGCTTTGTGAGGGGTGAAGCAGGGCTGCAGGTGTCTCTCTGCCTCTCTTCCTCTCTATCTCCCCCTGTCTCAATCTCTATTTATCCAGTAAATAAATAGATAATAAAAATTATTTTAAAAAGAAGACTTATTTGCTTGTGATGAGGGAATGAGAGAGGAGGTAAAGTAGTCAGAGAACAACTCAGCTCTGGCAAAAGGTCACATGGGGGACAGAACCTGCGGCCTCTGGGGCATCAGATGTGAAAGTTCTCTAACAGCTGAACTATTTCCCCCGAGTTTCTACTTTTTGAAGAGTCTTTCTCCTCATGCTTCCAGAAGATGGAAGCTTCTCCCACAGGCAGAGGCAGCTCATTCTGACTTGACAAGAAGCCTTCACACTCGGGGGAATTTGAAACTGTGGTTATTTTTCTCACTTACTGCAACTGCTCACTAACATGGCAGCCCGACAGTCTATCAACAGCCTCGACTGCATCTTGAGACCCAGCCAGGCGGCCCTGCACCGAGCAGGCTCCCAGTACCTACGGGCGGGGTCAGTGGCTGGGGATGCGGTGCCTTCTGGGGGGCTCTGCTGCGAGTCGTCCTGAGGCGCTCCTGTCTCAGGTGAGTGCATCCCCCCACCGCCCTCACTTCTGTCCCTTCCTGCCTGACAACATCCTATCCAGGGCTGGCAGGCTGGGCTGGACTCACTGGAGATGGAGGTGTAGACGGCAAAGGCCCTGAGGCTGGTCATCTCCTTCCTGCGCGTCACCTCCACGCGGGTGCAGAAGATGTTCTCCCAGGCGTACAGCTTCAGCAGCTTGATGCCGCGAAGCATCTCATTGGTCTGCTTCAGCCTCTCGTTGGAGTACTCCTGTGGGGTCAAGTCAGAGGGACTTCCCTCAACCCTCCAAGGGGGAGGAGCCAGCCACAGTCCCACCATTCACAACCCCCAGCTCCTGTCTCCCCTCCCACGATGGGGCTATTCCTGGCCTTCTCTCTCTTTCTCTTTACTTTCAGCACCATTTTGTTGATTTTATTGGATAGGACAGAGAGAATTTGAGAGGAGGGGGACATAGAGAGATAGAGAGGAAGAGAGAAAGAGAGATACCTGCAGACCTGCTTCACTGCTCATGAAGCTTCCTTCCTTCCTACAGGTGGGGAGTGGGGGCTCAAACCCAGATGCTTGTGCTCAGTACTATGTATGCTTAACAGAGTGCACCACTGTGGGCTCCTCTGGCCTTCCCCAAATCTCACCCTGCAGAGAAAACCGAGGTCTGGGCTGGTGTTGTTCCCCATTCAAGGTCAGGAGCAGTGTCTGTCTGTGTGGGTGCTATTCGGTGGCATCTGGGTGGCAGTGAGGACACCAGCTGATCTGAAGGGGAAGGGGGCAGGCAGGCCCGAGGGGGAGACTTACCAGTGTGCTCCGCTGGGCCTGGGAGAGCTTGGTCGCCACGAAGTACTGGACAGGGGCCAGCAGGATGATGACCGCTGCCCCAATTAAGGCACCGACTCCAAGGATATAGTAGAGGAGTATCACACCCACAATGATCTGGGGGGAGAGGCAGCGAGAGTGCTCCTTGGAGTGGCTGTCCTGCCAGGGTGTGTCAGCAAAAACCCACCCTTCCCCGACCTTCCCCCTGCCCTCAATGTGGGAAATGTCAAGTTTTCAAGTTATTTTGCAGGCAGAGGAGAAGGAGGGATAAAGCAGAAGGAGGAATATGATGAGGGTGGTGGTGCACCTGGTTGAGTGCACATATTACTATGTGCAAGGACCCAGGTTCGAGCTCCCAGTCACCACCTGCAGGGGGAAAGCTTTTCGAGTGGTGAAGCAGTGCTGCAGGTGTCTCTGTCTCTCTCCCTCTCTACAACCCTCTTTCCTCCTGATTTCTAGCTGTCTCTCCCCAATAAATAAAAAAGACAATGAAGAAAATTTTTAAAGGACTATGATGGATTCCTGCACAGAGTTGGGGGCCGGGAACTAGCTGCATTTATCTGCAGTGCTGGCTGAAGCACAAAGCCCTGTAAATCTGCATTCAGATGAAGCCCAGGGGCGGAGGCTTCCTGATGAGAGTGGCCCCTCCCCGTGCTCTGTGTGCTGGCCTTGCTCTGTCACAGGGGCAAAGTGACACTTGGATAAAAGGGCCACATTACTGCATCTATGTCAGGAAAAAAACCAGTCCAGAGGCTGAAAGTTTACATTCTTTTTTTTTTAAATTTATTTCCTTTTTGTTGCCCTTGTTGTTTTTATTGTTGTAGTCACTGTTGTTGTTGATTTCATCATTGTTGGATAGGACAGAGAGAAATGAAGAGAGATGGGGAAGACAGAGGGGGGAGAGAAAGACAGACACCTGCGGAACTGCTTCACCGCCTGTGAAGTGACTCCCCTGCAGGTGGGGAGCCAGGGGCTCAAACCGGGATCCTTACACCGGTCCTTGCACTTTGCGCCACATGCGCTTAACCCGCTGTGCTACCGCCTGACTCCTGAAAGTTTACATTCTTATGTTCCTGACATTTATAATTTCCTAAGTCAGTCTGGCCAGTAGACTCTAAAAAGAGAATCCATTGTGTTTCTAGCTCTATGTAAATGTCTTCCTGCTTCTGAATATTGATGAGAAATGCAAATTTCTTTTGCAAAGCCCCAAGCATGGAGATCACAGTTTTTATAGTTGCCTGCAAAAGCAGCCACCTCTAACCCTAGGACTAATTCTAAAGGAACAGGTGTCCTGTCTTCCTTAATTGGAGAAAAAAAAATTCAGGCTGCTGGGGTTGGCCTTGCATGCCGTCGTCAGCCATGCACCAAATGGGCAGTCAGCTCCTTGCAACGCCTCAAGCTCAGGAGCGGATGGGCGTTCCTACAAGTGCTCTCAGTGACAGAAAGTCTTCTCAAATGCAGGTTCTTAGAGGCTGGTAACTGATCCCTTCACTCCCTCCCTCCCTAGTGATTAACTGATGATAAAAGCTGACACGGGTGGAGGTGGGGAGGAGGGGGCGGCGGGGAGCGGTGGTGCACCTGGTTAAGAGCACATATTACGTTGCACAAGGGCCCAGGTTCAAGCTCCCGCCTGCAGGGGGACACTTCACAAATGGTGAAGTAAGTCTGCAGGTGTCTTTCTTTCTCTCCCTCTCCTCTCAGTTTCTCTCTGTCCTAGCAAACAAAACAGAAAGGGTGTGGGGGGGGGAATGGCTGCCAGAAGTGGTAGATTCATAGTGTCAGCGATAACCCTGGTGGCAAAAGCAAAGAGAAAAGCTGACAGGAATGGGCAGAGGACCCAGTAAGAGAGAACAAGCCTCTGCCCCTGCTAAGCAAGTTTTCTCATCACCATCCTGCAGATTTGTCCCTGGCATCCACTCCTGCCACAGGCTGGCCTCACATGGAAGCAATCAGAGCATCCTTCAGACACCAAGGAGGCTTCTGGAGTCTTCCGGAAATGGCATCAGGGCAGCTTATGGGGCTCAGTCTCTGTGTCTCCAACTGTAGCGGCAGAGGCAGGAGTCGGGGTGCAGTTGCTGCTGGGTCCTCCTTACACTCCCCCAACTTGTCATACCCCCCCAGCTCCTGCTGTCCAATCCTATCTTCTGTGGGGTTTGGGCAGATCCCATGGGAGAACACACCAGGACCCAGGGACCCTGAGAATGTGCAGCAACTGCAGGGAGCAACGGCTAACAGCTATTTACCTCCTATTTCTTCTCTTATTTTTTCTTTTCTTTTCTACCTCCAGGGTTATCACTGGGTCTCAGTGCTAGAACTATGAATCTACTATTCCTAGCAGCCATTTTTTCCCCATTTTATTGGACAGGACAGAGAGAAATTGACAGGGAAGGCAGAGATAGAGATGGAGAGAGAAAGACCTGCAGATCTGTTTCAATGCTTGTGAGGCATCCCCCCTGCAGGTGGGGTGCCAGGGGCTTGAACCCGGATCCTTGAGTGAGTCCTTATTCATAGTACTATGTGTGCTTAACCAGGCACGCCACTTACCTCCTATTTCTATGGCCTAGGAAAGCAACCCCGTATTGCAGTGGGGAGGCAATGGCCCCTGGAGTCTGCAGCCCTGAGTCTGAATGCAGATCAAGCACTTGTCAGCTGGGGAGTTTGGGATAGTTACTTAACCTCTCTGAGCCTCATGTCTTCATCTTGTAAGTGGTGACTTTAATGCTCACTTAGCTGGGCTGCTGTGGACATTATGTGGCCATATGTGTTAAGTTCCTAGAACAGTGCCTGGCAGAGTTGGAGACTAATGCAGGGTGGCTGGCCCAATATAAACTTTCCAGATAAGAAGTGGCAATAAAAATCATTTGAGAAGGTTTATGGTAAATACAACCCCCATAGCAATGACTTCGGGTCCAGCAAAGTCCTCACTCACACCAAAGTAAACCTCCTCAGGGATCTGCCCTGTAGTTAGTGACTGTTGGTGCAGGACACTCTCCACACACTTGCTTTACACCCTAACAACCCCAGAGGGCTGGAGACACACCAGATGACGGCCACAATGGTTGGTGCTACACCAGGCAGCTCCCCACAAAGCCTGCAGGGCCTCTGAGAATGTGTTCTGGGGTTTCTGCTTTGGGTTTGAGCACCAGAGCAGAGATTCAAGAATGGGATGGGAAACACAGATTCCATAGGTAATAGCGCTGGGTAGGAGATGGGGCAGGTGGGGTTGCGAGTTCGATAAACCCTGCAGAGAATTCTCCTGCTGTCATCAGAGGAGGATGTGCCACATTTAAAACCACCCCCCCTAGTCATCTGACTTTAAAAGCATTCGTGGTTTTGACTTTTATAATAGTACAGGCTCATTAGAGAATTCAGAAATGCACTAAGGAAATGAAAACCACGTGTAATCCACCATATGGCCTTCGCGTTAATTTTCCTGCACGACTCTGTGCAAACAGACATACTCAATATTCCACTTTAGTTGAGAAGTCACTGCGTGTACTATTCTGTAGCTTTCTCTTTATGCTTAAAAACACATTATGCTGGGGTTGGGCGGTAGCACAGCAGGTTAAGCGAGATGGCGCAAAGAGCAAGGAGCAGTGTAAGGATCTTGGTTCAAACCCCCGGCTCCCCACCTGCATGAGGAGTCACTTCACAGGTGGTGAAGCAGGTCTTCAGGTGTCTATCTCTTTCTCCCCTTCTCTGTCTTCCCCTCCTCTCTTCATTTCTCTCTGTTCTATCAAACAATGATGACACCAATAACAATAATAATCACAACAATAAGACAAGGGCAACAAGAGGGAATAAAATAAATATTAAAAAAAAACACATTAGGCAGGCCAGGTGGTGGCACACCTAGTTCAGCACACATGTTACAATGTGTAAAGATCTGAGTTCCAGCCCCTAGTCCCCACCTGCAAGGGGAAAGCTTTGCGAGTGGTGAAGTAGGTCTGCAGGTGTCTCTCTATCTCTCCCTCTCTATTACCCCCCTTCCCTTTCAATGTCTGACTATCTCTATCCAATAAGTAAATAAAGATAATTATGCCTGGTCCCCACCTGCAAGGAGGGAACCTTCACCAGTGCCTCTCTTTCTCTCACTTTGTCTCTCTCTCTCTTTCTATCTCCTCTGGACCTCTCAGTATCTCTGCCTTATCAAAGAAAAAATATAAAAAGGAAAAAAAATAAAATAAAAGGAAAAATTGACTGCTGGGAGTTGTGGATTGGTCATGTAGACACTGAGCCACAGTGATAATTCCGGTGGCAATAAAAAATGCACTGTGAATACTTTTTCAGTGTAATCAAACACTTTTACTTTTTCCTCTAGGGTCATTGTTGGGGCTCAGTGCCAGCACTATGAATCCATGGCTCCTAGCAGCTATTTCCTCCATTTTATTGGATAGGACAGAGAGAAATTGAGAGAGGATGGAGGCATAGAGAGGGACAGAGAAAAAGAGACCTGCAGTGTGGTTCAGGAGGTGGTGCAGTGATAAGGCTTTGGACTTTCGAGCATGAGGTCCTCGGTTCGATCCCCGGTAGCATATATGCCAGAGTGATGTCGTTCTTTCTGTCTCCTCCTGTCTTTCTCATTAATAAATAAATAAAATCTTTTAAAAAAAAAGAAAAAGAGACCTGCAGACCTGCTTCACCGCTCATGAAGTGGACCCCACGCAGGTGGGGAGCCGGGTGCTTGAACACGGATCCTTGTGCAGCTCCTTGTGCTTAGTACTATGTGCACTTAACCAGGTGTGTCACTGCCTGGCTCCCTACACCATAGTTTTTAATGTCTGCATATGTATTCCGCATATAATCTATGCTATGATTTGTTGGTTGCATTTTTAAAAATGGCATTGCCTTGTCTGATCATCGAGAGAGATGGCCAGACAACTTGCTTGCAGAGCATGAGACAAGATCATGCCCCCAGGGGACCCCAAAAGCATGGAAGATATGTGCATATCCAGAGTGGAAATTAGTGAGCTTCTAGTCACTAGATACACACTAGCAGATGCTGGCTCGATGCCCGCTCCCCATACACACAGCCCTTACCTGTACTGGCATAGCCCAGAGATTTGGGCACAAGAAGAAAAACCACATGAGCTGGTTGGTGTCGATGGCCACCAGGTTACAGATCTGCCCAGCTGTCATTTCCCCCATGGAGAGGTTGGAGGTGGAGAGGTGCATGATCTTATTATAGATCTTGGTCTAGAGAGAGACAGATTACATTCACCATTATCATCATCAGCCGAAGGACCCCAGGTGCCAGATGTCCATAGTGTGCCTCAGACACTTCTCTTCGGAGCCCCCAGCAGCTCTGGAAGCGAGCGCTGAATTACTATTCCAGTTTTACAAACAAGGTAACTAAGGCCCAGAGAGGTAACGGGCTCTGATTACAGACCAAGTCAATCAGAGACACAGCACTGAGTCCAGGCCAGCATGGTAAACTACTTCTTTAGCACGGAAGACCTCTCTTGGGGGGCAGGACTTAATTAGCTCTTCAATCTTAAAAAATGGATCTTTACGTCCAGTTGTATTCTTGATTTATCAGAGGCCAGCGGAAGACACATCTCAGCGCTATAAAAAAGATGAAGTGGCACAAAGGTCTTTTTTTTTTTTTTTTTTCCCTTTAACATGACTGACTTCAATCAGGGAAGGGGTATACTCTGGGGACAAGTCCTGTCTGAACTGAGCCTTGAAACAAAACAAGGGCTCAGCCTGGGACTGTCGCCCTAAGTCGTTGTTCTGTGTCTCAAGGGCATAGCCAGAGCAGCCTTGGTAATGTCTCCATGAGCAGAGACCACACCTCCCAGAAAGACAGCCGTTTTCAGGCTCTGTGCTCCTGGACAAGGGAAAACACGTGACTGCTTTCAGCGCCCCAGGAATGCCGGCTCTCCAACGGAATTCGATTGTGTGTCTGCTCCAAGGCAATTCCAGGCCTTCAATTCATCTTTTCTGTGAGACCAAGACTTTTCCTTGGATCAGCTTTGCTCGAATCTACTTGTGCCATTTTGCAAGCCAATGTGCACCATGGGAAAGCTTTAAAATAATGAAAATTCCATTTTTTGAGACAAATCTAAGCACATTCTATATGAAATCACTCTCTGAAAAATATTAGTAGGTCTAATTCCTGAGAAGCAGGAGTACAGAGAGCTCTTTTCAAATAAATCATGATTACGTAAAGTCTAGAATATAAAGAAATATTCAGTGATTGAGAACTGGCATATGCCAACGATTATATAAAGCATAGGAATTTTGCTTACCAACTTCTCATGCAAGAGTTGCGATTATTTTTTAAGCTCATAAAGACATAGAGTCTTACAATTTTCTGTATATCTTCTAAAAGGAAGACTGTTTTCTTCTCATTTGTTTACATAATTAATGGCAGTGTTTCCTTTCTCAGGATATGAATTAATCTCTCTTATTGATGTGAAAGATTCATACAGTTTGATTAAAAAAAACCTACACACTAATACACTAAAAAAAGCATAATTGGTTCTTTTAACATAATTGGAAAACCCTGGGCCAGGGTGACTGATGACACAGAGCCTGGATAAGCCTAATTACAATGCTGCCGGGCTGCAAGTACACTGGCTGCTGTCTGGGGCGGTGCAAGCCAGTCTGTCACAGGGGCCTGGGCAGGGGCCAGGGTGTTCAGAGCCACTGTCGGAATTGAGAAACTTCATGGTAGCTCTGAACCCCTATGAATCTGCAAGGGTTCTAGACCCTCGTGGGGCCTTCTAGTCACTGACATTCCCAAGGAAGTAGCTCTGCTCTCTCAAAGATATTGCTGCCTGAGATCAGCAAAGGAGTGAGTGACAGCTACCTAGTGGCTTTGCTCAGAGGTGGAATATAAACAGCTGAAGAAAATGGACTTGCAGAGAAACAGTAACCAAACTGTCTTTCAGACTTTATGAGACATGAGGTGATTCCTTTCCAGGGGCAGAGGTGGGAGGGGGAAGGATTTGGGTGGTAGTGTACTGGACACACAAATGAGAGTGTGAAGAGAAACCTGTAAGGTCTAGGATCATATAAGCCACTGCTGAATCACTACTAATACAACTTTTAGATTAGAAAAAGCAAAAATTAGAGTATAATTATTATATTTACATTATTTTTAATATTCCAATTATAAGACTAGTATTATAAGCCAATTTTTAAATTTGTGATTAGTAGTGGGTTTACAAGGTTTTAAGATTACAGGGTCTAGTTTCACACTGTACCCACCACCCAAATTCTATGTCCCCCACCCTCCCTCACAGCCCACTCTCACAAAGTCTTAGAGACAATTTAACGTGAGTGCCTAACCAGGTGCGCCACCACCCAGCCCCGAGACAATTTGTTTGTTCCTGTTTATCAGTATTATTATTTTTCGAAAGTTCCTGTGTATCAGTTCTCTAGATTCCACACATGAATGAACCCATCTGGTAGCTGTCTTTCATGTCTTTGCTTATTTCGCTAAGCATAATCACATTTAATTCCATCCATTTTGTCCCAAAGGACACAGTATCACTTTCTGATCGCAGAGCATTATGTTATGGAGTACACGCCGCATCACGTCTGTATCCAGTTATCTGAGACCAGTACCATCAACATATTTAAACATCACTACAGCATCATCATCGCTCTAGGTCATCTTGTCAGCAAAGAAATAAAATCATTTTTGCAGTCCTTTGAGATATCCAAGAAAGATTAAGTTCTAAATATGAAATTTATAAACACCAATCCTGTCAGTATTTAAGCACATGAATGAACACACATTCATCAGCACAAACTTACACTGCATCCACTGGTGCCCAGGTTGTGTCCTGCCCCACTCCAGGGGGCTGCTGTTCTCAGGCACCTAATGCCACCTTGAATCTGTTGCCCACCCAACCTCTGCCATTTTCCTTTTTTTTTTTTTTTTCCTGCAATACTAATTCTGCCTCCCAGAGGAACAGCCAATCCACGTGATTCTGAGGAACATTCCCAAGAATGAGCATACGCAGGGATTTAATCACGATAGCGGAAACTGTTCGTGACCCCTTTTCTCTCTTTTTCACAGGTACTGCTAGTGGGGTGTCTATGGCTGCCCAGAATAAAGACCACACTTTTGAGCCTCTCTAGGTACGGCCCTGTGGTGGCTGAGCTTTGTTGTTGGGATAGGAAGGGTGGGCACACCTTCTGATTAAGATTTTCCCACTAGGGGAAGAGAGAGACAGGCTGGGGGTATGGATTCACCTGCCAATGCCCATGTCCAGTGCAGAAGCAATTACAGAAGCCAGACCTGCCACTTTCTGTACCCCATAAATTTTGGTCCATACTCCCAGAGGGGTAAATGTTAGCAAAAGATGACCATAGGGCTCTGAACTCCAATTCCATCAGGACCCAGAGAGAGAAGAGGGGGAAAAATAGGAAGTAGTTGGTGTGATTTAGAAAGGAAGAGAAGGCAGAATCATAGAAAAAAAGGGCAAATATATATATTTATAATTGCAGTTATATTTATAGTTATAGAAATAATAGTCAACCCATATCTGTGGCCTTGGGAGAACTAATGCAGTTTCCAATGGAGGAACACAGAACTCTGGTGGTGGGAATAATATGGAATTATACCCCTGTTATCTTATAATTTTGTAAATCAATATTAAATCACTAATAGAAAAATTTTTAATAGGACCAGGCAGTGGTGTACCTGGCTAAGCACACACATGACAGTGCACAAGGACCCAAGTTCAAGCTCCTGGTCCCACCGGCAGAGGAAAACTTCACAAGTGGTCAAACAGGGCTGCCGGTGTCTCTCACTGTCTCTTTCTCTATTCCCCCTCTATCTCTATCTAATAAATAAATAAATAGTATATATATTAAAAATTTAAAAATAAGCAGACAGCATCCTTTCCTATTGTACTAACTTTTTTTCCCTCTAACTTAAATGTAGACACAGTTGTGGTGACTGCAGTAGTGACAAAGGTCAGCTAAGAAGGCTGGCAGAGGAACACAGAAGAAGGAGCCAAGGTCTCTTGTCACTGTCTCTGCCACAGTAGCCTATACTAAATGTGAAGAACAATTTTTAAAAATATTTTATTTATTTATTAATGAGAAAGATAGGAGGAGAGAGAAAGAACCAGACATCACTCTGGCACATGTGCTGCCAGGGATCAAACTCAGGACCTCATGCTGGAGAGTCAAAAGCTTTATCACTGCGCCACCTCCCGGACCACGAACAAATTTCTATCTTATTTAGAGCACTCTCTGTGTGTGTGTGAGATACTGAACCAAATTTTTTTTTTTTTTTTTTTTGCCTTCAGGGTTATGCTGGGGCTCAGCGCCTACACTATAAGTCCACTGCTCCTGTGGCCATTGTATTATTATTATTGTTATTATTATTTTGGATAGGACAGAGACAAATTGAGAGGGGGACAGGAAGATAGATAGATAGATAGATAGATAGATAGGTAGACAGACAGACAGACACCTGCAGACCTGCTTCACCACTTGTAAAGCAACCCCCCTGCAGGTGTGGAACTAAGGATTCAAACTGGGATCATTGTGTGGGTCCTTGCACTTTGTACTATGTGCACTTAACCAGGTGTGCTATTGCCTGGCCCCTGAACCAAAATTCTAAGGGGAACTCTGAGTCTTAGGCAACTTCTCTCATCATCACTTTGCCTGAAAATGCTGAACCCTCTCTGACTTTGGTCCTCCTTCCAGCTAACTCTGAGAAGGAAGTCACAGCAGACAGACCCAAAGGATCAGACCAGATAAGTCTCTCTCACTATGACCCAAAATTTAACAGCTCAAATGATCTGAGAGGCTCTTTGGTCTCTGCCCTGGTGAGCCCAGAGAAGCCTGTCAGGTAGCACCTGGACCAACACCTGGAAGAAACAGCAAGGCTGCCTCTGCAGTCAACAGGGGGATACTGGGGTCCGTCCTTAGCAATAGCCAAAGTTCTGCATCTGCATCCAGAGTTGTCCACCCAATGCTGAAAGTTGATACCTCAGCTCTAGTCCAGGGTAGAACCAGGGTTGGAACTCCTTTATTTCCCAAGTATGGCCCCAGGAATTCCACACTGTCCCATGCTACCTCATCAATGGCTATTGTTTAAAAAAACAAACAAGAACACTAAGACTAGTTCAGACTCTGAAACCTACGGTCATTATTGGAGGGCAATCTTAAGAGGAAAAGGTAAAAAAGGTCTTTTTGGTTGTTATAATGTTCAATTAAAATTACTCGTCCAGGCAAAAGATAAGGAGTTGAAGCAAGGCGTTTATTCCTTTGTAAAAGGGTGTGTGTAGCCAAGAGTGGCTGGCAGGCAGCAGCACACCCCCTCACCCTTTTCCCATCTTTTATACCTGACGCAGAACTGTCTCCTCCTACCCTGCGTAGGGCTTCAGAGCTCATAATCTCCCCGTTGTCTAAATAAGGAAAGGGACAGAGTCTGAGGGTCTCTCTTGGAGGATTAGAAAGAACTGCAAGTAAATATTGTATGACATTAAAAAAACACAGAACTAGAGAGCACAGGTGGTTATAGATAACTATTTATTTTTTTTAAAATTTTTTCTTTTGGGGAGTCGGACGGTAGTGCAGTAGCACGTGGCGCAAAGCACAAGGAACGGTGTAAGGATCCCAGTTCGAGCCCCCGGCTCCCCACCTGCAGGGGAGTTGCCTTCACAGGTGGTGAAGCAGGTCTGCAGGTGTCTGTCTTTCTCTCCCCCCTCTGTCTTCCCTCCTCTCTCTATTTCTCTCTGTCCTATCCAACAATGACGACAACAATGAAAAAAACTTTTCTTTTGTACTAAGTAATTGTTCTATTCATGTTCCTTTGAAAAGAATACCTAACCGGGAGTTGGGCTGTAGTACAGCGGGCTAAGCGCAGGTGGAGCAAAGCACAAAGACCGGCATAAGGATCCCGGTTCGAACCCCGGCTCCCCACCTGCAGGGGAGTCGCTTCACAGGCGGTGAAGCAGGTCTGCAGGTGTCTGTCTTTCTCTCCTCCTCTCTGTCTTCCCCTCCCTCTCTCCATTTCTCTCTGTCCTATCCAACAACAACAATAAATACAACAATAAAACAACAAGGGCAACAAAAGGGAAAAAATAAATAAAATAAATATAAAAAAAGAAAAGAATACCTAACCATCTCTTATAATTTGATGGCACTGAACCTGTTGTGGGTGTGGTGATTTGCATTCATGTGCACAGATGTGTAACTATATCCATGTGACCTTATAGTGTTGTAAATCAATGTTACCTTAGTAAACAGCAAAGCTAAACCACTGTAAATGTTTCAACCACACACTAAGGACAGTTATTATTCCAAAATAGTATTGAAGGGCAACAATGAAATTCCCTGCACTCAAGTGCTTCTTGAGTGTCCCTGGAGATGAAGACTGTGGTTCATAGTGCAAAGTAAAAAAATAAATCATCCAAGTACCTACCTGTATTGCTCCTCTCAAGTTAATTCCAGTTTCAATGGCGACATAGTAGGAGGCTTGGAGAAACGTCCTTTGCAGCAGGAGAGCAAGGAACAGAAGCACGGCCAGCACGTAGGCATTGGCGAGGAACTCTTGGGATGAGACAAAGTAGACACCGAGAAACTTTGTCTGTTGCAGAGAGAGGTTCAGACGTAACTGTCATTGCCAGCAATGACCTCCAGCAGTACCTGCTACTGTGCCACACTGGCCGTTACTACAATGCCTTCTAGGCTTGCAGGACCCAGGTCAATTGTTTACGAGTGAAAAACCAGACTGGTGAAGCTAACAAGGAATCCCTCTATGCACAGGGAGGGTTTGTCTCAAGTCCCTTCACTGCCCTGTTTAACAGATCAGTATGGGCCCCAGGTCCAACCTTGTGCCCTTACACATGACTCTCAGCTTTCGTGGCCACCAGGCTCTCGGGAACTCAGTCTGAATGTAACAGGGAGAAATCGAGGAGGGTAGCAGAGTAGCCAAAAGCAGGACTCTGAGGAAAAAACCCCACAATGTCTATGTGTTTTCTGTTACAAAAAATGGAGTCAGCTGAGGCCTTACCCCATACTCCCTAGCAGCTGGCTCAGAAGTGATTTCTGGGTAGAAAAAAAAAAAAAAGCATGGAGCATGGATGGAGGTTGTATTGTTACATGGAAAACTGGGAAATGTTATGCATGTACAAACTATTGCATTTTATTGCTGGCTGTAAACCATTAATTTCCCAATAGAGAATTAAAAAAAAAAAAGCATGGAAAACATGGCTCTGTAAATGCTTCAATAGATCACCTATGACCGACTGAAAAGACTGCAGATCCAAGCTCCAAGCCGCTCGGACTCTTAGGACCTTCTTTTAAATCTTTTAAATCTCTGTTCTCTCGCTGTGCCTCAGGCAAGATCCCAGATGAAAAGCAGGGGAAGAAAACCAGTGTTTGACTGTGTTGCTAAAGATACCATGGAACAACAGCACATCTGTCTCCCAAGACAGCGCCAACAGCTCCCAGGTCTTGATCGTATGCCTAGCTTCCCAGTAGAACCACATTGGTGTTTCCAGGAAGCCAGAAGTGGCCCCTTTCTAAGCCTCTGCCTTGAGCTCTGCAAGCTACTGAGGAGGGTGTGCGGGCTGCTGCAGAGTGACGGTGGTAGGAACACAGTGGTGAGAAAGGGCCTGAGGGCACGTCCATGAGCAGGACCAGGACCGGGCTGAGGGCCAGGGTTCTAAGAGGATTCCTCTTCTGAGGAGCAGCACTGCCTGGATTCTGCAGACAGGGCTTCTGGGTGCAGAAACATTCTTGCCTCTGAGGCTAGTAGGATTCTCCAGGCCACTTCTGCCTGCTCTGTGGAGCTGGTCCTTCTTAGAACGGTCTAAGCAGAACAAGGAAACACAAGCTGGGCTCTGAGAGGACGGCCATGCCGAGGCCTGAGGTCCCTGACTCTGTCTCACCTGTCCAAGTGTCAGAACGAAAAACAGAAAGAAAGTAAAAGAGAGAAAGATAGCAAAAGGTTGGTGTTGACCAGAAGCTGCAAAACGGGCCTTGGAATGAAGCTGTGGGGGACAGATCTCATCTTGTCGGGAGCAAGGGGCAGGACACAATATTTATCAGGTGCATGACTGTTCTCTCAGGAGCAGGGCAGCCTTATTTAGCCCAGTTCTACACATGAGGAAATGGAGTTTCCACATGGGCATGTGGCTGGCCTTAGTCACATGCTGGTGAAAGAGAACTGCGGGGATGGGGGGTGCATGCAGCTATGTGTACACATCACATCACCACGCACAACGACCCAGGTTCAAGTCCCCTGGAAGCTTCAAGAGTGGTGAAGAAGTGCTGCAAGTGTCTCTCTCCCTCTCTCTCTCTTTTTAAATTTACTTATTTATTATTGGATTAGACAAAAAGAAATTGAGAGGGGAGAGGGGATAGAAAGGGATAAAGAAAGATTGACACCTGCAGACCTACTTTACTGCTTATGAGCACCCTCCCCACCCTGCAGGTGGGGAGCCGCGGTCTCGAACCCAGATCCTTACTCCGGTCCTTGTACTTGGTACTATGTGCGCATAACCAGGTGTGCCATTCTGGCCCCTCAGTGGGCTCTATTCTTTGAAGGCAACATGGGAATATAAATCACAGGGATCTGCCCCAAAGGAAATCACTTAACAGAAAGGGAAAATTGTATAAGCAGAGATCTTCTGTGGGTGGTAGGAGGGGAGGGGCAGAAACCCGAGTGAAAGTTCAACTGTAAGGGGTTGGGCAGTAGCAAGGTGGGTTAAGTGCACAGGGACCAAAGCACAAGGACCTGCATAAGGATCCTGGTTTGAGCCCCTGGCTACCCACATGAGGCGGGGGGGTTTGCTTCACAAGCAGGTCTGCAGGTGTCTATCTTTCTCTCCCCCTCTCTGTCTTCCCCTCCTCTCTTCAGTTCTCTCCGTCCTATCCAACAACAACGACATCAATAATAACAATATACCTATTTATTGGGGAAACTGACGATCCTTCCTAGCCGACTGAATCCACATGGATCCCAGTCACTTTCAAAGCCAGCAACAAGCAGACATCAGGCTCAACCTGACGCTGTTGACTGGCTATGGAAGAAGGGCAAACGCTAGAAGAAGAAGAAGATAACCACAACAACGATAAAACAACTAGAGCAACAAAGGGGAAAAAACAGCCCCCAGAAACAGTGGATTTGTGGTGCAGGCACTGAGCCCCAGCAATAACCCTGGAGGCAAAAAAAAAGAAAGAAAGAAAAGAAAAGGAAGTTCAACTATAGCAAAGAGTTAATTAAATCATGGCGCTATAATGACGGGACTGCATTCTGAAAAGTGTATCATCAGGGGACTTCACCATCACGTGATGACAGAGTAATAAGACGAATGTCAATGGTATAGACTACTGTACACCGAGGCTATGGGGTATGGCCTCTTGGGATCACTGCCGTGTACGTAGCCTGTGGATGACAGAAGCATCATCAAGCAATGCATAACCATACTCTCGGGATCACTGTGCACCCAGGAACACTCATTCTCATGAAATTTCTCGAGCAGCACAGAATTCCAGGCAGTACACTGTCACAACACTAACAGCAGAACCACGAAGCACCTCGGCTGGAGAAAAGTCCGCCAACTGTGTGTGTTGCTTAAGCTATGAGGGTGTTGGCGACATTTTAAGGAAGAAGAAAAGCCTGTTTTTGCAGATCAGAAGAGAGGGCCTTGGGCTCTTCTCCCAGCAACACACACGTCAGGTTCAGTCACTACCCTTCTTGGATCAAGCGTGTGGGGAGGTGCTCAAATGAGAGTCTCCCTCAGACATGAATCATCAGATTGTTACTTGATTTCTCTTCAAAAGGAAAGGATAGAGCCCAGAGTAGTGCAGATTAAAAAATTGTTTTATTATCTTTATTTATTTATTGGATAGAGACAGCCAGAAATCATGAGGGAAGGAGGGAGGCAGAGAGGAAGAGAAACAAGAGAGACACCTGCAGCCCTGCTTCACCATTCACAGAGCTTTCCCCTTGCAGGTGGGGATCAGGGGTTTGAACCCAGGACCTTGTGCATTGTATCATCTGCACTCAACCAGGCATGTCATCATCCAGACCCAGTAGCTCAGTTTTGTTGTTGCTGTTTTTGTTTTTGCCTCCAGAGTTATTGTTGGGGTTTGGTGCCTGCACTACGAATCCACTGCTCCTGTAGTCATTTTTTTATTATTATTTTTAGATAGGACAGAGAAAAATTCAGAGGAGAGGGGGATAGAGAGGGTCTCAAACTGGGATCCTTGCTCGGGTCCTTATGCTTCATACTATGTGTGCTTAACCTGGCACGTCACTGCCCAGTCACCTCTCCCAGCTGAGTTTTTATTAAGAAGTGGGTTCTAGAGGAATCAGAGGCCTGGGGCACTGCCTAGGGAAGGGCTCTCTGGGAAGCTTTGGGTAGGCAGGAACTCTGAAACTGCTCAGCACCTTGGAGGTGGGAGAGAAAAGGTCAAGGACCTACCTAACACTGGGCCTTTGGTGAGAGGGAAGCAGAAGCATAACCCTCCCTGCCCCCCCAAATCTAGTCTCATCTTTTCACAAATTCTTAAGGAAGAAAATTGCATTTGTTCTCAGGCTTTTCCCCTAGTAGTTCTCCCACCAACCTTTAGTAATTCACCTTCTCCCACCTCTATGGAGGGTGAGAGGAGGAGGAGGAGAGAGAGAGAGAGAGAGAGATACAGGCAGGGAGGGAGGGAGGGAGAGAGAGAGAGAGAGGGAGGGAGAAGGGAGGAAGAGAGAGCTGAGAAGGAAGCAGTGCTGTAAAGGGAGGTAGCCTAGGACAACTGCATGGGCACTGTCACAAAGAGGCTGACCCATACACTAGTGTAACAAAGTCACAGAGAAGCCTAGATGTTCACAAAAACACCCATGGCAGCCACAAATGCATGTACCCAACGGGGACACAGGCACACATAGGGAAAGACATGCTAAGAGACACAAGACAAAATTAAACACACATACAGAAGCATGAATGCTTCCCAGAACACATTCAGCAACACACACACACACACACACACACACACACACACACACACACACACACACACACACACACACCTGCGTCATCGTCCCACTGTGGATTACAGGACGGCAGGGGCCTCAGCTCTTAGATCCCACCAGGCTGTTCTTTCTTTCTCATCTGGCAGCCTAGAGCAGCACTGACAGCTTTCAGATGCCACCAGTGCTTTGTGAATCCAATTTCCTCAGCCTCCAGCCAGATCGGTGACATCTGAGGCAGGTGGGTGGGGGGCTGGGCTGGAAAAAGAGATCACAGGCCACACCCAACCAGCACCCCAGCTTCCCCAGGGAGTGAGAGGGGTGCAGCGTGCAACAAACATCTAGCAGGCAGTGACACACGACCAGTGGTTAAAGGAGAAATAAGACACGTGTGTCCGTGCAGAAGAAATGGCGGTATGCTTCTCCTCGCCAACTGTGTGTCTTGGCAAGGGGAGGCAGGACAGTGCAGCCGCTGGTGTAAACAAACCTTAGGAACCCGACTATGTAAACACATCAGGAGGGGCTCAGACTGAGCAAGAAAGAGGGCCGCCTGAGAGCTGACCTGGGTGACAGCTGCAGGGAGGAGAACCGAATGACCTCATTAAACGACCCCTTTCCCCATTTTCTGGGCCCAGAAGCCCACGTGAGAATGAAGCCATATCCCAGGCAACCTCACAACTGCGGGCTTGGTGACGCTGACACAGGCAGCTGTATTTACTTTCCACTCTCGTTGCTGTGCCTGTAATTTGCTGATTGTATCTGGGCTGCAGGGAACAGATAATTAAATCTGATAAGACCTGCTGCCACTGAGGCAGGGCCATCTGTCTCAGGGATCTGTGTGATGACAAGCCACTGGGACAAGAGCATTCCAATGAGAGGGCAGCGACGCCAGGGTTTGTCGAGACATACAGAGAGAAGAGATGGCAAAGCCAAAGTGCAGGTGAACTAAAATCCTCAGGGCTGTTCTTACCACCTCTCTGACATATCCTGCTTCAGATGTAAAATCCTATAAGAGTTTTAGGAGCGCAGGAAGAAGATGGTGCAGATGTGCTGAGAAGAGCTCAGGCCGGGCCAGGCTATGCGCACCTGGTTAAGTGCAGCACACGTCACTGTGCGCAAGGATCCAGGTTCATGGAAGAATAACCATTATTAAAATGGCCATTCTAATAACAAAAGCAATCTACAATTTCACTGCAGTCCCTATCAAAATACCAACGGTAGTAAGGCACCAAAGTAAAAGCCCTAGTTGAGGCTAAGGGTGGATGATCGGCTTCACGGGGGGGGGGGGGGGGGGGAATGGGACACAGTCTTTTGGTGGTGGGAATGGTGTTTATGTACACTCCTATTAGCCTGTAGTCACAGATCACTCATTAACATAAGAGGGGAAAATTGACTGAATGTTTCCAACTTTTTAAAGCACAGACTGAATATTTTTAATACATAGGCTGAGTCTTTGATATGTTGACTCTCTCAAAAGCTTAGACCAGGGATAACAGAAGCAACCGGTGGCACAGCTCTATACAAATGATGTCAAAGAACATAAATTATGGTGATGCTGTGTGTGATACAGCAAATCCTAACAAAGGTATTTTTCAAAGTTAATCCAATTGCCAAACAATGTGATTATTGCAATAACTATCTATTGTCTTCTTAAACCCCAAGACAGCAGGATCCTCCTGCTTCCTCTATAGAGCCTGTATTTCTCCCAGTCCTGGAACCTCTAGGGTGGGGCTCACTTTCCTGCATGCTTCTCTCAATTCATACCAAATCATACTGCATCCGCCAATCCCAACCTAATCAACGCAACAAGTACCACCTCAGCATGCTTCACTTCAGACTATGTCCAGAGATGTCAGGCGTGGAATGTCAACCCTTCACCCTCATTACTCGGGTGAGATCTTTCCTTTCATAGGATTCTCTAATTCCATTCCAGGAGGTTCACTTCCTAACAAAGTCCCAAAACCTAGATATAGACGAGGTGCTGTGAGATAGAGCATATGTTCACATGTATCCATAAATTAGGGCAAAATGTATACCTGAAAGCAAAAATACACAATAGTCTGTAGTGAGTCAGTATAAAGTTCATAATGAAATAGTGTCCACTTAGACTTAGATACCCTCCTCATCTGTTGGTATGCATGAGACCCCTTCTGTTTCATTTGGTTTAAATCCCCCCTGCTTAACACTATTCTATTTACATAACCACTTCATTCTATTTACATAACCGCTGTTAACAAGCACCTCCCTCCAGGGCATTGGTTCAATCCCCACTGTTTCATGATATGTTTTTGCTCCACCCCCCCTCCTTGTCACACCCTGATCCCTTCTTTGTCACACCCTGATTTTCACCAGTCACTTTTCTCTCCACCCTCTCTATGTCACATCCTGTTTCCACCCTACTTGGGAAGTATATATAAAGACAGCATTGTGAGTTTTAGAGTACTGTACCTTTAGTTTAGCTCAGCTCTGCTTAGATTGCACTGCGTCCTGCATGAATAAAGAGATACTGCCTACAGCTCAACCATGAGTCCCTGGTCGTCTGTTACCCGCCCGTGAAGCCAGCCCGGTGAAAACAACATAACCCATCGAAAACAACACTCATCTACTTGCTATTACTTCTCGAACTCACTCCAAAGCTAACCTTATCAAAGCAAGGACTGCAAAAGTTGAATAAGGGCAAGAGACTGGCATACTTTAATGATGAGTCTTTAGTCACTATCAGGCCACCCCATCGGCTGGGGTCCTATTCAGGGAGTCCTGAGAGTCCCAAACAGACATCATGGGCCTAGACCTCGAATAAGTCCCTCTCTCCTTTGTTACCAGTCATTTCTACCAGGAACAACACAATAGACCCCTTTGTGGGTCCCCATAGGACCTTGCCCTCAACTTGGATCAACACTGCTAGAGAATGTTCCATCCTCCAAGGGGAGGCTGGACAACATACTCTAGGCTACACCTGAGGAAGATGGGGCGATATTGGGGCAGCTTGGAATGTTCCTACTCATGACCACAGAATGTGAGCTCAGCTCTACAGGGATGCAGAGGTCACACAGGCTCCTAAACTGAATATGAACCCCAGATCACATCAAATTGATGAGGTTTACAATCAACAATATTTATACACCGTTCCCATATTTGAGAGCTACTCTCTTCCCTGATCCAGCTTTCTGGTCCTTTTTCCAGTCATGACATCATCTCCCCAGACAATAACTTGGATCCACCTGCATATCAGATTTCAGGCTCAGGGGAAAAAAGAAAAAAGAAAAAAACAACTAGGATAGCCATAGGCCCTTTGGAATATAACTAAAATATGCCTGCTAGCTATCTACAAAATGGAGGACCCCCCCCACACACACACACACACACTCTTCCTCTGCACTATTCCAGCCTTTAGGTCCATGATAAGTCAACAATTTGTTTGGCTTTGGATGTTAACTCTCTTTTCAACCACCAGGTTCCAAATGCTAGCATGATTTGGACCAGACTTCGCTGGACAGACAACCCCACCAATGTGTCCTGGAGCTCTGCTTCCCCAGAGCCCTTTCCCACTAGGGAAAGAGAGAGGCAGGCTGGGAGTATGGATTGACCTGTCAATGCCCAGGTTCAGCAGGGAAGCAATTACAGAAGCCAGAACTTCCACCTTCTGCATCCCACAATGACCTTGGGTCCATACTCCCAGTGGGTTAAAGAATAGGAAAGCTATCAGGGGAGGGGATGGGATACAGAGTTCTGGTGGTGGGAATTGTGTGGAGTTGTATCCCTCTTATCCTATGGTTTAGTCAATGTTTCCTTTTTATAAATAAAAAAATAATTAAAAAAAAACCAATGGCATTTTTAAAGCAAATTGAACAACTTGTCCAAAAATTTGTGTAGAAACCACAGAATGCCATGAATTGCCAAAGCACTTCTGAGAAAAAAGGACAAATATAAAGATATCTTAAAAAAAATTTTTTTTGAGAGAAATGCAAACAGAGACACAGAGAGGAACACCACAGCACTGCTCAGCTCTGGCTTATAGTGGTTCTGGGGAGTGAACCTGGGACTTTGGAGCCTCAGCCATGACAGTCTATTTGCATAACCATTAGGCTATCTCCTTCATCCAAATATGAAGGTTACTGAGCTCCCCAACTTCAGTTTATCTACAAAGCAATAGTAATCAAAACAGCATGGTACTGGAATAAAAATGGACACTTTGATCAATGGAGCTGAATCAAGAACCCAGAAATGAGCCCACACATATACAACCACCTAATAGATGACAAAGGGACCAAGACCATTTAATGGGGTAAAGAAGGTCTCTTCAACAGTTGATGCTGGGAAAATTAGTCAGCCTCATGCAGAACAGTGAAACTAGCCCACCACCTAACACTATATACCAAAGTCAAATCAAAATGAATTAAAGATCTAGGTATTAGACCAGAAACTAAAAATTATGGAAGAAAATGTTGGTGAAACTTTGCAGGACATCGAAGATGTATTTGGAGACGTAATCCCCGGGGCCTGGGGAATGAAAACAAGAGTAAATGAATGGGACTACATGGAACTCTAAAGCTTCTATACATCACAAGCAACATACACAAGAATAACCAGGCAACCAAGTAAATGGGAGAAGATACTTGCACATCAGACAAGCGACTGATGTCCTACATCTATACAGAATTGGAACTGATCTACAAAAGAAGCAAAAATAACCCAATAAAAAAGTGGGCCAAAGAAGTAAACAGTTTCCTAAAGAAGAGATACACATGACCCACAGACACATGAAGAAATGCCCCACTTCTGTTATCATTTGAGAAATGCAAATTAAAACTACATGCACACAGGACATACCGTCTCACACCCGAGAGAAGGGCTTATATCGACACATCAGGAAATGACAGGTGTTGGAGAGGTTGTAGAGAAAAGAGACTCTGCTACATTGCTGGTGTGGATGCAAACTGGTGCAGCCCCTTTGGAAGACTGGACAGTCTTTAAACAAATTAAAATGAAATTACGTTATAACCCAGCACTGTCAGGCATTTATCTAGTGGACAAACATTAATTAGAAAGAATGTATGCACCCCTATGTTCGTAGATATATTATTCACAATAGTCAAAGAGTGGAAGCAGCCTAGATGCCCATCGGCAAATGACTGACTAGAGGAGTTATGAGATATATATATGTATATATTCAATGCAATACTACTCTGCAATCCAAAAAAGATGATATGTTTCCTTTGGGAGAAAACGGATGGAACTGGAGGTGAAACTGTGTTTCGTGAAATAAGTAAAGAGACAAAAGACAATTGCCAGATGGTTTCACTCCAGTGGAATCTAAAGATCTGATCCACAAGAACTTGTCAAAATAAACAAACTAAACAGAAGCAAGAAGACAGTTTTGAAGACTTGTGAGAACTCTGGTGGTTATCTCTGGAGGGAGGGAGCACAGAACTTTGGTGGTGGGTGTGGTGTGGGACTATACATTATAATCTTACAGTCTTGTAACATGCTATTAGTAACAAAACAAAATAAGAAAAAGCTACCCCTTCCTTTCTCCTTCTGAATCAAGTTCAGAGGCCCCAAAGCTAGAAAACACCTTAAAAAAAATCACCCAAATTTAAATAAGCAAAGAGTCCCTGCATTTTTTATTGAACAAGAAACCTGTCCATGAGCCTGGTCAACTCATCCTCAGCTGTCAAAGCCCCATTCAATTCCCCCCCCAGGAAGTTGCTGATGACAGCTGGCTGAGTCAGTCACCCCCTCTTCCACACACCCCCCCGCTTCTGTCTTTAACACACACATCTTATTTATACATGCCTCTCTGGTGTCCGGTTGTTGGAGTCAGAGATAACGACTTGATAAATAGAACAACTTAGCATCCTGCTTGTAAGTCTGCCGACTGTGGAGTTTAAGTGACCTCAAAGTTTGGATCCCGACTCTGTCACTTAGCTAGCTGAGAGATGTGTGGGAAAGTGGCTAATCTCTCTGAACCTCAAGTTTTTAATTTGTAAAATGGGGATAAAATACTGACTTTATAGGCAGAATGGCATGATGATTACATTTCAATGAAGTACAAAAATAACCTTACCCTAGAAGGTTGATTTAGGACTTGAATGAACTAGCACATGACTAACTCCTGCAGGCAGTCAGCATGAATTGGCAGTCACTAGGGGTGGTTATTATTGCTAATAATTCCCATCATAAGCACTGTCTCTCTAGTCCCACAGCTCACCCTGGGGTTGGCACACAGTAGGGTTCCATAAGCATTTGCTTAATAGACCAGGAAGACTTGGACTGTCTCGTATTTTCCTGACGCTAAGTGCTCAGCTGACTAGTCAGAACTCTAGAAAAATTAATAGAAACCTTGTGAGGATTAAATAGTATCTTCAATCTGGGGGCCCATGAGATGACTAACACTACACAAAGGAGTGTCATACAATATTCAAGTCTCTCAGGAGTGATTCTTAGCATCAGCTTTTGGGCCATCTGCTTGCTGTTGAAAGGTTATAGCAGTGCTCTTGCTGGGAAAGCCAAACTCTGAGTCTCATTCAGAGAGGGGGAAAATTTTCCATTTCATGACCATCAAAAGCCAAGTGGCAGCAAAGAATCAGGTGGAAGAGCCATGTCTTCCTCCACCCTGGGAATGGGAATTATTGTCCCCAGCAAGGAAAACAACCTGCATGAAGATTTCTGTCACTTCTCTACCTCGCTAGGGAAAGATAGAAACAGGCTGGGACCTGGCTCTGTGGCACAATGGACAGCACAACCGGACTTCTAGACAGAAACAGGCTGGGGGTCTGGATCGACCTACGAACACCCACGTCCAGCGGAGGAGCAGTTATAGAAGCCACAACTCCCACTTTCTGCACCCCATAAAGAATTTCGATCTATAACCGCAGTGGGGGAGAAGTGATAGCAGGAAGATGATAAGGGGGCTCTGAACTCCAGCTCCATCAGGACCCAGAGAGGGAGGAGGAAAAAGGGAGGGACATTTGGATGTAGTTATAGTGTTATGTGTAGTTTGGAGGAGAAGAGAGGACTGGACCTGGAAGAAAAAGGGGGCGGTTATAGCTGTAGAGACGACAGTTAACCCACGTCTGCAACCTTTGGAGAACTGCTGCGGCTTGCAGTGGAGGGACTCAGGATCCAGAACTCAGGTGGTGGGAACGGTGTGGGACTGTACCCCTGATAACATGTAGTTTTGTAAGTCAGTATTAAATCACTAATCAAAAATAAGAAGTCTGTCTCTTCTCTGCATTAAATTTCACTGTGTAGCATCTTTAGAGCTGGGAAGGCCATTAGCACCTAGTACGATACGTATCTATTTTTTTGGTGGAGTTAAACTATTTTTAAGACATGGAATCCTTTAAAAAATGTCAATGGGTAAAGGTCAGCATGTTAATAAAATGGGGAAATCCTTGAATGGACTTTGTGGGGAGAAAAGAAACCTCTCCCCAAGAGTTTGCCCACCTCCTGACTCCCCAGAGCAGCCTCTGAGAAGCCCCAGTGCTGTGGTTGTACATGAAGCTCAGGATGGAAGCCCAAAGCAACACATCCAACAATCCGTGGATGTTCTACACCAGGTAAACAAACCTGGCTGTCGAGACACTTGAGTGATCAGCCAGCCAGGGGGGCACTGTGTGGAGATGGTGTGGGCAGGGCGTAGCCTCCACGGATCCTCTGAGGACACACGTTTCCCTGCGAGCACTTCTGCCCACAAGGTGTCCAGCATCGTCTGCAGGGGCTACTGCCCAGGGCTTCGTGCCTATGCTGGTGAACCGTCTGAAGGCTCCCTGGCCTGCTCTGGCCCGGGCGTGGCCTCACCTGTGGCGGGAAGGCCATGTTGCTGGTCCTCCCAAGGTGGCCCACGATCCCGCAGATGCACAGCGGCCCCGCGAAGCCCAGCAGATCAGCCAAGATGCGGAAAGTGCTGCTGAGGACCAGGCGCCTCCCGAAGGCGTGGCAGAGGGCCCACCAGATGCCCCGCGCACCCTGCGTGCTCTGAGTGTCCTTCCGCTGCCAGGACAGACACACAGCCACATCAGAGCCACTGAGGGCCTCCAGCACCCTCGCTCCCCCAGCCCCTGGGGCTTCCTGGTTCCTGCTGTCTGGGGAAACCCAGGGACAACATCTGCTGCAAACGGGGAACCCCAGGAGCTGAGGGCAGGCTGGGGTGGCACTCTAGTGCTGATACGGCCAACATGGCAGAAGGCGAGGCTGGGTGACTAACTCAAGTCCCGCAGCCAGTCGGGGACTAGGTGACCAGCACAGACCTGCAGCGTGTGCCGTATTCGCTCGTGACCACCTGCACCACATCTGCCTCGGGGTCCCACCACACAGGGACAGAGGCAGCTGAGGAGCCTGGGCCGGGAGCTGGGAGGCCAGCTCTTCCACCTCAGTTACAGGATAGGTGTGGCCAGGTCATGGCCTTTCTCACGGCCTCAGTTTCCTCCTTGGTGACATGGGGAGACTTGTGCCTGGAACTGTGGCAAGCTCAGGCCATTAAGTCCTGGATTTGAAATGAGTATAACTCCCCCTCCTCTGTTACTGTTACTAAGCTCCAGAGGGAAAAATACAAGGCCTGAGGGAATGGGGGAGTCAATTCCCTTCTTAGAGCCTCCATTCCCCCACCCCCATGGATAATGATGATGATGATAAGAGCTAAACTGGAAGGGTCTTTCCAGTTGTGACAGCTGAGAGGAGAGGGGAGGGGAGGGGAGGGGAGAGGGAAGGGAGAGGGGAAGGGAGGGGAGGGAAGGGGAGAGGCTTGAACCTGGTTCACAGCAGGACTTAGGCACCGCCTGCCCCCCCCCCCCCACCTTGGGCCTCTGTTTCCTCACCACCTCTCCCTCTGTTTCCTCACCTCTCACCACCTCTCCCACTGTGGGGCTGGTGGTCTGAGGTCCCCAGTGGTGACTCTAGCTGCGTGAGCAGGGACACGACGGGGGGCGGGGGGTTGGGGTGGGGGGTAGGGGGGTGCAAGGCTGTGCCTCCACTGACCGCCTGCGCGTTGAAGGCCTCGCAGAGACGTCGGTAGTTGGTGAGGGCCCGCATGGCGATGGGCAGCTTCCCGATGGCACGGAGGTCGATGGGCTTCTTGTGGGCCGTCTTGATGAAGGCGTTCATCCACCAGTAGGTGCCTTTGGACAGCAGGTTCACGAAGGGCTGCAGGAAGCGCACCCCCAGGTCCTGCAGGTCCTCGGGGGGCTTCACCTCCCTCGGCAGCTTGAAGAAGATGTATCTCTGTGCGGGGCACAAGGACCACCCGGGAGGGGTGAGGACAGTGGCTCAGGATTCTCTGGCTTTGTCTGTTTACATTCTTATTTATTGTCACTTGGAACTGTTTTCTTTTTAAAAAATAATTATTATTGGATAGAGACAGAGGGAGATAGAGAGGGAGAGAGAGAGACACCTGCAGCCCTGCTTCAGCACTCACGAAGCTTCCCCCTGCAGGCAGGGACCAGGGGCTTGAACCTCGGTCCTTGCGCATTGTAGTGTGTGCGCTTAACCAGGTGTGCCACCGCCTGTCCCCTACCTTTCTCCAAGTTTGTGAGAGGGGACCATACCTTGCCTATCCCCAGGAAAAGGATTCCCCTCCAAGTTCTTGGCCACCAATGCCAGGGCCCTGCGGCTTATAACTGTGCACTGAGACTACTCTCAAAGCTTCTGCTGGGCCGGCCTTGGGAGGTCAGCCCCACAGTCTGTCTTGTCCACGGGTCTGAGGACACTGCCCTGTTTCCTGCTGGTTGAGCAGAGCTTGGTATCACATATACTTGGGTTTCAATTCTGTCTCTCCCACTCATTAACAAGGTATCTTTGGACAAGTCTCATCTAAAATGATTCTTCAACTACAAAGGGATTCTGTGAGGGCCAGCAGGAAATGTAAAAGGCTTCTGTCCCCGGCAAGTAGCCAGCTAAAAGCAGAGGAGTCAGGAAAATGCAGATAAAAGTAGGACTTCACACTGTCAGACTGGCTCAGATTGGAGATGGCTAGCCTCCTACTGCTGCTTGACATAGGAGAAGGGCTTTTCTGATTTATTAAATGAGACCCTAGCCTTCCTGGATCATCAATTCAAAAACTTAAAAACCCATAGACCTTCTGACCCAGCAAGTGTACTCCTTAGACTTCCCCATAGAAATACAAGCAGTAAGCCAGGAAGCCCAAAGTATATTCTTACACATGTATGAAGGCAAAACCTTGGCAACAAAAATCCTAAAGGCCCATTTGCTGGCTGAAAAAACTAAAGCCTGTCCACGTGATGGAATATTATGCAGCCACTAAGAAAACTAAATGAGTCATACCCAACTCGGAAAGATCTTACGGAGTCTCTGTCAGTGAGAAAAGCAAAATGCAGGGGAGCAGGTGGTAGTGCACCTGGATGAGTGCACACGTTAGTGTGCACAGAGACCTGGGTTCAAGACCCTGGTCCCCACAAGCAAGGGGGAAGCTTCATGAGCAGTGAAGCAGTCCTGCATTGATGTCTCTTTTTCTCTCCTTCTGTATCTTCCCCTCCCCTTTCAATATCTCTCTGTCCTATCATGTAAAAAGGATAGGAGGAAAATAAATAAGGGAAGAGAGAAAGAAAGAAAGGAAGAAAGAAAGAAAAGAGAAATAGTGCTGCCAGGAGCCGGGGATTCATTATGTAGCACTGAGCCCCGGTGATAACTCAGGTGGCAATAAAAAAAAAAAACAAATGAAAAGAAAGATGCAGAAATTAATTTACAAGATGATCCCATTTTTTAATAAAACGGTTGCTGAGAGTTTAAAAAAAAAAAAGTCAGTGTCTGGGGCCAGGTGGTGGCACACCTAGTTTAGCGCACATATTACAGGGCAAAAGGACCTGGGTTTGAGGCCCCAGTCCCTACCTGCATGGGGAAAGCTTTGTGAGTGTGAAGCAGGGCTGTAGGTGTCTTTCTGTTTCTCTCCCTCTCTATATCCTCCTTTCCTCTTGATGTCTGGCTGACTCTATCCAGTAAATAAATAAAAATAAATTTTAAAAATCATGAAAAAAATCAATGTCTTATGCATGATAACAAAACAAAACAAAACAAAAACAAACAAGCCAGGGACCAGGCAGTGGTACAGCTGGTTGAGTGCACACATTACAGTGCACAAGGCCCCGGGTTCAAGCCCCTGGTCCCCACCTGCATGGGGAAAGCCTCACAAGTGTTGAAGCAGGGCTGCAATGTCCTCTCTCTGTCTCTTTCCCTCACCCCTACCCACTACCCAATGAGCCACCCGACCCCTGAGGAGTGACAGTGTCTCACGGTTGCCCCTTGGGGCAGGCGTCTCTGTGCCCTTAGTCAGCCGGGTGCTCTGCAGCCTCTCCCCAGCCAGCTCTGCTCCTCCGCCCCCCAGTCCTCTTCCTTTCAGTTTCTCCCTGGTTCTAACCAATAATAAATAATAAAATTAAAAGATTAGAGAAAGACACTTTAAAACAGGAATTAAAAAAAAAAGAAACAAAAAAAGCCCTGAACAGTGAGAAGTACAGGGTATATATTAATAACACTTAGAAATGGAAGGACACATTTTCCATTGTTAATTTGATACCCAGAAAGGTGGGGGAGAGGAGGATATGAACTGAGGGGAGTCGGCAAGCAAAAATGGTAAGTAAACAAAAGACAAGTCTGAGGCCACATTGCCCATTCACGTGTGTGTGTAAGTACTGTAGGAGCACAGTAAACCACGTCCAACCAGTCTCCTCACTCTCAGCTCCCCCTCCATCTCCCTCCGGAGCCAGTCCAGGAAGCATTTGCTGCTCCTCTATGGGGCTAAGCCTACAGACCCTTCCCTGCCCTCTCCTCCTCTCCCTCTGGGAGTCAGGTGCAGAGGGACGCTGGGCCAGATGGAATCCCCCTTCTGAGACTTCTCCTGCGGCAGGTGAGACAGGCTGCCTCCTTCCAGGACTGGGCTGGGCTGAGCAGCAGGGCAGGGGTCCCCCCCCCAGGGTACGGACATGGGTCAGAGGCCACAGGGTGGGGGGGGGAAGGGGGTCCCCGCATGGCCTGCTTACCCGCACCCGGATGACGTTGATCTCCACAAGAAGCAGCAGCCCGTACAGGAGCACCAGCAGCCCCGTGAGGCAGAAGCGCAGGTGCGAGAAGCCAATGTTGTGGTCATAGAACTTGACGAACTTGATGGTCTTGGTGACGAAGGCCAGGACCCAGTACACAAGCAGGGCTGCATGGAGAGGTGGGAGAGATGGAGTGTGTGCGTGCGTGTGCTTGTGTGTCTCTGAGGACAAGCAAGGACTGTAGGTGTGAGCATGTGTGCATAAGTGTCATTTATTTTTTAAATATTTATTTATTCCCTTTTGTTGCCCTTGTTGTTTTATTGTTGTAGTTATTATTGTTGTTGTTATTGATGTCGTTGTTGTTGGATAGGACAGAGAGAAATGAAGAGAGGAGGGGAAGACAGAGAGGGGGAGAGAAAGACAGACACCTGCAGACCTGCTTCACTGCTTGTGAAATGACTCCCCTGCAGGTGGGAGCCAAGGGCTGGAACTGGGATCCTTCCGCTGGTCCTTGTGCTTTGCGCCACGTGCACTTAACCCACTGTGCTACTGCCTGACTCCCTATTTATTTATTAATGAGAAAGATAGGAGGAGAGAAAGAACCAGACATCACTCTGGTACATGTGCTTCAGGGGACTGAACTCAGGACCTCATGCTTGAGAGTCCAAAGCTTTATCCACTGTGCCACCTCCTGGGCCACCATAAGTGTAATTTGAATGTGCTGCACAGCCATTCAAGCACTCATGACAGTTGTGTTCAGAGATATCTCACAACTCAAGTTGGCCATCCACATTTCCCTTTACAGTAAGCAAGAGACAAAACAGAAAAATTACCTCTTGAATCTAAGACACAGGTGCTGCGCCATGTATATGCTATTTAGTCCTTCCAATAAGCTTGTGAGGGGAGCACTGCCTTCACACCCCAATTCAGCAGCTCAGGAGGGTCAAGTAGCTGATCTGAGCTGGGCTAAAACCCAAGCTGGAGTCATGTGTGGACTCCACTCTGCCTACAAAGACTTCCTGTGGAATCTTCCAGCTCTGAGCATCTTTTTTTCTTTTAAAGATCTTTTAATATATATATATATATTATTTATTATTGGATATATACAAAGAGAAATTGAGAGAGGAGGGGGGATAGAGACAAGGAAAGAAACAGAGAGACACCTGCAGCCCTGTTTCAACACTCATGAAACTTTCCCCCTGCAGGTGGGAACCAGGGGCTTGAACCCAGGTCCTTTCACACTATAAAGTGTGCACTCAACCAGGTGCACCACTGCCTAGCCCCCAGTTGTGAGAATCCTTTTAAAAAAATATTTTTATGTGTTTTTTATTTTTGTAAAGAGACAGAAATTGAGAGGGGAGAGTGAGGTAGAGAGGGAGAGAGACAGAGAGACACCTGCAGCTCTGCTTCACAACTCGTGAAATTTCCCCCTGCAGGTGGGGACCGGGGCTTGAACCAGAGTCCTTGTGTGGTGTAATGTGTGCATTCAACCAGGTGAGCCACTGCCTGATCTGCAGCTGTGAGGATCTTAAATGCCCTCTGATGTAGTTCATTCATTTTACGGATGAGGAAGCCTAGAGCCAGAGAGGGCAAGTGAGCTGTCCAGCTTCCTGGAAGACAGGGACAGAGAGAGGAGGAGGCCTAGGTCCTGCGACCCCAGTCCAGAGACCTCCACAGTATGGTGCTTCTCGGGGAGCCCAGGGGAGTGGGGGATCATAAGAGAGTCACGGTCCTGCTAGAGAGGGGTCCACATTCAGCCCTACAGCCAGGCATACCTGGACTCGGACTTTGTGACTTAAGAGGCAGGTGACTTGGTAAATCATTTAATCACTGAGGTCTCAGTGTCCTCCTCTATAGGGTGGAAATAGTAATCCCCAGAGGCTGCCATGCGCAATGCATGGAAAGCAATCACGGCCAAGAGCCCGGGACACAGTGGGTGCCTGAGGACGTGAGCTGGTGATGTTGTTCTTATCTGCAGATTCCAGGCAGGGAAGCAGACACACCAGAAACCCTGGGTGTATTCTATCCTTTAGACTCCCACTCCTCCAACTGTCTAGGCATCTGGCGACAGCAATAGCCAGCACTGAGTTCCTTTTAGGAGATGCAGTGACACAGGCAGCTCTCTCTCTCTCCCCACTCTCTGGAGATCCTCTCCATGGGGACCACAGAGACAGGAGACCATCCCTCTGTCTTCCAGCTCTGGGTGGACCTGAACAGGAACACCAGGCGACTAACTCTCAGGAGCAAAGGCTGGGGCGCGTGTTGGCTGGCTCTGTGCTGGAGGCCGGCGGAGACAGGGAAGGGCAATGCCGTCTGCCTCAGACTTCGGAGTGGGCCTCACAGAAGCACCTGCTTTCTGCCCCCAGTTCCCAGGACTGGGCTGATGGCCCCTCAGGTTGGCCTGGTCTCCAGGCCACAGGAATCTTGTAGCTGAAGACCATCCTTCCATACTCACACCTACACTCCCAGACAGACTCTCTCAGGACATTAGGACTTTGTGCAACCAAGAGCGACATCCATTTCATCAGGAGCATAGCCTACAGGGCTCAAGTCTTGAAAACTTGCTTCGTACTGCCTCTAATATTTAACAGATGTGGACTGACCTGATCTTCATAGCTAATCTATTTATTCCTATCCAGATGGGAGACAGAGGCTCATAGAGACTCAAGGTAACAGAGCAGAGCGGGTTAGGGATGGAGCCAGGAGTAAGAGGTCAGTCAGTCACTCTCTCTCTCTGTCTCTCTCTCTCTCTCCCTCCTTCCCTCCCTTCTTTCTTTCCTTTCTTTCTTTGCCTCCAGGGTTCCTGCTGGGACTTGGTGCTGGCACTAGGAATCCACTGCTCTTGGCGGCCATTTTTTCCATTTTATTAGATAGGACAGAGAGAAACTGAGAGGTGATGGGGAAGATAGAGAGGGACAGAGACAGAGAGACACCTGCAGACCTGTTTCACCATTTGTGAAGCGTTTCCCCCTGCAGGTGGGGAGCCAGGGGCTCGAACCGGGATCCTTGAGTGGGTCCTCGCACTTAGTGCTACGTGCACTTAACCTGGTGCGCCATTGCCGGCCCCCCCAGGGGTTATGCCCACAGTCGTCCCATACACCTGCAGTCAGCCACAGTAGCCACAGTGCGGGCCAAAAGGAAAGGAGAAAAGAGGCGTGGAAAAGGCAGCTTCTTTGCCCAAACCCCCAGCCTCACCTGTGGCCAAGACCCACCTGACCTCCTAGATGCAGAGGCACTCCTTCCCAGCCCCATGGGCCCTACGGCCACGTTTACAGTTCTGGCTCAAGCACAGAGAACCCCTCGACACAGCCTCAGAAACCACCAAGAGCCTGAGGAAGGGCCAGAATCTTGGGCTCCAAACCCAGTTCTGGTGTCCTGACCAGTTAGCTGGGCAGATAAAAGTAAGTCAGTCGGGGCCAGGTGGTGGCACACCAGGTTGAGTGCACCTATTACAACGCACAAGGTCCCGGGTTCAAGCCCCCAGTCCCCACCTATAGGGGGAAAGCTGTGCAAGTGGTGAAGCAGGGCTGCAGGTGTCTCTCTGTCTCTCTCCCTGACCCCCTTCCCTCTCAATTTCTGGCGGTCTCTGTCCAATAAATAAAAGATAATAGTAATAATTTAAAAAGTAAGTCAGTCAACCTCTGGGCCTCAGTTTCCTCATCTTTAAGGAGATAATAGTGGAGCCTACAACAGAATGTGATTGTGAGGATTAGATGAAGCAGTGCAGGTATAATGGTTAGAATCACGCCCGCCACAAACTAAGTGCAGGATGAGCATCTGCTGTCAGCATCTGAGCCACAAGCAATCATACCGACAGGGAGCCGTGGGAGCCGAGGGAGCTGATGTGTGCAAGGAGCTCAGCGCTGAGCCTGGCGCCGGCTGCACAGCCATCGACAGTCAGTGACGAAAGCTCCCACCTGAGATCCCGTCAATCAGGATCTCGAGTTTTTAGCAGACTTACCTCCCTCCCATCCCCCACGCCCAGCCTCTACATTCTGACAAAGCACACGTTCTGGTCCTGAGGTCTTTTTCTCTCCCCAGGCAATCTCAGTCAAAGCCAAGCTTCACGTGGCCCCTATAAACTCACGGATACTAGTCAGACCACTCTGGCTCTGACTGTGCCCTGAGCATGGCTTCACTTTCTAACTCCCCACTGGGCGCTCCCTGACTCCTGTTTTCTGCCATGTGGCTGGTCAGCAGCACCACTCGCCGGGTGCTCAGCTCTGGAGTCTAGGAGTCTTCCTCGGTCCCTTCCCGACGCTGGCCTTGTCTCCTACCCTTCTCCCCCCACCCCGTCTGGCACTGCCCGTGCTCCCCTCTTTGCCAAGTTCACTCCTGCTGGAAGACCACTGCACCCACCACTCCACCTGCAATGGAACATTCTCCCTTCAACTCTCTCAACAGAGAATCTTCTAGCCCACACACTGCTAGCACTCTCTGACCTTCAGACTGCCTTTCCTGCATCTCCTCTCTACCAATTAAAAAAAATTATTAGATAGGACAGAGAGAAATTGAGAGAGAATGGAAAAATAGAGGAAAAGAAAGATACCTGCAGACCTGCTTCATTGCTTGTGAAGCATCACCCCCTCTGGGTGGGGAGCGGGGGCTCGAACCCCGGTCCTTGTACTTGGTAATATGTGCACTTAACCGGGCGGGTGTGTCACCCTTAACAATCTGTTTGCTCATTTACTGCCTTTGCCTGGCTGTCTCCTTCCATTAGATTTTTTCCTTCTCTACTTGTGAAACTCTAGCGCTCAGACCGGTCCCGGCACATAGTGGGTCCACACACACAACGTTATCAGAGGTGATGAACAAAGGTACCCATCCCTCCCCACTGTCCTCAAGCCCCTTACCGATCAGCAGCTTGGGGAAGTTGGAGGTCTCGATGTTGTGATAGTAGACCACGGAGGTGACAGCAGCCACGAAAGCCATGCTGGCCGGCATGTACAGGTGGAGGTGGCGGGATGTGCTCAGCCTGGGGTGAGGCGGGGAGACAGGATGCTAGGCCTTGTGCTTAGGCCTCAACATGGGGTCGGGGTTCCAAATCATAAGCACAGTTACCCTCCACACACAGGCAGCTCTCCCCAGCCACCCCGCTCCCCTCAACTCCCAGACCGACCACGTGGCCAGGGTCCCCGAGAGTCCACACAGGTAGACTGTGAGAGCTCGTGCTCGGCTTTGGAATGTACAGCCAGCTCCTTCTGCACCCACACGCCCTCAGAGCCTGGCCAAAGGAGCCGCCCTGTTGGTCTGCTTCTATATTCTGCTTCTAAGACCCCTTCTGTTGCATTGCTTGACGTTGTAGTCTACTTAAATAATCATTGTTTTCATTGGTTTAATCCCCACTGGTTCGAATGCTATTTTCCTTCTCCCCACCCCCTATCCTACGTACTTCCTCTTCCTGACACTTCCGCCTTAGGAGACATAAAAGACAAGGCTTTCTAATGAAGAGGGATTAGAAGAGATTAGATTGTTGAACTGCATCCCTGCTCGTCAATAAAGATTGAACTGCGTTCCCAGCTCAGCCATGAATCCCTGGTCATCTGTCTCCCGCCTGTGAAGCTAGCCCAGCCTGGCAAATGGCGCCCAAACAGGGACTGGCATATGGCACCCGATGTAGGACCTAACCTGCCCATCCCCCAGATAAGTAAACTTGGCTACCTATCCACTATGGGCTGCCTTTCTACTTATGAAGCGGTTTCCCAAAGCCTCTACTCTTTTGTCATGAGACAGTTTCTCTGTCTCTGGAACATTTTGCTCTGGGCCACACTTTGGTTCCCTGACTGGGAACTTTGGTTCCTTATGACCGAGATCATAGAGCTTGGGAGATGTGCAGAGATTTCTCCTTGGACTTTCTGGACTTCCTCTCGCATGTTTCCTGCGGAGAAGGACTACTCTAACTTGAAGAGCATTCTCCAGTACCCTGGCAGTCCCCAAGAATGGAGGCACGTGGTTAGTTCTACCCTCCTGATTCGATTCTTTCTTCGATGGGAAGACGTTTTTAAAAATGGGTGCCTGCAGCAATCCAGCAAGAACCATCAGAAGCACCCTAAATGGAATTTCGAGGAGCTTTTTGGACTAGGACGCCCTCCGGGGACTCATGATGCTACATGGTGAGATCTAGATAATCTAGTTCAAGCATCTGCTCAAATGGAATCCCCAGAAATCCATTTGGACCCCTGTTCTCTGACATTGCTCACAAGATGGCACAACTACAGCAGCCCCTTCCCCCCCAAACCAATGATGTGACCTGGCACGACATGAAGAAACAGATTCACAGACTCCAAAGCTCACTCTCTACAGAAAAGTGGAATTCCAGTGGTTGACCTTCTCCATCGAGGCAGATGTGCAGCGTTTCATCCCCTGGCATTTCTTCTGTGGTCATCTGCTTTGGACTGACACTTCTACTGGACTTACTGGTACACCTCTTGGACACTTTACACAACTTTACCACAGTTTCCCTTTACGCTGCTAGGTTTCTCAAAGACTGACTACAGCCAGCTGCCTTGGGACTCTATAGGCCACGCCCCTCACCTGCAGGCCCTGTCCCCAGAGGCAGAAAACCCCCCCTCCTTACTAGGTCCTGCCCACAGAGGCAGGAAACGCCCTTTGAGGCATGAAATGCCTTTTGAGGCATGAAACGCCCCCAGAGGCAAGAGATGCCCCCAGAGGTAAGAAATGCTCTTTCGCCTGCTAGACACTGCCCTTTGAGGCAGGAAACGCCCCTTCAGGTCTCCCCTTGGCATCACACTGGTACTTGCTACTCTCTTACTTGTTCCTCCATGTCTTATGCCAGTTCTTTTGAAAATGCCTGTACAATATAGGTTTCTGTTCACCCCACACTCCTGATACTATGGCCATTAGTTAAAAAGAAAGGGGGAAATGTTGGTCTGCTTCTAGATTCTGCTTCTAAGACCCCTTCTGCTGCATTGCTTGTGGTCTATTTACATAATCATTGTTTTCATTGGTTTAATCCCCACTGGTTCACGTGCTATTTTCCTTTTCCCCACCCCCTATCCTACGTGCTTCCTCTTCCTGACACTTCTGCCTCAGGAGACATAAAAGACAGGGCTTTCTAATGAAGAGGGATTAGAAGAGATTAGATTGTTGAACTGCATCCCCGCTTATCAATAAAGATTGAACTGCATTCCCAGCTCAGCCATGAGTCCCTGGTCGTCTGTCTCCTGCCCATGAAGCTAGCCCGGCCTGGCACTGCCCTAGCAGCCACAGCTGCAAAGCCTCTGGCTTAGAGCTGCTTCTCTGGAAGTGAACACAGCTGGGTCCCTGGCTCTGAGGCCACTTGGACAGAACCAGGGTCCAGGATCTGGACATGTAACTCTCTTTGTGATGGTCCCCTGAGCATGCACTGCACAGGTCCACTTCTTCTCAGCTACAACAACGAGTAGTGCTCTGGAATCTATCTATCTTATCAAAATAAAAAGTCTTAATAACAACAAAATAAAAGTATTTAAAAACAACAAAATAATATATATAATTACCACCAGGGTTATCAATGAAGCTTGGTGCTTGTACAACAAATCCACTGCTCCTGGAGGCCCTTTTTTTCTTTCTTTGGCAGGACAGAGAGAAATTGAGTGAGAGGCAAGGGGGGACAGAAATGGACAGAGACAGACATCTGCAGTACTTGCTTCACTACTCGTGATGCCTCCCCCCCTGCAGATGGGGTGCAGGGGCTCGAACCTGGGTCCTTGCACATGCTACCTTGTGAGTTTAACCAAGTGTGCCGCTGCCCACTCCTCTCACAGCCAATATTTATTAAGTATTTCCCCACAGCCTGATACTAACTAATTAGCACTTGATACGCATCAACTCACATGATCGTGGGAAAAAAACCCACAAAGTGGGTCCTCTCAGTCTCCTCACCTCATGGGTGAGCAAACTAATAAAGACTCAGAAGCCCAAGTCCACTGTGACTTACTTCCTCCCCCAGAAGGAGTGGAGCAGCTCGTGGCCTCTCATCCCTCCTCCACTACGGCAGAGTGGGGTCTGGTCACAAGGCTTGTGGGGAGGCAAAGTGCCCTCCATGACCTCAGGCTTCCATGCTCCTCAGTCACACCAGAACTGGCCCTGGTTGCACCCTCCCACAGCCCCGCTGCTGAAACAGCCCTTCACCCGACCCTGGCCCGGCACCAAAGGTCTAGTGTGTTCTTTCTGCTGAAGTCTTTGTGGGATTGTCTTCCCCGACCCTCCAATCTCCTGACTCAGTGCTGCTGTGTTTATTTAAGCTGTTCCTCTACCCCATGTACCAAGGTTCCCTGCCTTTGAGAATCTGGTGGTAAGAAGGGGCAAATGTGCTCAGAACTTGCCATCTGACTACTCAGTCTAGAGAACTGATACTGCAGGGGCCAGGTGGTGGTGCACCTGGTTAAGCACACACCTTATGGTGTGTAAGGACCCACTTTCAAAATGCTGGGCCCCTTCTGCAGGGGGACACTTCATGAGGGGTGAAGCAGGGCTGCAGGTATCTCTCTGCCTCTCTCCTTCTCTCTCTCCTCCTCCCTCTCAATTTCTCTCTGTCTCTAGCCAATAATAAATAAATAAAAAGATTTAAAAACCAAAAAGAGGTGAGACTACAGAGGGACAGCAGGCTGGGAGCATAAAGATGTAAAAGTTTCACAGAGGATGTGGTACCGTGTTGGCCTCTGATGGATGAGCAGGAGTTCAAGAGGCAGAAAGAAGGCAGGGCGGTAAGGGAACAACCCCAAGTAGTCTGGTGGGACTAGGGCATAAGCGCAGTGATGGTGAAAGCTGGTAACCAGGTCCCATGGCCCCATCTTCTGTTAAAAGGAACACAGGTGCTTCAGCAGCTCTGCAGCCAGCAACAAGGAGTGGACGGGCAGCCAAGCAATGCTGTAGTCTTTGGCAGTGCCTGCTGGAAGGAAGACCCCGCCGCCCAGGTAAAGGGAAGGCTACAGGAGATGATTTGCTTATGAAACCTTGCCACTTCCTTTCTAACTGGGGAGGGGCTGGGCAGCTATCTGGAGACCTTGGGCGGAGCTACAGCTACAGCCAACACACAGGGAGATCTTGAAAAATGGCGTGACCCCCTGGTGACGCCACCCAGCTCTCAGAGCAACTTCACAAGGTGACTCTGGGCTTCATGACCACACACATTGGTAATCCCCTGAGTCTGGATTAATGGGGATCTGCGGCAAGATTTGGTGGAGGAGGGAACAAGCCAGCCCATCCCTGGTGGTGGAACTGTGGACAGGTAACGTCCCACCGGGGGTGGGGTCTTCAAAATGCTTGTCTCTGGGGTCCTTGAAATACTCTGAATAGCTTTACATCCCCTCGTCCATTTTTAAGTGACATCTAAAATTGTACATCATAACTTCATACAATTTCTTTTTTAAGACTATGCAAGTGAGCTGTTTAATCAACCCTATCTGTATTTTTTCCCCTGTAATTAATTTTTTTATGGGGCAATGAATGGTTTGCAGTCGACAATAAAATACAATAGTTTATATCAGTTTCCACATAATAATCTAACCCTGCCCTCAGGTCCTTTTCTTTTTATTGCGGCAGGATATAGAAACAATAGACATACTCAAGTTAAGTAAGATGAGAAATAACCATAATCTGGTTTAAGTCATATTTTATGATATGACTTAAAATAGATTTTGGCTGCTTTTCTAAATTGTACACAATGAATTAGGAATATGTATCTTTTTTCCAGGGTATGGCAACTGGACAAAATGTTCCAGTGCTATCATTTAAAAATAATGTCTCTTTGGGGACTGGGTGGTGGTACATCTGGCTGAGTGTACACAGTATAGTGCATAAGGACCCAAGTTCAAACCCTCAGTCTCGGGAGTCGGGCTGTAGCACAGTGGGTTAAGCGCAGGTGGCACAAAGCACAAGGACCGGCATAAGGATCCTGGTTCGAACCCCGGCTCCCCACCTGCAGGGGAGTCGCTTCACAGGTAGTGAAGCAGGTCTGCAGGTGTCTGTCTTTCTCTCCTCCTCTCTGTCTTCCCCTCCTCTCTCCATTTCTCTCTGTCCTATCCAACAACGACAACAACAATAATAACTACAACAATAAAACAACAAGGGCAACAAAAGGGAATAAATAAATAAATAAAATAAAAATATTAAAAAAAAACAAACCCTCAGTCTCCACCTGCATAAATAGTGAAGCAGTGTTGCAGCCCCCCCCCACTTTCTCTCTCTCACTCACTCCCTACTTCACCCTTCCCTTTCAGCTTCTCTGTCTCTATCCAAAATAAATAAAACATTAAAAAATAATAAAAACCATCTCTTCACTAAGCTGTATTACTATGGGTGTTTTAGTTTTCAGACTCTCTCTCTCTCTCCCCACCCCCCCCTCCCCCCCGCAAAGGAATAGAGAAGCCCTGTAGGTTTAAGAGGCTTTACTCACTGAATGAACACATTTGGATCTGAACTTGAGTTTGAAGACTAGTTTTATCAGGACCTGAGCCCACTTTGACCTGCCCCCTAGGCTTCCAGGGAGGTCTGAAAACCGGTTGGGGAAGGCTGGGAGTACCACAGGATAGCATCTGAGGCTTCTCCTATCTGTTTCCTTCCCACATCCCTCCTCCATGTTCACCTGTCAGGGATGTGAGCTCACAGATGGAGGCCAGCCAAAACCAAGTGACACATGTCACCCAGGAGGAGCTGCCTGACAGCAGGAGGAGGGAGTCCCCTGCCTGACACATCCCTGTCCCTTTCTACTGGGTTCTGGGGATGTACTATCCACCAAGGCCTGGCCACTCTCTGCTCTGTGTTCCGTCTGTGATCTAACACCACCTGCCACGACTGTGAAGCTTACAAGGTCAGAGTTATGATGGGTGGTTCACAAATAGAGAAAATGAAATGCAGGAAGATGGGTTATGGGACCACAGTCCCACAGCTGATATATAACAGAAGTGACAGAGGCAGACTCACACCTATCTTCTCCGCGGGCAGGGTGCTCTGTCACCCTATGAGTTGACACCTGGTGAGTGTACCTGAGGGCCCCCTAACCTCTCTTCTCCTCTCTCCAGCCTGTGGGCTGCTTTGGGAGGGCGCTGGGGAGGGAGTAGGAGCAGGCTTAGCACCTGCTAGTTGCGCGGCAGCATGCAGTCTGCTCTTCTTGTGATCTGAGGGACTCTGCTAACCGGGAGGTGCCTCAAGGCAGGCAGTTAGCCCCGAGATAAACTCTGAAGCCAGGGTGCAGGGATGGGGGGTGAGGGCAGCAGGGTGAGGGTGTGTGTGGGGACTGGAGACGCTGTTTCCTGCTGCCCAGTTGCAGGAACCCAGGCTGGCAGGTGTGGAGTTTGGGCAATGTCTGATTCAGTTCAGAGTGACTGGAGCTCAGATATTTCAGCAAATGCCCTCCACCCATCACTTCCTCAGGCAGGCAGTCACTGGGCAATGACAATCCTTCCTTTTTTTTTTTCTAAATATTTATTTATTCCCTTTTGTTGCCCTTGTTGTTTTATTGTTGTAGTTATTATTGTTGTTGTTAGAGAGGACAGAGAGAAACAGAGAGAGGAGAGGAAGACAGAGATGGGGAAAGAGACACCTGCAGACCTGCTTCACTGCCTGTGAAGCGACTCCCCTGCAGGAGGGGAGCCGGAGGCTCAAACTGGGATCCTTACGTCCTGTGCTTTGCGCCACATGCGCTTAACCCGCTGCGCTACCGCCCGACTCCACAATCCTTCCTTTCTTCCTTGGTGAGGTGACTGTGGCACCTCCTTTTCTGCACCCCCAGCAGCAGAAACGCCACTGCTACCTGTGGCTACCTACCTCACCCAGAGCTCTGTGTCACCCTCACCTGAGTGCTGTTCTACCCATAGTCTCTCCTCGCCTTCAGTCGCTCACCTGAAGAAGCTGCAATGGTTAGATCTCTCTTCTGATCCAAATGGCTGACACAGTGCAGCTCAAACACTCCACCTGGTAGTGGAACCCTCCTCGAGTTGCTCCAAGTCCACTTTCCAAGCCTCAGCCACCATGGTCTGTTTCCCTGCCTCCTGCATTGCCTGGTGCCCAGCCCTACCTGCTTTCCTCAGCGACGCCCTCTCCCCTCCTTCTTCACTGCCCTCCCTCTGCACGACTGTCAGAAGCCCAGTCTACCTCCAGGCTACGCTCAGAGGCCTTCTCTACAATGAAGCTGGTCTGACTCTGCCTTCATCTCTCCTCCCAGAATGCCTCCTTCAAACAGTCTTTCATTTTTTGAAAGAGTCCATGTCTTTTGAGCTTTGACAGGAGCACTGTGACTGCACAGATAAAGAATGCCTAGATTCCACCTCTGAGACCTTTCTGACTCAGGAGGTGAAGATTTCTCAAATAGACACGGACTTCAGACATAGCATGGGGTGTCAGGTAGTGGCACACTTGGTTGAACACACATGTTATAATGCACAAGGGCCCCGGTTCAAGCCCCCACCTGCAGGGGGAAAGCTTCACAAGTGGTGAGGCAGGGATTCAGATATCTCTCTGTCTCTCTCCCTCTCTATATCCCCCTTTCAGTTTCTGGCTATCTCTATCCAATAAATAAATACATAAATATCATTTTAAAAGTTAAAAAAAACATAGTGTGATCTTGGTGGTGTGTGCTGTGGCAGGGATGTGGAGAGTGTCCCTGAGGAGGGGGGCTTGGAAACGAGGTTAGAGGTGCGGGGCTGACTTATGAGGACCCTAGATGGTGACCAGGGACCTTGCAAACAACTGGGAACCAAGGAAAGACCTTCAAAGCTAGAGTGATTCTGACTTTCCCCAAGAAGTTCAATCTAGCCAGCTGGGCATCTGCCATAGCAGGTGGGCCACTGGAAGACAGACCCAGGTCCCCTCCACTCTGCTACCTGCATTTCATCATGTCCAGTGTCTCTTATCGAGGGCCTTTCACACAGCAGAGGTCGGGGACAACAGCTGCTGGCTTGACTGGCTCATGGGGTGCAAGGGGCAGGGGTCTCTTGGGCCACCGGTGAAGCTCCCCAAAGCAGGTTCACTCTCCTGCACCCAGGAGCCACTCACCCATCAGACAGGATGCCCTCGGAGATCTCACACACCAGGACGAAGAGCAGCATGAAGGTCAGAATCCAGCGCAGGTTGTGCCCGGGGAAGTGGAGCCACGTGCTGTGGTGGATGTGCACCTTGGAGCTCTGGCTGCCCCATCCTGCAGGGAGAGACAAGGCAGGGCCGGGGCCACAGTGAAGGGTGTGTGTACCCACCTGCACACCTGCGCATGAGGGGGAAGTGCGCATGCAGACATGAAGCCTGGATGCCACATAGGAGCCCGGCTGGTATGCTGACGTCTCTTGTGACCAGTTATCACACCAGTTATCTCTTGCTTGCTAAGAGAAGTAGGCATGCTGGCTGATTCTGGACACACTTTTGAGCACGTTATCTCTTCGGCCTTTCTATTTGCATCTGTCATTTTTCCCCCTCCCAATTCCAATATCACTTTATTGAGGAAATGTTGATTTACAGGATGTCACCAGGGTAGATGCCCCTCAAGATAGGTGGGGGTACATTTCACCCTCCTCCCACCATCATATTATTCCACCCAACACAGGAACATAGGCCCCCAACTTCTCCTCAGTGACCCTCCCTAACCGTCTTTGTCAGTAACTAGTAACTCTAGTTACTAGTGTCTGCTGCACCCTCTTCTTCTTAGTTTTGGGACAACTTTTCCTTACATGAACTTTGGGGTCGATCTCCCCTTAAAGTGCATCCACAGGGTTTCTGGAAGCAGGGGACGCCCTGTAAATTGACACAGCTACTTAGCTAGGAGAATAAATACAAAGTCTTCAAAGAGGAAGGCGACCCCAATGAAGGGTGCACCGCGGTCCCGAGGGCTGCGGGGGGTGAGGGGGGACCACGGGACTGCAACTTCCAAGCAGGGGTGCTGAGCCCGCGCTCCTGCACCCGCGAGCTGGGGCCGCAGTCAGAGAAGTTGCTCTCTGGAGACGAGCTCCAACAGGGGGGCAGGGGAGGGGACCCCCTTGCCCAAGCAGGGCCAGAGGATGCCAACCACTGAGTGTCTGACCCCCCCCCCTCGGGGTGGGGCACAGGGTTTGCAGGCTGCTCCCCTCCCAGACCGGTGGAAACTGGGCGAAGGGCGGACCCCTCCCTACACAGCTCCACCGAGGCGACCGCCCAAGCCCTCAGCTTCCCAGAGCGCACAGACACCTTTGCGCCCCCTTTCTCCATCCCAGCTCCAGTCCATGCGCGGCAAAACTTGGGGGGTCCCCGGGTCAGGATAGCTCGCTGTGCTTGATGCAGGCTGGGAGGGGGGTGTGCGGCAGTGGGGCCCCCAGTGGAGCGGCGGTGGGACCCCCAGTGGAGAGGCTTTGAGGCGGTGGGGACCCCAGCGGAGCGGCGCTGCGCCCGCGCCCCGCGCCCCGCGCCGGCTCACCAATGAACAGGATGGGGAAGGTGATGAAGAGCAGGAAGACGTGCGGCACCACGTTGAGCGCGTCCACGAAGCAGCCGTTGTTGAGGACGCCCCCGTCCACCCGGTAGGCGGCGGAGTGGTTCTCGCTGCCGCAGAAGGCCAGGGGCATGGCGGCGGCTGCTGCGGCTCTGCGCCTCCCTCCGGTCCGTCCTTCCCCGCCGGCCGCAGGCCCAGCTGCAGGCCCCGCCCCGCCCCGCCCCGCCCCCGCCGCGCCCCCGCCGCGCCCCGCTACCTGCCCGGCGCACCCACAGGGGTGGGGGCACGTTGGGGCTGCGCGCCCCGAGGTCCCGGGGGCGCCATGTGCTGCGCCTGCGCTGGATCCAGAGTTGACGGGGGGGGGGGGGGGGGGAGGCTGGGGGGGTGCGTGGGGAGTCCGAGTGTGAGGATGGGGGCGCAGGAGAGAGGAGGAGGGTCCACCTGGGCCTCGGGGAGGGGGCTATGGTGAGAGAGGAAGGTGCGTGCAGCCCTCCTCCCCCACCTATTAGGATAAGCAAAGCCGTGAAGTGGTGGGGACTGCTTGAATATTTTCATGTGGTTCCAGCACCCAGCGCTGTCCCCATTCAAGAGCTCCCAACACTCCCGCTTAATTAATACAATTAATGCCCTCTCCCCCCCCCCCCCCTTTTTTTGTTTCTGCCAAGGAAACTGAGGAAAGTTCCATGACCTACCCAGGGTCTCACAGAACTTGAAGCAGGCGCCTCCTTTCCCCTCAGGTGTGCAGCTGATGTATTGTCTGGGCCACTGGCAGGTGAGTGGGTAGAACGGGTCAAGCAGCTGAAGGTTGAAAAGGAGGCAGTTGTGGAGTTGAATCCAGGGGTGACAGAAGGGTCAGCCTGGTCTGTACTCTTCACTAGATTCAAGCAGGTTTAAGGAGTGCGAGGACCTGACAAAAGAGTAAACACAAGCCGTGCCTTTCTGTACACCCTTCCTCCACCCCCCACGGTTTATGCGCCTTTGAAAGAAGAGACCATGGAACTTGGGTTAGACTTAGTGAATGTCCTGAGTCAGAAGTGTGGTGCTTCCTTCCTTTTCCCTCTCTGGAGGGCCTGAGTCTCTGATAGTGGGGGACCCCAGGAGGAGCTCGCCGGGCCTTCCTCTGATAGTGGGGGACCCCAGGAGGAGCTCGCCAGGCCTTCCTCTGATAGTGGGGGACCCCAGGAGGAGCTCGCCGGGCCTTCCTCTGATAGTGGGGGACCCCAGGAGGAGCTCGCCAGGCCTTCCTCTGATAGTGGGGACCCCAGGAGGAGCTCGCCAGGCCTTTCTCCTGCAAGCTTCTCTGAGCCTGGCTGAGGCCGCACTGAGGGTAATGGCCCTGAAGGGACTGTACAGGCAAAGCCGCAGTTCTGCCTGGAGGTCCTGGGAGAGGCCAAAGCAGAAGCAGGTCCCAGGCCAGAGGGCAGGTGAGGTTGGGTGAGCAGCCAGTGGAAGGCAGGATTATGGGTCCGAAGGCCTTAGCCGAGTCTCTGGCTGTTGGGGATCTCCTGAAACTCAGAAGCATTTCCTGTAGCATCAGCCTGCAGAATGAAAGCATGGTGGCAGTCAGTGCCCATCTGCAGGGACAGGGGCTCATTGAGCTGGGTGAGTGTATCTGCTGAAAAGACAGTGGCTGGGGTCAGTGCAGTCAGGCAGGAAAGCCTGAGACCATGACAGGTGAAAAGGCAGGGAAGCACCACTGTGTCTCCTGGAATTCCAGCCATATTAAATGTGCATGTCTGAATGCAAGCCTTCAGGGGAAGTGCAGCCTTAGAAATGGCTGTTGTGTCAGAGGGTGCACAGTTAGTTAACATTCCTATGCCCTTAGCATTCTCTTTCTATTAAAAAGAAGACAAAAAAACAAATAACAACAAACTGGAGACAACTGAGGTTCAGAGATGACGTGTCTATGATGACCTAACAAGGATTTTTAAATTTTTTTCCTAAGTTTTTTTTCAAACTCTCTCCAATGTTGCTCTTTGTTTTTGTAGTTAACATTTCAGTCCTGACACTTTCAACAATGCTGATTTTCTTTCTAGTAATAACAGTCCCTGCCTTAGGGTGGGGGAGGGGAGCTTAACAAGTGTTGAAACAGTACTGCAGGTATCTCTTTCTCCCTCTCTGTCTCCTCCCCCCAATTTCTCTCTGTTGTATCAAATGAGTAAATAAATAAAGAAGGAGAAGAGGAGGGGGAAGGATATTGTGTGTGTGTGTGTTTACCTGAGTACTGGGACCTTGGAGCCTCAGACATGAAAGTCTTTTTGCAATAATAAATAAATAAATAAAATAAAAAGGGAAATTCTTTTTGCATAACCATTATGCTATCTCCCCAGCAAATAGCCTGTATTTTGAAAAGAACAATGTCCCCATTCCCTGCCTCACTATTTGTCGTATGCTTTACATTGGCTTGTTCTAGCCCTCCCCCTCCAAGAGAATTGGATGAGTCCTGTTAATTTCGCGGGCCTGCTTGGCCCCGCCCCAAGGGACCCTGGGAGAGGGTTCCAGAGTCCAAGAGTTCCTGAGTTCCCCAGTGACAGAGTTCCTGAGTTCCGGAGTTCGAGAGTGCGAGGGTGCGAGAGTTTCTGAGTTCGAGAGTAAGGGAGAGGGTTCCTGAGTTCCAGAGTAAAAGAAAGAGTGCTTGCGCCGCCGCAAAGAGACAGCAGAGTTCTGTTTGGTGATTAGTTTGTCTTAGTTTGTGAATCGTTGTTCCTGAATAAAGAAATACAGCTGCCCTGCCCAGCCGTTGTCTCCGCGTCTCTGTTACCCGCCCATGAAGCTAGCCCGGCCGACCAGAGCCTTCCGAATTTTAACAACAAATGGCGCCCAACGTGGGGCTGACCTGCGCATCTCTCAGATAAGTAAAGACAATTTGGCTACCTATGCACGATGGCCTTCTCTTCTGCTTGTGAAGAGATCTCCAAAGGCCTCTGCTCTTTCTTCACGAGACTGTTTTGCTGTTTCTGGAACATTTATCTCTGGACCACTCTGTGGTTTCCACTCGCTCGAGCGAACTCAGAACAGCCAGCGGGAAGAGCCAGCGGGCGGGAGGCAAGGCGCGGAGCTGCTGTTTCCACCTGGTCAAACAGCCAGCCAGCCGGCTGCGCCCAGACAACCCCGCGCACCGCGCCAGCAACCCCGCAGCCCCGCAGCCCGCAGGAGGCCTACGCCACCATGCAAGAGCCCGATGCCAGCACGCTAGAGCCCGATGCCAACATGCTGGAGCCCGATGCCAACATGCTGGAGCCTGAGGCCAACATGCTGGAGCCCGATGCCAACATGCTGGAGCCTGAGGCCAGCCCACAGGAGCCGGCTCTCCACCGCGTGGTGCAGGGCACTGGACGCTTGATCCCTCCACGCTGCTCAGCCACTGCGAACAGGGCAGCAGACATGGCAGGGCCATGGGGCAGGGCCGCGGCATTCTATCATGGCCGCCACCCCTGGGCACCTAGGCTCACACCTTCTACAAAGATGGCCTGCCTGCCCTCTTTCTATGAATTCTGGAACCATCCCGGGCCTCCCGGACCCCCGGGCTCCCTGCCAAAACTGGGCACACGAGATCTCCAGCCGCCGGTCCGGTCTGAAGACAGACAAGCTGGAGTACGCAGAGATTTGTGCAGAGATCGCAACCTGCAATTCCTAGAAGTGGAGCTGCGCGGGAAGCCACCTCCGGATGGTGAACCCCCCCCCCCCAACAACTAAGACAATATAGATTTAAATTCGTGTTTAAAATGACATGTCTTCGTAACAAAGGTTTCTCTCCTCGTGTATTAATGACTATGTTTATGTGTATGTTTAAAGTTTGGTAAACAGTAGCTTTAAGGCTAAATTCTTACTAGTCAAAGATAAATGAAAAAGGTTTTCAACGTAATTCTCATAAAGATAAAAATTAACTTACATTTAAAGTCTGAGGTAAAAATTAGTTAACAATCAATATATTTCAACTAAGTTGGTCTAAACAAAAGGTTAAATAGACTTGTTGATATGTAAAACACTACCTTCTCTATTAGAAATGGTAGATCACACAATGGCTATGCTAATTATTCTCATGCCTGAGGTTTCCTCTCCGGCCCACACCTAGGGTGTGTCTCCATCTTGAATGGGTGTAACAAAAGGTTAAAAGACGTTGTTGATATGTAAAAGTCTCAAATTCCTTCTCTATTAGAAATGCTAGATCGTGCAGTAGATATGCTAATAACAAGTTTTGTTTCATAGTAAGTAAGTTGCAGCCAGCTGCCTTTGGGACCCTAGGCCATTCCCCGCCCCCATGCAAATGCCCGTCGAGGCAAGTAGCCCCCCAGAGGCAAGAAATGTTTTTTTTTTTCAGATATGGCCCCCTCAGGCCTTCCCTTGGCAACATGCTGGTTTTGGTTATATATGTTTCTGTTCACCCCACACCCTTGATACTATAGTCATTTAGTTAAAAAGAAAAGGGGGAATTGTCGTATGCTTTACATTGGCTTGTTCTAGCCCTCCCCCTCCAAGAGAATTGGATGAGTCCTGTTAATTTCGCGGGCCTACTTGGCCCCGCCCCAAGGGACCCTGGGAGAGGGTTCCGGAGTCCGAGAGTTCCTGAGTTCCCCAGTGACAGAGTTCCTGAGTTCCGGAGTTCGAGAGTGCGAGGGTGCGAGAGTTTCTGAGTTCGAGAGTAAGGGAGAGGGTTCCTGAGTTCCAGAGTAAAAGAAAGAGTGCTTGCGCCGCCGCAAAGAGACAGCAGAGTTCTGTTTGGTGATTAGTTTGTCTTAGTTTGTGAATCGTTGTTCCTGAATAAAGAAATACAGCTGCCCTGCCCAGCCGTTGTCTCTGCGTCTCTGTTACCCGCCCATGAAGCCAGCCCGGCCGACCAGAGCCTTCCGAATTTTAACAACAACTATTGCTTCTGTGACGTTGGATACTTGCTGTCTATAATAGTCGACAGCAAAGGATTCAGATGAGATGATGGGTCCCCACATGCCTTGCTAGCCAGAAGATAGTCTAGGCTTTTTGAGTCCCTTAGGGGCCCTCACAGAAAACCCCCCTCAATCAGTGATGGTTATCGAGTGGTCTTTCCCTCCCTTGCTGCCTAGGATGTAATACCTGATACGATCTACACACTCACCTTTTAGGGCCATTTGAAATAAACAGAAATCACTATCCGTCCCAACCTGATCCAAGCTTCAAGAGCTATTGAAGGAGCATAGACCAACATTAAGAGTACTTACTGGGTCTGGAGGCTAGAAGGTACTACAGCATCTGCCATCTCTAGGACGAACCTTCTGTATGGCTAACCTTTGTCTGGACCCAGATTTAGTGTGAGCAGACCCATCACAGCGCTCACCACATGGGGTCAGAGTTATTTTGAAAAGCATGGAGTCAAGTGCTCAAAGAGACACGAGGATGTGGGCTGTGGTGTGGACTGTAATCTGGAAACAGCCCAGACGCCGTCGATAGTGGACTGGTTAGAACACAAGGTATGGTGTGAGGCAAGTGCAGGCACTAGAATAGGCTGTGCATACTGACAAGAAGAGCCCTTCAGGGTACAGGTATGGCGCAGTTGGTCTTGTATGGAATGGGTTATTTCTTTTCTTTTTTCTTTTTTTGCTTCCAGGGTTATCTCTGGGGCTCAGTGCCAGTACTATGAATCCATTGCTCCTAGAGGCCATTTTTTTCCCATTTTTGTTGCCCTTGTTATTATAGTTATTGTTGCCATTGCTGTTGTAGTTGTAGGATAGGACAGAGAAATCAAGAGAGAGGAAGGGAAGACAGAGGGGGAGAGAAAGATAGACACCTGCAGACCTGATTCACTGCTTGTCAGGTTTCCTCTTCCAGATTCATCGACCATGGTGGTGGTGGTGGGGGGGGGGTGGTCATCAGGATGATAGTGATGATATCATAGAATGGGATGGTTAACAGGTGCAATCACAAAGCCCAAACAAATGTGGGCTGGACCAAGTTTCAGATGCTACCATGACAGCATCCTGACTTTCCTGGGCAGACGACCTTACCAATGTGTCCTGAAATCTCACCTCTCCAGAGTCCTGCCCCAGTAGGGAAAGATAGAAACAGTCTGGGGTTATGGATCCACCTGCCAACACCCATGTCCAGCAGAGAAGCAATTACAAAAGCCAGCCCTTCCACCTTCTGCACCCCAAAAAGAATTTGGGTCTATATTCCCAAAGGGATAAAGAATAAAGAAGCTTCCAATGGAGTGAATGGGACACAGAATTCTGGGGTGGGAATTGTATGAAATTGTACCCCTGTAATCTCACATCTTGTTAATCATTATTAAAGCACTAATAAAATTTTTTTTTAAAAAGTGGGCTGGTTCAACAGACTGAAACCAAAATCATGGTATTGGCCAAACTGTGGAATTCTGTGCATCAAGAACAGAGTCTGGAAGAGGAACCATGGAAAGGTGTCTCCCTCCCCTCTCCTGCTCTTGCAGGCAGGTGACTATGAAGATGTGGCCAGCTGGAGAGCAGACAAGTGGGCTTGGAGGTCCTGTGGGAGAGCTTAGCAGACTGCAGAATCACTCAAAGAGAGGACTGAGTTCGAGGTAAAATGTCATGGCTGGAGCCTGGGTAAGTATTGGCTAGGCTCCTCTTCCCACTTTGCTGTCTGGAGAGAAATTCTCCTGCTCAGACTCCCTGCCTGCCTCCAGCTTAGGTGCGTGGATGTGTTGGGGGCAGTCACCAGAAGGGGGAGGCTGGATTTAGACTGTGCCAAAACATGTAAGGGTTTTTTTTAATTAGTGATTTACAAGATTATAACATAGGGAGTCGGGCGGTGGTGCAGTGGGTTAAGCGCACGTGGCGCAAAGCGCAGGGACCGGCGTAAGAATCCCGGTTCGAGCCCCCAGGTCCCCACCTGCAGGGGAGTCGCTTCACGGGCGGTGAAGCAGGTCTGCAGGTGTCTATCTTTCTCTCCCCTCTCTCTCTGTCTTCCCCTCCTCTCTCCATTTCTCTCTGTCCTATGCAACAACAAAGCAACGTCAACCATGGCAATAATAACCGCAACGAGGCTGCAACAACTAGGGCAACAAAAAGGGGGAAAAATGGCCTCCAGGAGCGGTGGATTCATGGTGCAGGCACCAAGCCCAGCAATAACCCTGGAGGAAAAAAAAAAAGATTATAACATAGTAGGGGTATAATTCCATTCAACTCCCACCACCAGAGATCTGAGCTCCACCCCAACAGTAACCTTCAGAGTTCTCCCAAGGTCATAGATATGGGCTATATGTACATATATATCCTCTTTTTAAATCTTGTATTTCAGTTCTCTATATTCCACACTTGGTTGTCCTTTATGTCCTTACTTCACTAAGCAACTACCAGTGACATTTGTTTTGTCCCAAAGGACACAATACAGTGTCTTTTTAAACTGCTGAGTAATACTCCATTGAGTATATGTCCCATGACTTTTTTGTTTGTATTAATAAAACCTGATAGATCTAAAAAGAGACATTTCAGAGTGAACTCACCCTCCAGTTACATATCTCCACCCCCGCCAGTGCTGATTCTACAGTTAGGAGGTCCCCACCTGCAGGGGGGAAGCTTCGTAAGTGGTGAAGCAGGGCTGCACATGTTTCTGTGTCTCTTCCCCTCTCTATCTCCCCCTCCCCTCTCAATTTCTCTGTGTCTCTACATAATTATAAAAATAAATAAAGGAAGGAAGGGAGGAGGGAAGGAAGGAAGGAAGGGTTGACTGGGCTTGGAGTAGAGCCTGCAGGAAGATCTGGGAGCAAGGTGACCTTGTGAAGAGGGGGAGACTGCCTGCTTGGGGAGGGAGCCAGCGCCTGTGGCGGTGCATGTGGGAGCCAGATGCAGCAGCGAGTCTTCCAGACCCAGTGAGTCTTGTGCTGGGATGAGATGCACCCAGAGGAGTCTTGGAAAGTTATGGGGTGGAGGGGGTGGGTGGCTGACACTGCCATTACCAGCTAAAGAGGTCCCCACATAGATTCACAGTCACAGTCCTCAGCACCTAATATCCTGAGGCTTCATGTTCAGGTCTATCTGGAGGGTGCTTGAGGATGGAGGCTGAGTCTTCTATTGCTGTGGGTCTGGCGCAGAGTAGGTGCTTCCTCTCAGTGAGTACCTTTTTTTTTTTCTTTCTTTTGCCTCCAGGGTCATCCTGGGGCTCGGTGCCTGCACTACAAATCCACTGCTCCTGGAGGCTATTTTTCCCCCTTTTGTTGCCCTTATTGCTTATCGTTGCTGTTAGTATTATTGTTGTTATTGCTGTTCAGTAGGACAGAGAGAAATCAATAGGACAGAGAGAGGAAGGGAAGACAGAGAGGGAGAGGAAAGATGGACACCTGCAGACCTGTGAAGCAACTTGTGAAGCAACCCCCCTGCAGGTGGGGAGCTGGGGGCTCAAACCAGGATCCGGTCCTTGTGATTCGTGCCATGTGCGCTTAAGCTGCTGCACCACCACTGGCACGGGTGGATGGGTGGCCGTGAGGAATTGATCAATGACACTGTTTGCCCATGGTGTTAACCCCGGAGTGTGCTTGCTCACCTAAGTGGCAAGTAAGTCAATCTCTGTAAGTTGGATTCAACTGTCTCCTTGTTATATCACTGAGGCGCCTTTTCTCTGTTTTGGTCTGGTTGTTTTACCTTTGTTGACGTATTTTTATGGAGCACAAGTCATGTGCCAGGTACCTTGCTATGTGCTCAAACCCAGTGGTGGGTGTGAGCCTGCAGGCACCTAAGTGTTGAAGCATTTGGGAGTTCCCAGGACATCATCATCAAGACTCCTCTCCGCCCTCCCCCACTCCCCACACAAGTTCTGGTGAAGATGTGGAGGAAGAGGACCTTTGGTCCACTCCTGGCGGGAGTGTAAACTGGTGAAGCCTCTGGAAAAATGGTATGGAGAGTTCTTAAACAAATACAAGAGGAAATGCCTTATGATCCTGCAATACCCAGAGGACGTAAAAACACTGATTCTAAAGGATGCATGCACCCTTAACTGCGACACTATCCACAAAAGTCAACATGCGGAACTTGTGGAACTGGCCTAAATGCCCACTGACAGATGACTGAATAAAGAAGTTATGGGCTAGGACGCCCGGCGGTAGCGCATGGGATAAGCGCATATAGTATGAAGCGCAAGCACCAGCACAAGAATCCCGGTTCGAGCCCCTGGCTCCCCACCTGCAGGGGGTTGCTTCACAAGTGGTGAAGCAGGTCTATCTTTTTCTCCCTCTATCTTCCCCATCTCTCTCAATTGAAAAATGGACACAGCAGCAGAGAATTCATAGTGCCAGCTCTGAGCCCCAATGATAACCCTGGAGGAAAAAAAACAAGAAATAAATTATAGGATATACATAACTGACATTTAAAGGAGATGAGATTGGATCATTAAGGAGGAAGTGGCTGGGACTGGAGGTCATTCTGCTAAATGAGTGAAGTAAGAATTCTACAGACACTTATGGAAGGATGAGAAATTGTACCAGGTGACAACTATTTTGTAAATCATTACTTTCCTGATAAAACAATTTTGTTTTGTATTTATTTATTCATTTGCCTTCAGAGTTATTCCTGGGGCTTGGTGCCTGTAGTACAAATTCACTGCTTCTGGAAGCCATTTTTTCCCTTTATTTATTTTATTGGATATGACAGAGAGAAATTGAGAAGGGAGGGGAAGATAGAGAGGGAGAAAGACAGACACCTGCACACCTGCTTTGCCATTTGTGAAGCATCCCCCCTTCAGGTGGGGAGCCAGGGGCTCTAACTTTCCTCTCAATTTCTGACTACCTCTAGCCAATAAATAAATAAAGATAACAAAAAAATTTTAAAAGGGGAGTTGGGAGGCAGCACGCTGGGTTAAGCGCATATAGTAGGAAGCACAAGGACTGGCACAAGGATTCTGGTTTGAGTCCTTGGCTCCCCACCTGCAGGGGGGTCGCTTCACAGGTGGTGAAGCAGGTCTGCAGGTGTTTGTCTTTCCTCCTCTTTATCTTCCCCTCCTTTCTCCATTTCTCTCTGTCCTATCAACAACGGCAGCAGCAACAGAAAAAAGATAACCTCCAGGAGCAGTGGATTTGTAGTGCAGGCACTGAGTCCCAGCAGTAACCCTGGAGGCAAACAACAAAAACAAACAAACAAAATATTTAAAAAGAAATTCAAATGCTGGGGTCTGTAAACTCCGCTTACATCCATCTTCCAACTCCTGAGTTAGGAACTGCAGACCTGAGGTGATTTTGTGTGTATGTGTGTATGTGTGTGGGGGGGTGTTTGTTGGGCTGTCCTGTGTCTTGGTGCCTCGGTTTCCTCAGTTTCCTCAGTGAAGGTTATCAACTTCGTAGGGGTCGTCGTCAGGATTAAACATGCCATTACCTGCTTGGGATCCGCCCAGTAAACATCAAGTCCTTGATAGCAGGTACTGAGGCCAGAAGTGGGTTCCTGAGCTGTCGACACCAGGTCCCAGGAAGCTGGCCACAGCAGGCTCCAGCCCTCTGCCTCTGCTCACCCCAACCCCACCTGCCTTTCCCAGGGGCCGCTCTTGGTCCTCTGGTTCTCACAGGCATGGCCAGCCTGGGCCCCAGGGAGCTGGAAAGGGTCACTGCAGGGACAGGAGGAGAGAAGTCTTTTCAGCCCTGGAAACAGATTCTTATCTAACTCCGCTTTGGGAATTAGGCTGGAAACAGATTAAAACAAGTTTCCCAGCCCTGCACAGGCCCACAGGGATTGTTTTGGGAGCATAGAGGCTGCCAACTCAGCCCTTTCTCTTCGACTTCCAGATGCAGAGGTGAGAGGCTCAATCAAAGCAAGGGATTAGCTGTGGGAAGCAGCTTGAATGAAATGGAGAAAATACCACAAGCTTAGGGCAAAGGATGCCCTTGGACTTGCATCCTGTGAAGGTTTTATTTTCACTGTATGGTCAGCAGAAATGACGGTGCTGTCACCAACTTTGAGGGTCCTTGGATAAGCCATCCCCTTCCTGGTCTTCATTTTCCTGAATATCCAGTGATCAGGGTTTGAATCAAAGGTGGCAAATAAAAAACAGGGAATCAGCTTGAACATCCAGTAATGGATGACTGGATTAAGAAGTTGTGGGATATGTATTTGATGGAAGACTCCCCTGCAATTTAAAAAAAAAAAGTAATATTGTTTCCTTTAAGACAAACTGCATGGGAATGGAGGTGATTATGATAAGTGAAATAAGAGGAGAAAGACTAAATGGTTTTGCTTACATGTGGAATTTATTAGTAAATAACTAGAGCAAATTTGTAGAAAAAATAAAAACAGAACAGTAGCCAAACTCACTCTTAGACTATTAAAAAACTGTGGTGATTATCACAGGAAAGGAGGGTACAGGAATTCTGGTGACAGATGTAGTGAGTTGTTCACATATGTGCATAGATGTGAAACTGTCTCCACAGTCCTATCATCTCATAAAACAATGTTAAATTAATAATTATAGCAGTAGAGGTAGTAGTAAAAGTACCAGCAACAAATGGAGTTCATCTCGTGGGCCAGGTTTGATCAGTTGTGGGCAGTTGCTTGGCTGGCTGGGAGTGTGTGTGTGTGTGTGTGTGTGTGTGTGTGTGAGGGGGCTCTGGGATTGTAGCAGTGAGGCCTGCCACAGGTGTGGAGGGGATGGGTGGCATGTAGACACTCCTTGGCCTGGGTGAGATTTGGTTTTAGCTTCTCAGTCAAATTTTTAAAATTTATTGTTGAAAGAGAGTGAAATTGGGGGGAGAGAGAGAGAAAGAGACAGACACCAACAGACCTGCTTCACCACTTGTGAAGCTTTCCCTCTGCAGGTGGGAACCAGGGGCTTGAACCTGGGTCCTTGCACACTAATGTGTGTGCTTAACCAGGTTCGCCACCATCTGGCCCCGGCATAGATTTCTTTATCTGATCAGTGTCCCAAGAGCCCCCACTGAAGGCCAGGAACTGTGTTAGGGTTCCACCTCTGTACAAACCAACCCAGTCTAGATCTTTCCACTTCTCACCTGTCTGATGCTACTGCCAGCTGTTGGGGGGTCAGGGTGGGGACTGGGAGCCATGACATTGGTTTCAACACAGGACAACTTCCCAATCATGAGCACTGAATGCTTTCATGACAGCACAAAGGGAGTTAGGTTCATTTAAAAAAAAAAAAGAAGAAGAAGAACCTGAAGGGTTGTGTGATGGCACAACTGGTTGAGCACACATGTTATAAAGTGTAAGGACCCAGGTTCAAGCCCCCAGTCCCCACAGGCAGGGGGAAAGCTTTGTGAGTGGTGAAGCAGGGCTGCAGGTATCTCTGTCTCTGTCTCTATCTTTCCCTTCCCTCTGGATTTCTGATTGTCTATACCCAATAAATAAAGATGATATAATTTAAAAATAAAAGCAACTTGGGACCAGCAAGAGGATATCTCACTGTGCACAACAACAAGACCGAGGTTTGGGCCTGACCCCCACTGCGCTAGGGAAACTCCAGTGCCATGGCGTCTTTTCCCTCTTTCCTTCTCTCTGAAAAAGTTGGGGCTTGGAGCAGTGAGGACTCAGCAACAACAAAAAGGAAGGGAGGGAGGGAGGGAAGAAGAAAAAAGAAAGAAACCTGGTGAAACCAGATAACCATCAGGGCCACAGACACCGCTGAAGTGACTTTATGACTCAGGACTTCTGTCCCTCTTGTCCCCAGCCTCCTCCCAGTCACCTCTCCTTACTCGGCCCACTGTCCGTCTTCACTGCTGTCCTCTAAGCAGGGGCTCAAAGCTTTCTTTGTTATCTCACTTTCTGGCTGGATAAGCTCTGACAAACTCATCACTCAGAGGTGCTGGTGACTAAGAATCGCTGGAGATGAACTTCAAGTGATGAAATTCTAGGAATCACCACGTTGAGGGCCTCAGCAGCAGTGCCTATAGATCATGAGAGGTGGCACCGGTCACGGAACGGCAGAACATCACTTGCTCTTCCGTTGTGAAGAGAACTGTCCTGCCAGAAGCCCAGAACATGAGACGTTCCAGTGAAGGTGCCTGGCACATGGGGCAGAGGGGGCAGTCTCTGGGCCAACGGGCCTCGATCTGGACACCAGCTCCTCACCTCCTCACTGTCTGGCCCAGGGAAAGTCACTTACCCTCTTTGTTACCTGAATCTCTTCTTAATAAAATGAGCTTGGTAGCAGCAACAGTACCTAGCTCACAGAGTTAGTTGTTCAGGGGAGTAGTGAGCTTAGTGCCAGAACAGGGCTTGGCACATGGCCCAGGCCATCTCAGTGCTGGCAGTATCATGAGCTCCTTGGCAGGTCGTGCACTAATCATAGCCATTGTGGTTTAGGAGGACAGATACCAGGGCTCAGCCCTGTCTGGTGCCCAATACATGCCAGCAAGCATGGCCCCCTCCTTCTGTTGTCAAATTGTCTCTGGGGGCCAGGCGGCGGCTCACTCAGCTGAACACACATGCTATATAGTGTGCAAGAATCTGGGTTCAAGGCCTCAGTTCCCACCTGCAGGGGGAAAGCTTCACAACAGTAAAACAGTGATACAGGTGTCTCCTCTTCTCTCTCCCTTTATATCTCCTTACCTCTCAATTTCTCTCTGTCTTAGCAAACAAAAGGGGAGAGGGAAGGCCACCAGGAATGGTGGATTTGTTCTGCAGGCAGCAAGCCCTGGCAATAAAAAAAAATACTAAAATTCTAGGAGCCAGGCAATGGTGTATCTGGTTAAGTGCACATATCACAGTGCACAAGGACTCCTTCTTCAAGCCCCTGGTCCCCATGTGCAGGGGGAAAGCTTCATGAGTATTGAAACAGGGCTGCAGGTGTCTCTCTCTCTCTCCCTATCTACCCCTCCCCTCTCAATTTCTCTCGGTCTCTATCCAATTATACATAAAATAGAATAGTCTTCAAAGTCAGGCTAGAAACACACACACACACACACACACACACACACACACACACACACACACACACACACACACACACTAGCTGAGGGTCAGCTATTGCAAAGCAGAGTCATTGTGTCTGAGGCAAGAAAGTCAGTGATCTCTCTGCTGTCTCCTCTCTCTGCCCTTCACCTAGACTGTGACTTACTTCCCACAGCCTCTGCAGCTTCACCGGCCCTGTTGGGTGGAACACGACCCATTTAGCCACAGCTGATTAGTTCTGGGACTGGTCACTGACTCAACGGCCACCTACTGGGTAAGTTGGCCCATCAGCTGCTGCCTTGGGAATGTAGAGTCGGCAGATAGGGATGAAGCCTGGTGGTGGCAGAGTGCAGAGAGGGTGACAGCCATGGCTCAGCAGAGCTGTGAGGACGCAGAGGACAATTCAAGATGAGTCATTCCTCTGAGACGCTACATCAGAGCCAGTGTCCACTTGTGGTTCTCAGGAGTCCTGGGTGCATGTCTCCTCACCTTGGGTTTCCACAAGGTGCCCTGTGGTATTTGGGAGGGACCTGTCCTCTCAAACTACAATGCCATTCTCCCTGGGAGCTAGGCTGAGGACAACCTTAGGGCCTGTCACCAGGAGGATCCTGATGTAGGTCCTGCTAGCGCCTTGGGGCCACACCCTTCTGCCTGAAGCCCCCGCCTCCTGTCACAGGCTCCGCTGGATAGAATTGCAGGAGTTGGAGGAATCCCCTGCCCCTCCCTCATTCACATCCTGGCTGGGTGACTCAGGAGAAGGGGCCAAGTAGTAGTGCATCTGGTTAAGTGCACACATTACAGTGCAAAAGGACCCCGGTTTGAGCCCCTGGTCCCCACCTGAAGGGGGGGAAGCTTCACGAGTGGTGAAGCAGGGCTGCAGGTGTGGCCATGCAGTCCCTGACTGAAGCTGAAGCACCGCATTCTGAGGTGACCCTCTGGGGCTCCCTTTAACTACGCCTTCTGGAATGGAGCCGAATCCTTGCCTCACGGGCTGCACTCTGCCATCCTCCTCCTGAGAAGACACAGACACCCAGCCCAGCTTGTCTCCTGAGACCCCAATGGTCTGCCCTGGCCACTTAATCCCATCCTTCATGCCAGACCCAAATCTAAGAGCAGGGTTCTGTTTTTCACTCCTGAACAGGGGCCAAAGCCTTATGGGTGGTTTTTATTGTTTGTTTGTTTTAATCTGACAGTCTGGAATCAGGTGTCCAGATCCACACTAACTGCTGACAGCTGGAAAATAAGTCTATTTATTAGCTCAAAGCAAGGTCTGTGACTGCAGTCTGTGTAGCAAGGGCAGCAGGAATGGAAAGAGGAGAGAGAGAGAGACACGCAGGTCCAGTCAGAGTTCAAGAACAAGTGTCCAGGTTGGGAGAGGCCAAATTCACAGGGCCAGCGGGTGGGCTGAGTCTGGCTCCCAGAAACCCTCCTCTTCACAGCCACTGGCCTGCAGGAGAGTGCTCCTAGCCCTTGTCTGGGAGTCAGAGGGGTCTGCTAGCCCTGGGTTTCCAGGGTGTCTTCATGTGATCCACTCTCCAAGCTGCTCCACGGCTCTGTGTTCAGGAAGGTGGGTCCAGAGCTCACGGGCTACTAGGGTGAATCTGGCTTCTCCCTCTTCAAAAGAAGGTTCTGTGGGGAAGAAGGAGACCCGTTTTCTCACAGGCTTCTTGGAAGCACACACAGGCCAGAGTACCCACTCCTGGCAGTCCGAGGCCCCAAGCAACTACACACCAGCCACGGCACACAGGAGGCCAGGGAGAGAGCAGGGAGGACCCCAAGGATGAGAGTGGAGGGGCCCTGAGGCACAACAGCTAGGTGCCTCTCGCAAACAGCAGAGTACAGGTGGCAGAAAGCAGGAAAGCCACCAAGGTTGCCCCGAAGAAGCAGAGCTGTAGCAGGCCAGCTGTCTTGGGAGCGTGAGGCCCTGCTGGCTGAGAAGGCCAGTTTCTTTCCAGATCTATAGCTTGGGCTCAGGGTCAGCCCTGCAGGCTGCAGCCCACACCCAGCTTCACGGCCACTTGGCAGCTCCGTCCCAGCCTGGTCACAGGACGGGAACAACATCCCAGAGCTGGGCTCCAGTGTCCCACAGAGAACCGGCACAGAGGAGAGCTGGGGCTGAGCTGGGCTCTGGCCCGGACAGATCACGACATGACACGAACAACTCTGACAGGACAGCCTTGGTTCTTTGGACCAACCTAAAAGGCCTCTCAATTGCCCTGGCTCTGCCCTGAGCTTCAGGGGCTCCCAGAGTGGGGCGTTCTCAGGGAAGAGAGGTGCTTTCTGCAGGGCGTACCCATAGGGGAATTCAGGGGATGGCAGTGTGCCACCTGCGGCAGGTCTCAAGGGCTGTGGACACCAGGTCCCAGTCACTTTGGCTCCCGCTCAGGCGTCCTGAGCAGAAGGGCCTTAGCAGCCATCAGCAAGCCCCGGGATGATTTTGCTATGGTGCCTTGGGTGCCCCTCCAGACACGAGTCCAAAGAACCGGCTGGCAGCGTGGTCACTTCATGGGCATTGCACGCAGCATGGTAGACAGGGCCCCGCAGCCCGCCTGCCACATCACCGTGGGGCCGCTGGGCTCCAGCTGCAGGAGAAACCTGTGTGTGTGCACGGAGCACGGTCTTCAAGGAGCTTTCGGACCGGCTGGGGACTTTAGGCTGCAGGGGAGGGAGAGGAGAGCTACATACACAGAGCAGAGCAGGAAACACAGAGAAGGACTCGGCCATCCCCAGCCAGGCCATTGATCTCTCCCCCACCTGGCTCCTGCCGAGGTCCTGGGTTCCAGGACTCACTGCTACTAGACCCTTATTTCTTCAAGAGATACACAGAAGCCAGCCTCCCTGGAGAGAGGCAGCGAGCAGGGAGGGAGGGAGGTACTATAATGCAGAGAGAGTGAGGCCAGATGTTATAGACAGACAGACAGAAGCAGAGAGAAAAATGGAAACAGATGGGGGTTGTGTTTTCAGGTCCTGGTGCGTGATGGAGGAGGAGAAGCTCCTAGGCTGGGCATGAGAGTGTTTTGCAGAAAAATGAGAAATTTTACTCATGTACCGACAATTGTACTTACTATAAACCATTAATACTCCCCCCCACCAAAAAAAGAAGAAAGTAGAAACTGAGTGGCAAAAACAGAAAAGCCAGAGTTAGGAATAGAGAGAAGCTGGGGTGGAGGGGGGGGAGGAGGAGGAGAAAAAGAAGAGAGGACAGGAGAGAAGAGGGAGAGGGATGAAGGGAGGCTGGAGAGACAGTGCCTGCCAGCCGGTGTCATACTTGGTAGAGCACACATGCTACTATATGCAAGGATCTGGGTTCAAGCCCCTAGCCCTCACACGTAAGAGAAAAAGCTTCACAAGTATTGAAGGTGCAGTTTCTCTTCCTCTCTATCTCCCCCTTGCCTCTCAATTTTTCTGTCTTTATAAAACAAAACAAACAAACAAAAAACGGGGGTTGGGCAGTAGCACAGCGGGTTAAATATACATGGCACCGGCAGTCATAAGGATCCCAGTTTGAGCCCCTGGCTTCCCACCCTTCCAGAGCGGTGAAACAGGTCTTTCTCTCCGCTTCTCTATTTCTTCTCCTCTCTCGATTTCTCTCTGTCCTATCCAACAGCAACAACAGCAATGACAACAATAATAATGGCAACAACAAGGGTAACAACAAGGGCAGCAAAAATGGAAGAAATAGCCTCCAGGAGCAGTGGATCCATGGTGCAGGCACCGAGCCCCAGCAATGACCCTGGAGGCAAAAAGAAAAGAAAAAAAAAGAAAAAAATGACCAGCTAGAGTGGTGGATTCATTGTGCAGGCACTAAACCCCAGGCAAAATGATGATGATGATGATGATGATGATGATGAAGAGAGAAACTGACAAGGAAAATGGTGTTGGGGGGATGAAGGGATGGAGCAGAGACAGGGAGAGATGGAGACCCACACATACAGAGACCGACACAGAGGAAATTGTAGAGCAAGATGGGGGTGGGGCCCGGCATGGTTGCTGTGGCCACTTGGAGGCTGCATATGCAGTCCCGGGTCAGAAAGGCCTCCAGGAAGGAGAAGGCAGTGTAGAGCGGAAGCTGGCTGACGGGGGCTCAGGGTTGCAGCTCTCAGCAGGCACTCAGGAATCTGGAGGCTTTGCCCCAGCAGCCTCCTTTACTTGGTGTGTGGCCTGCGGGCCTCTGGGCCACAGCCCTCCATATAAAGAGGATGTCGGAGGGGCCGGAGGGGCCAGGTGCCACATCTGGTTATGCACACACACTACAGTGCGCAAGGACCCTGGTTCAAGCCCCTGGTCCCCACCTGCAAGGGCAAAGCTTCACAAGTGGTGAAGTAGGGCTGCAGGTGTCTCTCTGTCTCTCCCCCTCTCTATCTCCCTCACCCCCCTCAATTTATCTCTGTCTCTAATAATAAATAAACAAGATCTAAAAACAAACAAATAAAGAGGAAGCTGGATGCGACAGCCTTGGCGGGAACTAGGACAATGGTTAAGGACAATGACTTTGTTCTAGGTATTCTCTCTCTACCTGGGAGCCTCTTAGGACCCATTGTTCCTCAAAGCGGTGTGTTTAGGCCATTCCTTCCTGGCTGGATGAAGGGAAAATGCTGGGGGGAGGTGGCTGAGAGTCTAGAGGAAGAGGAAGAGAGGGCAGGGGGCCAGGGGCCCACACACACACTTACAGCTCATCGTCATACTCCTTGGGTGGACAGACGGCAACAACCAGGTCGATCCAATCCTGTGGGGAGATGCCCTGTGAGTCTGGGGCCAGCAGAAAGACCAGTGACATGTCTGCTGTAGTGTTCCATTCCCAGGCTCCGTGGCTCAGGGCAGGCCGATGGGGCCTTTGTCCCGTATGGAGGAGAGCCCAGGAGGGGTGGAGACTCTTCTCTTGGGGATGGGCCTCACTGTGGAGCCCCAGGGTCTGGGGGAGGTTCTAGTCTTTAAAAGGTAGGGTCTAAAGGCCCTCGCAGATTGGTGCGCCAGGCCTAAGAATCACATCAGGGGATTTCTTAAAGCTCTGGACTCATGGCCCCTGGAAACCCAGAGTAGGTCCTGAAACAGTATTTAACAAGCTTCTTCGGAAGCGTAGCCGGCTGGGTGACTGCTGGCCTGGATGCCTGACCCTGTCACTCCATGGCATCACTGCCATTGTTGGCTGGGCCATCTTTTTAAATTTTATTTTATTTTTACTATTATCTTTATTTATTGGATAGAGACAGCCAGAAATCAAGAGGGGAAGGGGAGACAGAGAGGGAGAGAGACAGAGACACCTGCAGCCCTGCTTCACCACTTTGCAAAGCTTTCACCCTGCAGGTGGGAGCCGGCGTCTCAAACCTGGATCCTTGCACATCACAACATGTGTGCTCAACCAGGTACACCACCACCGGGCCCCTTGGCTGGGTCATCTTTCTTTATCCTTGGCTTAGGGACACTAATATAAAGTATGTGAACTGTCACTGGACTTGTACTGAAGCCATGGCTCCTGATCCCAGGGAACTAAGATCTGATCTGCCCCCAGGACCTCCCTCCATCCAATCCAGTCCTGCCCTCCAGAACCACAGAGAACACGCGTGCTCCCTCTACGCTACAGCAGCCCTTCAGACAGCCAAGTATAGTCATCATGTTACCCGTAAATCTTCTCTTCTCCATATCCTGTCATGGGGGTCCCAGGCCCATCCGGTCAGCTTCCTCGGCTCTGAACTTAATACCTCAGGCTCGGCTGCCTGCACACAGTTGCACAGGTTGTGCACTGCACAATGTGAGCAGGCCCCACTCACGCTGTAGCCTGTGGGAGGGCACCCCTTTGGGCTGTGTGCTGGACAGCCTGGGAGAACATGGCCCTGCCCCCGTGGGTGTCTGGTGCACACAGCATGGGTGACCACCAGCCTCTCCTCCATTCTGGGTGCTCTCTCCTATATGTTTTCTTGCAGCCCAATCTCACTCTCAGTTGCTGGGTTTTTTTTTTTTTCCCTCCAGGGTTATCACTGGGGCTCAGAGCTGGCATTATGAATCCACTGCTCCTGGTGGCCATTTTTTCTATTTTATTGGATAGGACAGAGAGAAATCGAGAGAGGAGGGGAGTTAAGAGGAAGAGAGACACCTGCAGACCTGCTTCATGGCTTGTGAAGCGACCCCCTTGCAGGTGGAGAGCCAGAGGCTTGAACCCTGATCCTTGTGCAGGTCTCTGTGCTTTGTAATTAATATATGCACTTAACTGGGTGTACCACCGCCTGCCCCCTCCTCAATTCCTGTTTCATGGATGCTCTGGGGTGGGTTGCTAGGTCTATTCTCCTAGAATTTCTTCTTGGACCATGTGCTTCTTAGACTCAAGGTCAAGACCTGCATTTTTTTTTAAATTCATCTTGTCAGATTGAGACCATGGGCTGGCTGGGGTTGCACGTGCCACCCATGTGTTATCTGGACCCTGGACACCTGTCAGGGGTGGGCCGCTCCAACTTAAAGATCTGGTCGCAGAGGCCAGCGTTAGAGGCAAGCAGACCAGGGAGGGAGGAAATGAGGGACATGCTCTTACCCCCTGGTTCCAGGCCTTCTGCAAGGTGGCCTCAGCTTCAGCCAGGGTGTAGTCCGTCACGACCTTGCCGTTGATTGCCATGACCTCGTCCCCTTTCACGATGCCGCCTGTGGGAAGAGACAGTTGACTGGCTGACTGGAGGGCCTGTGACATTTGGTCCAATGACAGTAACAGTCACGGCCCCTGTTTCAGGGGTTGTTATGGGGTTTTGTGACTTAAGCGTCTCAGACATAGGAGGAGGGGCTGGCTCTTAGCCTGGCAGTGGGCACGCACATGATTCTTGAATATGTGAGCTGCCATCATTATGAGTTAGGTTCTGTTGGTTTCTCTCCTGCCTTTCAAAGTGTTATTCCCCTTAACTGGAAAATTCTCAATTTTCACAAGGTTATGTTGCCTTGACTTTCAGGTTTATTATTATTATTATTTCTCAAGCCAGGCTTCAGTGTTCTCTTTTCTTTCTTGATAGGACAAAGAGGAATCAAGAGGAAAGGGGGAGATAGAGAGGGAGAGAGACAGAAGCATCCTCCTCCTGCAGGTGGGAAGTGGGGGATTTGAACGTGGGTTCTCACAGGGCCAGGCGGTGTTGTTCCCGGTTAAGCACACACACTGCAGTGTGCAAGGACCTGGGTTCAAGCCCCTGGTCCCCACCTGCAGGGGGAAAGCTTTGTAAGTGGTGACACAGGGCTGCAGGTATCTCTCTCCCTCTCTCTCTCTCTCCCTCCCCTCTTAATTTCTCTGTCTCTAACCAATAATAAAACGAAAGATAAGATAAAGAGACTAATTTGAACCTGGGCTCTTGCACATGATAACATGTGCACTCTACCAGGTGCATCACTGCCTGTCCCCTTAGGCCTCAGTTTTCTGGGGCCTTTCAAGTCCTCTCCTTGGTGAGTCAGGGACCATACCTCAGCAGATCACAGTGGCATGGCCAGTTTCTGGCAATTCTACGCTCGCTCTTTGAACCACTTGGTTTCCCTCTGGGCAGCCCTGGAAGCAGGGTGGTGCCCGGTTCAGCTGTGTATCCACATACCATCTGCACGCAGCGTGTGGGGTTCCACGGGGAGGGGGACAGACAGGCTCAGGTGGGAAGGGATTCCTTTTCTCCCTGAGGGCCTGCTGCAGCCATCAGTCACCCCACATCCCGTCAGGGGTGTGCCTGACCCCCCACTCACCATGCCGCTCCGCAGCGCCCCCCTCATACACAGCGGAGACCACCACCTTCCCGATCGGGGAGTCCACACCGCCCTCCAGCGCCAGGTCCAAGGCTCCCTCCTGGTTAGAGACAGACAGGCATTGAAACGGCCACAGAGAGGGCAGGAGGATTCGGGGGCCAGTGGCAGAGCCACTGGGAGAAAATGGCACTGTGGGCCTCCCAGGGTGGGCAGCAGAGCAATGGTCTATCCGGGGCCTCAGGTTCAGCCCCTGGTGCCACCAATCGCCAGAGATGGATTTCCCTCATAGAAGAATCTGGGCAGCCAGATGGGCGGGGACAGGGCAGAGCAGGGGCATGGCCCGGCACCTGTCCCTTTGCCTGGTACCTTCTTTTAAATCTTTAAAAAATTATCTTTATTTATTTATTGTATAGAGACAGCCAGAAATCAATAAGGAAGGGGGTGATAGGGAGAGAGAGAGACAGAGACAGAGACACCTGAAGCTCTGCTACACTACTGGCAAAGCTTCCCCTGCAGGTGGGGACCGGGGGCTCAAATCTGGGTCCTGTGCACTGTAACATGTGCCCTCAACCAGGTGCACCACTACCTGGCCCCACTGGTACCTTCTTAATGCGCAGCATTCGAATGTCCTTCCCCATGATCTGCTCAGGGGTGAACTAGAGGGAAAGAGGGGATGGCTCTGAGTCCCTTGAAGGACAAGGGCTGGGACACGGGGAGGAGGAAGCAAGCCAGGCACAGGGAGGCCACTGGACTGCTCTCCCTGCCCCCAGTGTTGATGGACAAGGGGAGCTTTCCCAGCCCCACTCCCATAAGTCTTCAAGGTCCTATGGGGGTCATGTGGTCAAACACAATTTTGGACACACACACACACACACACACACACACACACACACACACACGTCATGCAAATCCCAGACCTGTCTCTATTCCCCTGGGAATCTCTGTGAGGCTAGGGTGAGGGCACCCTTGTAAGCACACAGCTTACAAGGTGCTTGGGTTGGAGTTAGCACTCAGTGGGCATAACCACTGCTCTGACCTGCACGTGCCCCCCGCCCCAGCCACACTTAGGGTACTGTCTGAAAGAAGCCTTCACAGGAAAGAACAGTGGGGTCTCCCTGGGCTCCTTGTCCCCCGTCCCTCATTCCTGTGATTGTTTCCTGAGGGAGGAAAGTTTTCTCTCACCATGGAATAGGGGTCAAAGCTTTCCTCGTATTTCCGGAAATCCTGTAAGAGAGGAGGAGTGTTGGGGACAGCAGGCAGGATCCCCTAAAAGTCACACAGGAAACAAGATGAGCGCAGAAGGAGATGGGGAAGGCAGTGGGAAGCAGGGGAGAGTGGATGCAGGGAGGTGGGCAGCCCCAACAGCCAGGGTGCACCCCCCCGCCCCCAGCTTGGGGAGAAGGAGGAAGTGACAGGCATCTGCTGGACTCTGGCCAGGGCGGCAGCGTGTCCATGGTCAGCGGGGCGCCCTGTGACCCCCAAGTGGTCTGGGCAGGTATGTGGGCCCTGCTGAAAGTCCTATTTGCCCACCAGCTTCAGAGGGTGTGAGTGTGTGTGTGTGTGTGTGTGTGTGTGTGTGTGTGTGTTTATCAGAGCACCACGCAGCTCTGCCTGTTGGTGGTGCCAGCCATCAAACCTGGGACCTCGGGCACCCAAGGCCCGTGTCCTGTCAGTGCATGTTTCCTGCCCTCAGCCTTGGGACTTCTTCCAAATGTCCACATGAGGCCAAGTGTGGGCTTTGGAGGTGAAGTCCAGCTCTCCTGCACCCAGTCCTCTGACCCCAAAGAAGGAGAGTACCATGCAAGAGACCCCTCTCGTTGGGGTGGAGGTGGGATGACAGGATGCCAGACACCTCAAGAAAAAGGGGGTGTCCTGTGCCTTCCCAGCACTGGCACTGCTTTCTAGAATCTTGGCCAGGGAGATGGGCATACCCAGAGCTCAGGGATCCTAAGACATAGAAGCAAGGTAGTGAGAAGAGAAAGCTAGGCCTGCCCAAGCTAAGGGCAGCAGAGCCCTGCTTAGCCCCATGGAAGGAGGGAGCAGAGAAAGGCCCTGTAGCAGGGGCTCACAGATGCCCTGATGGGCTCCACACTCAGAACACAGTCCTCTGGAGCCTGTGAGAGTCAGGAGAGAGCCAGAGCTCCCTGTAAGCCCAGGACCCACTGCTGAGCTCTGTGTACAACTGAGGAGCATATCTCAGCATCCACACCCCTAAGGAGGGGCCTGCTTCTCTCCTCAGTAACCTTCATCTCTCAGGCTCAGCCTCAAACAGCCTGGGGTTCTCCAGCCTGCCTGAGCTCTGAGTCCATCCCCGGGCTGCTCTGTGGGTAGCAGACAGAAGGAGAGACATAGTCAAGTCACTGGCAAGAGGGTCATTAGGCAGAGGAAGATGGAGTAGGCGCTCTTTGCTGGGAGGGCCTTGCCTGACTGATCCTTCCAGAGAACTGAGCAGTGTTGGCTGTGGGTACCCACCACTCACTTTTTTGTTTTAAAATATGTGTGCTCCTTTTAAACTTTTTAAAAAAAATCACCTTTAATTATTTATTAGCTAGTGACAGCCAGAAATCCAAAGGGAAGGGGGTGGTAGAGGAGAGAGACAGAGAGACACTTGCAGCACTGTTTCGCCACTCACAAAGCTTCCCCCATGTAGGTGGGAACTGGGACTCAAACTCAGGTCTTAGCACATTGTAACATGTGCGCTCAACCAGGTGTGCCACCACCTGGCCCCGCTGTCCCCCCCTACCCCCATCTGGAAACCTATGGAAAGCCCCTGTGTTGTGTGAATTTAGATCTGAGACCTAGAAGTCATCACAGAGAAAAGCCAGCCCTTCGAGTGAGAGAGAAACTGAGGCCCAGAGAGGTGCACTCATGCCAAGGCCACCCGGTCAATGGATGGCAGTGCAGAGGCTGGACTTCCAGCCCAGGCTGGTGGACTCCTTCCTCTCTGCCTCTCCCTGGTGGGGGCCTGTGTGTGCCCCGAACAAGGTCCTTGTGTGTCTAGTTCAAATCACAGCACTCGGAGAGGCTGTGGCATAGCATTTAGCTGCTCAGCTGTGAAGCCCAAAGCTCCTGGAGTTCAGTCCTGGGCCCAATACTAGCTGTGTCAACTCAGCAAATATTTCTCTTTATCATTTAAAAAAATATATCTTTATTTATTTATTGGATAGAGACAGCCAGAAACTGAGAGGGAAGGGGGTGATAGAGAGGAAGAGAAACCCCTGTAGGAAGAGAGACACCTGCAGCACTGCTTCACCACTCACAAAGCTTTCCCCCTGCAGGTGGGGACCAGGGTCTCTCCCCCTGCAGGTGGGGAGTGTGGGCTCGAACCTGGGTCCTTGTGCATGGTAGCACACACAGCACAATCTCTGCTTCACTTTCTCATCTACCAAGTGGTGAACAGCACATACCTCCTCCACCAGCTGCTCTACAGACTGAACGAGCTGACACACAGCAGGTCACTGGAAGCAGTGCTCCACGCAGCCTGCCTTCTAGGTGTTAGCTGTGGCCTGTCACCACCCAGCCCGCGAGCGAACACCTTCCTCTGCAGACCTCCCTGCCTCACTGCACAACTGAACCTCCTTTGGGCTCCCTGCCTGTAGCCAAATCATCCTGTGGTGGGAGGTGGGGAAGCAGCTGCAAGCTTTCTAATGAGCAGCCCTGTGGGCTGCTCTGCGGGGTAAGCCGCGGGAGGTGGGGGATGGTGGCTGCCTGTCTGGGGGTGCTGGTGGTCCTCGAGGCACGTGTCTCCATGCACAGGAGCCCTCTGGACAGCAGGATGGAGGGCCTGGGCACCACCTTGTCCCTATGCTGGCTCAGTGTCAGGTGGCTCTGTGCTCAGCCTCGAGGAGACATGGCAGGAGAGGGGGACACCTCAGGCAGCCCCTTCTTTTCTCGAGGGCTGGAGCCAGGGCCAACTGGGGTCTCTGCAACTCGGAGGGGTCTCTCTGTTTGCTCCTCCAAGGCTCCTGCTTTCTCAGCTCGGGCACAGGGCTAATAAAAACCTCCGGGGCCAGGTAGTGGCACACCTGGCTAAGCGCACACATTACGATGTGCAAGGACCCAGGTTTAAGCCCCTGGTCCCCACCTGTAGTGGGGAAGCTTCACGAGTACTGAAGCAGGGCTGCAGAAGTTTCTCTTCCTCTCTATTTCCCCGTTTCCAATTTCTCTCTGTCACCAGCCAACAATAAAAACAAACACACAGACAAATAGACCTCGTGATCCCCAGTTGAAGGCATTGGCAGGGGCACAGCTCTGGTCTGAGGTCTCCCAGCAGCTACTATTTGGAAGCCACTGTTTGGGGCGGCCCCAGAACCCACTGGCACCCCCCCACCCCCCGCAGAGACATTAGAGTGGGAGGGATGAAGGGGGTGTGAGGAGGACCACAGGCACACACGACGGGTATCAGTTTACTTGTCTGAACGGTGTTTGGTAAACCACCATCCTCTTCAACATCTCCTGTGGCTGCAGGAAAAGAGTGGGTCCACATTGGGAGCTCCTGACGGCTCACGGCTGCCCCCTGCTGTCAGCCTTTGAGCTTGCTCTGCCCGTCTGCCTAGCAGACGCAGCTGGGGGCGATTCAGTGCCACCTGTCCCTGGGCACAGCAGCCAAGGGCTCCTGGTTTCACAGACCCCAGCCCCGCCGTCCACCTGAGGACACCACGCTAGCTCACCAGCAGCTGTCTCATGAGCATGAACTTTGCTCTTTGAGAACCTGACAGGACAGCAAAAGCTCAACATAAGCATCTGAGTTGTCCTGTCCTGACATTTGGGTAGGGCTTCCCTGAAAGGGGAAAATTGACACTGGCATCTCTCTCCCCCCACCCTGGGTGTGTGTGTGTGAGTGTGGGTCATTCAGAGGTCTGCATGCCTTCATGGGGGTGAACGCAAGTCCAGCTCGCCCAGTGGACAAACCCTCCATGCTCCGAGGACCACACCTCCTTCTCTCTCTTGCAGTGAGGATGAAGGGTGGACAGAGATGGAGGGGGACTGCTTTGACTAGTCCCCCATCTACAGGGATTCCCCCAGGAGTTCCTTCAGGACAGCAGCCAGAGTAACCGCACTTGCTGGAGGACTGGGCTTGAGTCTCGGAGACTGAAAGACTTTGGAGTGAGTAACCATGTGGGCTTAGCCTTGGGCAGCCAACTTGGTCTCTGTGAGCCTCGGCCCCCTCAAGTGTTGGGCAGAGCAAACTTGATGCACCATTTTCTGAGAGCTCATAGCCCCGACTCATCACACAGACCACGGATCGCTGCTTGTCGCTGCTACTGCACAGCACTCCAGGCTCCAGGGCCAAGCCTGGCCAGGGATTCCACTGCTGGTGTGAACGCTTGGTACACCCACCCTGTGAGTCATCTCTCAGCCAATGTGAAGTTTTGAGATGGCTCCAGAGGTGAGTCATACCCCACTTCTCTCTCTCTCTCTCTCTCCCTCCAAAGGCATCAGAACCCAGGGGAGACAGCCCTCATCCAGTTCTCTGCAGGTGCCCTGAAGCCCCCTCATCCCCTTTGTGGGAGGCTTACCAGGACCTCAGACTTAACAGCCGGCCTGTAGATGAAGTTGGCTTCCTGGTGGACCATGACAGGCTTGGAGATGGTGGACACCCCGGGGCCCCGTGGTGGCTGTGGGCTTGGGCAAAATGTCTACAGGGTTGGTTTCAGAGACGCATGTGAGATCGGGGCAGGGTTGCCCAGGGCAGCAGTGAGGCTGTGACACTCAGGCGAAAACCACATCATGCACATGTTGGTCCTTCCAACTTAGCGGGATCTCCCGCTAAGGGATGAGAAGTCCGTGGCCAGGGTGTGTCTGAGGCTGGGATATACTAGGTGTCTTAAGGGAGTCAGGACTTCAGTCATTCAGCAAGCAGTCTCCGTCATGTGGAGGCTACACTGTCAAGGCTCCCCCCTGGTGGGTCTGGTCCTTGACTGTGCACAGAGCCACGACTCTTCCTGGCAGATGAGGAGCAGCAAAAGCCGTGACCAAGGGAGACGAGGGCCCTGTCTGCTTTGCTCCAACCCTCTTGATCATCTTGGACAAGATCAACCAGGCTGTGTTATAATTCAACCCCCAAACCTTCATGGGATCCCCCCGACCACTGAGCTCCCAGGCTCCATTCCCAAGGTCCTCTCCATGAACGTCTCTACTCTCCTTGTGTCTTCACTCCTCACTTCTCCTCGCTCTGCCTAACTGCGGCCTCCACAAGGCTGGCTTTCTTGCTTCCATTCTTGCACATGCCCTTCCACCTTCTGGTCTACCTTCTTAGGCCTTTGCTTTGCTGTCTCTGTCTTGAGGAAGAATCCCTTGAGCTTTTCCTCTCCGTCCTCACAACACCTGCACTGCCCCTGGCAGGGGAGTAATTTCCTCCCAACTTGCCTACCTTTCCTGCCAAATTCTCTTGGTCTGGGACTGGGTTGCCCCTTTTTCAGTGTTTCTCCAGTGCCCAGAACAGTGTTTGGAATGAAGTGGGTGCCCACTAAATAAGTCAGATGAATAGAAGAATGGGTAACTCAGGGTCCACAGGGAATAGAAACGGCCCCAGACCTTTCCTTGGGCAGCTGCCATGTGCACCTGCTAGGCTGAGACAGGTGTTTGCTTTCAGCGCCCGAGGCTTGCTGGTGGCCGTGTTTGTGTCGTGAAGATGGCAGCACTGATGACAGCTGGCCAGGAGCACTCAGGGAGGAGGCTGGGCAGGCCTGCTGGTGCACGGGCAAAAGTGCTCACGCAGACGGCATGGAACTGTGTCCAAACAGCAGCCTCCTGGCCTCTGCATTAGGGACAATACTGACTTCAGTGCTGCTTTGGGATTTAGGGCCCATTTCTGTGGTGTCCTGTATGTGGGAAGCTTTTAGTTCTCTTTGTGCTCTGACTGGGAAGCAATGGTAGGAATTTCCTGAGAAATTTGGGGGAAAAAAACCCCAACAAACTACTGGATCATGTTTGGGGTCTTGGTCCTGCCTCCAAAAATGTGCAGTTTATCACAAATCCCATGTTCTCAGCTGCAGCCACATTTTCTTACAACCTGACCCATCACTGAACATAGTTAGTGCTTCCTGGACACCTATGATGTGCCTACCATTCTAACCAGGGACTGTGAGCTCAGACTGACAGGGACTCAGAGGTCACACAGGCTCCTGTGTTAAATAGGAATAGATATGGGTCCTGATTCAGATCGATGGGGTAAACAGTTAGTGGTATTTATATACTTTTTATATTTGGGATCGACTCTATTCTAATCCAGTTTTCTAGGCCTATTCTCACTCTGACACCATCTTCCCAGGCAACACATTTATCGCACATGCACGTTAGCTACCAGGCTCAGACAAAAAATTACTACAGTCATGGGCCCCTTGGAACATACCTAAAATAGACTTCCTAGCTTCTTCCCACACAAAAATTCTTAATTTCATCTGCTCTATTCCTACCTTTGGGTTCCTGTTTATTAAACAATTTGTCCTGCTTTAGATCTTACTGCCTTTTAGCCACCAAGTTGCAGACACTACCATGACACCATCCTGACTTCCCTGGGCAGAGGACCTCATCAGTGTGTTCTGTAATGTAACCCCACTTCTCCAGAGCCCTGCCCCACTAGGGAAAGATAGAAACAGGCTGCGGGTATGGATCCACCTGCCAATGCCCATGTCCAGTGGAGAAGCAACTACAGAAGCCAGACTTTCCACCTTCTGCACCCCAAAATCTTTGGTCCATACTCCCAGAGGGATAAAGAATAGGGAAGTTTCCAATGGAGGGGATGGGATACAGAATTCTGGTGATGGGTACTGTCTGAAATTATCTACAGTCTTGATAATCATTATTAAATCACTAATAAAAATTAAAAATAAATATCAGCTTAGTGTAGGATGGGTTCATGTATTAACACCTGTAATCCTTATAATAGGTAGGTTTGATTAGCATTCTCCCTTCCCCACCTTTTTTTTAAACCAGAGAACTGCTCAGCTTTTGCTTAGGTTGATGCCAAGGGCTGAACCTGGCCAGATCCTCAAGCATGAGCATCTTTTTTTTTTTAATTTATTTTATTTATTTATTCCCTTTTGTTGCCCTTGTTGTTTTATTGTTGTAGTTATTATTGATGTCATTGTTGTTGGATAGGACAGAGAGAAATGGATAGAGGAGGGGAAGACAGAGGGGGAGAGAAAGACAGACACCTGCAGACCTGCTTCACCGCCTGTGAAGGGACCTGCCTGCAGGTGGGGAGCCGGGGGCTCGAACCGGGATCCTGACGCCAGTCCTTGAGCTTAGCGCCACTTGCGCTTAACCCGCTGTGCTACAGCCCGACTCCCATGAGCATCTTTCTATACTATCTCCCTGGTCCTAGTGTTCTCCTTTAAGGAAGAGGCTGCCCACGTTCCCAGAGAGATCCTGTAATCCTCTTCCTCCATAGCTCCATGCATCACTGTTCCTCAAGGTTTAATTTATAACCCTGGGACAGGCAAGCTGTGTTTGTCACAGCAGCAGGGCTCAGGACCACAGAGACTCGGAGGGAATTCCTCTGACAGTGCCTTGCTGCAGCCTTATGGGCACCTGCACTCTGTTGGCTTCCTTCCTTCCTTCCCTCCTTCCTTCCTTCCCTCCTTCCTTCCTTCCTTCCTTCCTTCCTTCCTTCCTTCCTTCCTTCCAGCTCTGCAAGGACTCTGAGGTGTCTGCTCTGCCCTCTTTTCTTCTGTGTGCAGGAAACCAGATCTACTCAGGAGAGGTTAATGAAAACCGCTGAGCAGGGACTCTGGACTGTCCCCTTCTCCTCAGCTGGCAAGAGCTACCTTAGTTCTGACCCAAGCCTGGCCCCACAGTCACTGGAGCAGAGGGACATTGTGTTGTTCTCTCCATGACATAAAAACTCTGCCTTCCTCGGGACTGCATCTTACGAAGCTGCCTTTGAGTTAAGGACAATTAAAAGGCAATGTGCCTCTTTGAGCAAGATGACAGCTCAGCTCTTGATATTTAAGACAACCCCCCTCCCGTCTTTTCATAGGAAATCTGGAGTTTTCTAGGGACTCTCCACCTTCATCTTCTCTGTGGCTGGAAGTCAGCCAGCAATGTCAGGCACTTCCAGTCAACGTTGCTGGTTAGTGCCGGAGAAGCTGCCAGAGTCAGGTGCTGACACTGCTCTGAATCGTGCTGTTGCCTCCTCAACAGAGTCTGACACAGCCCCCCTGCACCCTCCCACCACCTCTACCCTATTAACCTGGGGAATCACTTCCTAAATCCAAGGATTCCTGGGATATCATCAAGAAATGGCTGAGACACAGCGCTCAGGCCTCACCTCACGAGTCTGATACTGAGCTGCCAGTCCATGCTGGCCACGTGATGCCAAGAGAGAGCCGTGGCTGTGGCGGCACTGACCCACCCCAGGCATTGCAAGTGATTCGTGCAACACAGCACTGCAAGCACACACCACACAAGCCTCCCACACATGAATGCAGGACGTGCATCCCATGCAGGCTCCCACCCACCTCCACTCACAGGGGCAGTGGGGAACAGGGCATGAGGCAGCCCCACTGGCTCCCCCTTGCCCAGTGTAGTGCATGGGGCCCAGCGGTACCTTAGGGGTGGGTGGGAAGCTCTGCTCAGGCACAGAGGAGTTGGCCGACTTCCCGCCATGGGTGCGGGCCTCCCAGTCCTCCGACGTGCCTCCAGAGTCCCTGGCGCGGAAGGGGTGGCTTCCCAGCGCCTCCTCCAGGGCCGAGGGTAGCGGGCGGGTAGGAGTGAGGTCTTGGGTGGGGATGGACGGTGGTGGAGGGATGGGGGTGGGGGGCGGAGGGCGCTGCACCCAGGGTGAGGACGAGGCAGTCACACGGCCTGAGGGGGGTGCTGGGAGCTTGGGAGCTGGAGTGGAGGGAGGCGGGTGGGGCATCACAGGCAGGGCAGAGGGAGTTTTGGGAGGGTAGCAGAACATGTCCAGGGGAATGTCATCCAGGTCCGTGGTGTGGAGGTGCAGCCCACCCGCGAAGCACCTCAGGGGCGGGGCCAACGGAGACACGTTAGGTGGGGGAGGTGGGGGCCCCGTGGTCATCTGAGGGCGGGAGCACAAGGAAGGTTTGTCATGGTCTCCAGCCCCAATTCACAGGACATCAAGCACAGTCCCTTCGTCCTTTCAAATCTATTGTGCTTGCTGTGCAGACCCACCAGGGGACGTCAATTCTCAGCCACCCAGTGCCCAGCTGAGCCCATGCTGGGCAGCCTGCAGAAGGCACCCAATGCAGGAGGGCCCCAGCCTTGCCCTCTGTGGCCTGTCAGGGGAACCATCTAATTAACCATCTAAACTGGAACACACACGACAGTAGAAGGGCCTTTCTTAGCAATCATGCCAGGACACCAGGCCTAAATGGGACCATGACAGGGGTACTGCAACTGAGTGGCTACCCTGGAGGGATGCTCAGGAAAACAGACACATTCCTTTCCTCAAAAAGAGCAAGTGGACTGGTCCAGGGGCTCTGAACGGTGAGGCTCTCAAGTGGCCATTGTGCCTCCAGGTGTCCCCCAGCCCCCCCGCCACCCCAGGAAAGGGGTCATTCTGAAGGCTGCGATAGGGTCTGTGTGACAAGACAGACTCCATTACCTCTGGAATCTCATTATCGGCAGAGGAGATCTGCTCAAGACGCGTCTGACAGAGCCTTTCCACCCAATACTGAATCTTTTCCGACTCCTCAAGGTCTTCCCGCTCTGTCTCGGATACCTGGGGCCAAAGGCCACGCATAAAGGAGAGGACAGAGGACATGTGTGAGTCCCATGTGGCTGTCACATTGAGTCCTTACATAGAGGAGGCAGAAATGGGGTGCAGGACTGGCTTAGTGGAGATGGTGGCAGGATAAATCAGAGAATGGGCATGTGTACTGTGTGGGACTAGGGTCCCCACAAAACCTGAGCCTCACGACTTCTAAGATCGGTCCTTTCGTAGGCTCCCAGAACATGCCAAGAACACAGATGCACTACTTCCCCACCCCCATTCCAGGCTGTCTTGTCCTCAGAAGCACCTTCAATTTCATTTTTAATTTTGTAGATAATTTGTTTCTAATGCCAGAACTAATGTGCTTAACATTTTCTCTGGAGTCTCTGCATTTGTAATCGAATCAGCCTGGCATTCTGATTCATGGCCGCCTTAAAGGGAAGCAGAGCCAAGATTTTCAACCACTAGTGAGTTACAGTCACCCAACTCAACCAGGAAATAGGAATTACTAGTGACAGGTGACCACTTCTTTAAAAAGAAGTCATGAAGGGGACAGCCTTAGACACATTCCCAGATTAAAGAGGCCCAGCCTCAGATACACCCTCAAACAGCCTGATTCATGGGGTGGGGAGTGGGGCTAAGCCTCACCCCAGGCCCCCAGTCAACACAATGGGGTTACCCCCACAACAGAACCACACTCTCAGAACCAAGGCAGATTGAGGAAGCCTGGTCTTGCATTTATAACCCAGGCAGGAAAGTCAAACTACTCAGACCTACTGACAGGTGGGTAAAGGGAGGGCAAACTTCAGATCCATAGTCTAGGCAGAGCCTTGTTCCTTGACCAGGAAGAGGTCTCACAGTCTGACCTTGGGTTCAAACTGAGGGGTGGGAGTCAAATTTCTAGAGCAGTGGGTGGAGGGCTAGCTTAACATCTGCAGTCTGGGCAGAAAACCTCACCTTGGATCTATACTTGAGCAAGGAGGCTCGAGTCAGCCTAAACAAGCACCTTAGTGATCTCGAATGACCTCTCCCAGACTGAGCAGAGAAGGCAGGCAGGGACCACTCCATCCTTGTCCTCCACACGGGGAGAACAGAGGCAGCTGGTTCCCTAGGCGGACAACCAAACTTCCCCAGGGACAGTCTCTGGCCCGCGAGCAGGACACGTACCTCCTGGGCCAGCCGGTTGATTTTCAGTTGCTTTTCTTTTTCCAGCATTTCCTCTTTCTCTTTGTAAAGCTTTTGCTCAAACTCCAGTTCCTTCTTATTCTTCTTCAGCTCCTGCAGACTGTCATACTTGGCTTTCTTCTCCTTCCCTTTCTGAGCACATGTGGCATTGTTTACATGATAACGATTACAAGGAGGTGTGGGCACTGGCATGGCACAGCAAACAGGGCTTTCAGTCCTCAGACAAAACCAGGCAGCCAGCCCCCTTCCTCTCCTGCGCTGGGTATCAAACCTCAGGCTTAGGACAGGCAGGTTGCCGCTTTCCAGTTACAGAATTGGGGGGGGGGGGACCTGTTTAAGAGTGCATGTTCCGATGCTCAAGGACCAGGGTTCGAGCCCCTGGCCCCCATTTGCATAGGGAAAGCTTTGTGAGTGGTGAAACAGTGTTGCAGTTGCCTCTCTGTCACTCTCCCTCTATATCTTCCCCTTCCCTCTTGATTTCTGGCTGTCTCTATTCAATAAATAAATAAAGATAATTTTAAAAAATTTAAGAAACAAAAAGGATAGGGGGACCCTGGCCTTCATCAGCCAGCAGCATGGGCATATCTACTAGGTAGCTGTGACCCTGACCCAGTTCCTTAAACTCTCTGGGCCTGCCTCTTCTCTAACATGGGGGGCATACCTGCCCTGCCGTGGGTTTGCACAGGGTGCTGGGCATGTTTTCGAGTACTGACACAAGCCTTTTGCAGTATCTACATGTCTGGACAGCACAGGTGGGTGTATCCTGCGAGGCTCTAGGGAAAGTTTGGGAGAACGGGAAGACTTCATGTGTAGAGGCCCTCCTCTCTCCTGAGCCAGAAGAGGGTGGGAGCCAGTTTCCGGCTTGGGGGCCCGGAGTTAAGGACATCAGCCTTTGCTTTTCTGCTCAGACTCAGACCGTGTCACCCTAGAGAGTCCAGACCCACTGTCGTACCGCACCAGCTCCTGAAGGAGGCTTAGACAGCTGCTGCGGGGCTGGGAGAAACAAGGCAGGGAAAGAAGCTCATTGGAACTTGGGGGGCTTTGGGGCGGGAGGCACAGAGCAGACACACTTTATTTAATACCTGTAGACACCAGCAGTGTATGTGCTGTTGGTTCTGTCACGTGCGGGTCTGATCTCCGGTCTCTCTGCCCAGCATCAAACATCTAGTATGTGGTTGGACCAAGATCTGAAGCTGAGCTTTGGGTCCACAACTTGCCCTGCCTTCCTGCCTTCCTTTCTGTTTGTTTTCTTTCCCCACAAAGATTTTATTTATTTATTAACACGAGATAAAGATGAAGAACTAGGGCATGATTCTGGCACAGGGGATGCCTGAGATTGAACTCAGGACCTCCTGCTTCCAAGTTCAGTACCCTACCCACTGCACCACCTCCTGGGCTTCCACAACTTTTCTACTGTGATAGAAGAAGGGCATGTGAGCACCATCACATACAAGATGGAGGCCAAGCCAGCATTCGGGCGAAGGGATGGAGGAGAGTCAACACTTGGGAAGTCTGGGGTGGCTATGAGAAGCTCTGTATGCTTCCTGAGCTCACCTCCACTCCAGCAAAGCTTCCTGCTCTCAGGACTCCAGGGGTTCCCAGAATCCAAGGCCAGGGAAGAGGAATGTCTTGGCAATGGCCAAATGACAATGTCCACAGCTTAGAGAACTGTGACTGAGTCCTCCTGCCTCCCCATCAAAAGACAACCTTCACTTCCCCCAGGACAGTATAGTCTGGACATGGCCCCCATCAGGGATGGTTTATGAACCACTGAAGGTGGTGAATCTCACAGCTCCAGAGTCCTGCCCAGCTACTTTGCCAATGTCCCCTGATCACTAGACAGACGGATTTCCACCATTAGGACAAAGATTCAGACCACACTTGAATCAGGGTGTGGGACTGTTGTGGTAGAAACGGCCAGTCTGCCTAGACCTCTGCTAGATCCCTCTCTCCAACATTACTAGTCACTTCCATTAGGAACATAATCATAAACCCTCTGTGGGCCTCTCCAAGACCTTGTCATCACTGCAGAGCAGCAGTGGTAGGGACTACCCCACTCTCCAGAGGGAAGCTGGGCCAGCCTACACTGCCACTCATGGAAGATGGGCCCTGAAATGAGTGCAGCCTAGAATGTTCCCAGCTGTGACTATGGACTGTGAGCTCAGATTGACAGGGTCTCGAGGTTACACAAGCTGTTGTACAAAATGTCAGTATATGTATGGGCTCTAAATTGGATCGGTGGGGTTAACAGTTTATGACATTTATATACTTCCCTCATATTTGGGAGTTATGCTCTGCCCTAATCCAGCTTTCTAGGCCTATTCTCAACTCTGACACCATCTTCCCAGACAATATTTTTAGTCCACCTGCATGTTAACTATCAGGCTCAGGCAAAATTACTTTATAAAGCCATGGGCCCCTAGGAACATATCTAAAATAGACTTCCTCATTTCTTTCCACTCTAAGATACCTATTTCCATCTGCTCTATCACTACTTTTTGGTTCCTGCTCTTTAATCATTTCATCCTGCTTTGTGTTTTGCTCCCTTTCAGCCACTGATGCTGCTATGATTTCATTCTGGCTTCCCTGGGGAGATGACCTCACCAATGTGTACTGGAACCTCACCTCTCCAGAGCTTTGCCCTACTAGGGAAAGACAAGAACAGGCTGGGGGTATGGATCCACCTGCTAATGTCCATGTCCAGTGGAGAAGCAATTATAGAAGACAGACCTTCCACCTTCTGCACCCCCAAAAATAATTATGGCCCATATCCTAGTAGGGGAGAAATGATAGAGGGAAGATAAACAGAGGGCTGTTAACCTTAACTCCATCAGGACCCGGAGAGAGAAGATGAAAAAAGAAAGAGCACTCAGAAGTAGTAACAGGTGTAGGTGTGACTTGGAAAGGAAGAGAAGATGGGATCATAGGAAAATAAAGGGCAAATATATATAAATATAGACAGATAGTTATAGAAATAATAGCCAACCCATATCTGCAACTTTGGGGAACTACTGTAGCTTCCAAATGGAGGGAGTGGGGACACAGAACACTGATGGTGAGAACCGTGTGGAATTATATTCATGTTATCTTATGATTTTTTAAATCAATATTAAGTTACTAATAAAATTTAAAAAAAAATCAGGGGCCAGGTGGTGGCACACCTGGTTCAGTGCACACATGACAGTGTGCAAGGACCTGGGTTCAAGTCCTTGGTTCCCATCTGCAGGGGGAAGGCTTCACAAGTGATGAAGCAGGGCTGCAGGTGTCTCTGTCTCTCTCCCTCTCAATTTCTCTGTCTCTATCCAATAATAAACAAATTGAAAATATACAAAAACTTTTTTTTAAAATTAAAAAAGCATACACATGTATTTGTCAAAAAAAGAAAAGAAAAAAAAGAAATGACAGTCCAATACCAGCTTTTTCTACAGTGATAGAACTTAATGAGTGGGGGTTGGGGGGAAGCTACACTTCTTTACAAACACTTTCGGTGACCTGATTGATCCCCCGAGACAGGATGCATGTGAAGGAGATGCAAGTTCTTTTGCCTTAGCTATTGGCGTCTGGGAAAGACCCCTCTCCCTCTCCCTCTCCCTCTCCCTCTCCCTCTCCCTCTCCCTCTCCCTCTCCCTCTCCCTCTCCCTCTCCCTCTCCCTCTCCCTCTCCCTCTCCCTCTCCCTCTCCCTCTCTCTCTCCCTCTCCCTCTCCCTCTATTTCCTTCCCCAGTAAATCCTTATCCGTGTATAGTCTTCTCTAGTGGAGTTCTATACAGATAATATATTGAGAAAAATTAGAACTATAACTCTGTGGGGCTGGTTGGTGGTGCACCTGTTTGAGTGTACCTCTTACCATGAGCAAGGCCCTGGGTTCGAGCCCCCAGTCCTCACCTGTAGGGGAGAAGCTTCATGAGCTATGTCTCTCTTTCTTTCTGTCTCCACCTCTCCTCTCAATTTCTCTCTGTCCTATCACATACAATAGAAATAAAGAAAAACAGTCACAGGGAGCAGTGGATTCATTGTGTAGGCACTGAGCCCTGACAATAATCCTGGTGGCAATGAAAAAAAATCTATCTCAGTGAGACACCCAATGCCATTGTGCAGATTATATCCACAAGATGAAAAAGACAGCCTCATGAGATCAAAGTCTTTCTGAGACCACATAGTGAGGAAAGGAATCCTCTGAGGTGCTTTGTTTTAAGTTGATTCAATGCCACTCAGCTCCTGGTCTGGGCTCCCAGGTGAAGGCTCTCAGCTCTGCAGGAATAATATCACTGTCAGCAGTATCACATTTGCAAACAGAGGGCTCACTTTGCCAGCGCACCAGGTCTTCCCATTTTATAGGAGGGAGAAATGACATATCATCAAGGCTGCCCAGATGCCAGGGCCTGGGTTTCTGTGGGGCAGACCTACCAGAACGAGCTAGTTGAAAGGTAAGACTTTAATTAGATCGTCCAGATTTATGCTGATGCCAGATTACTAAATACCAAGTCATGGTGAATGTCCAATCTACAAGTATTAACAGCGGCGTTTTCATAATCAAATGCCAAAGTGATTTAGCAAGAGAAAGGACGAGAGCGTTTGATGGGGCCTGGAGATGGGATAATAAGATTTAGAGAGAAAATCCAAGGTCCCAGAGAAGAGAAAAATGCATTATCCAGGGTACATGCAGAACTGCTTCTAAGAGAGTGATGGCAGATAACTGTGTCCCAGCCCGAGGCAGCATGTCCCGGCCTCAGTAGCCAGTGTGCATCTGGCAGAGCCAGGCTTGGGAGCAGCACCATGTCTACCTAACCTGACGTTCCACAGTTTAGCCTTGACTTCTAGCCTTGGTCACTGACTCAACTTGACAGAGAAACAAAGCAGAAGCTTCCTGCCATGGTCTTGTTGAGCTCAATGCTCAGTAGGGCCAGTGCCAATGCTGATGGTACCCGCCAATCCTGGGTATGTGTGTGTGGGTGGAGGAGGTCTTACTCTAAAGTCACTTCCCCAACTCAAGATGAGCCCCTGACATGTGATGTCAGCCCGGCAGAGTGAGGAGGCTGGGTTTTACTGTTTAGAAACAACAGGAGGCAATAAATAAATAAATAATAAATAAATAGATAAATGAATAAATAAAGTTTGGAAAAGGCCAGTCCTCACAGCAAACTCAACAGCACACCAGCACAGCACCAGGACCTTTCCTACCTTCCGGATGGTTGGGAATTTGCCATCGTAACGGTAAAACCACCCAAAGGCTAGAAGAACATGGAGAGCAGAACAGTGAGCCAGAGTCCCGCTCAGCCTGTGTCCGTGGGCAGAGCCTGGCCTGTCCAGCTTGTGGAGGAAGGAAGGGACCTCAGACCCAAGAGCAACACTGTACCCTCCACCCCCCCACTTACCTGGCCTTACCTGGGGTGCAAAGCAGGCCCCACACCACCCAGGAAAGACCCCAATTCCCACCATCTGGGACCCCTCCCAGGACACTATCTTTAGCAGCCAGTGCCAGAAAAATCAGAGCAAGCCTCCTGAGAAAGGGGGTGGCTTTTCCCAACTGTGTCCGTGGTTTTCAAACACAAAGCCCCACTGAAAGAGAAAGAGGCCTCTCCTGACCAACACTGGACCCTTCAGCCAAGAAACAGCTTGAGACAAAGGGAGCCTGAGTGTCTGCCGAGATCCTCTGTCAGGCAGAACAGAACTGCCCTGTCTTGATAGTTCAGCCTCAGCTTACAATGTGGAAAGAGGAGGCCAGGGGCCGCGCTGGGAAGGTGGCTCAGGCAGCTACAGGCAAGGGCCCTACCCCCACCCAGTCCAGGCCTCCTAGCGTCAGCCCCCTGCCTCCTGTAGACATGCTGCCTGGGGCATCACCTCACACCCAAAGCTCCCTGGGTCAGCAGTGATGGCTCCATTCACTCCCCACCTTTGATCAGTCTTGAAACAGGATCTTGGCAGCTCCTTGCTGGACCAAGAATGCCCCCTTGGTGGTAGGATTTTGGGAATGTCAGGAGTCCAAGGGGAGAGGCCAGAGCAGAAGCTCGGGCTCAGGTGGGACTTAATAGTTGAACCAGTGCCTCAGCCACACAGCTGTGCCCCACTGGATGTATTGGCCTGGCCACCAGGCCTGCCCTCAAGGCTCTGTGTACAGTGCTTGGGCCAAGCTGGGGCCTGGAGAAGCTTCAGGGACTACAGCGGTTCCTAGCACAAGCTTGGCATCTGCAGGGCTGGCAGGGAGAAGCGGAGGGCAGAGCAGCAAAGCCAGGAGGCGAAGCGGGGGGCTGCAAACCTGCTCTCCTTGCTTCTCTGCGCCTTGGTCCCGGCTGTCGGCCAGCTCAGACTTGGTCATGGGCTTCACTCCCAGATCATCTACCCAGGAAGACAGGCAGAAGCTAAGAAACCAAGAGCAAATGGGGACCAAGAGCCCAGTCATATGACTTAGAAGCCTGGGCAACCATGACCAGCCCTTCCGTGTGCGGTCAGGGTAGACACAGGGCACAGGAGCCCAAGTAAACGTTTCCTAAGCCCTCTCCCCACCCGGGTGGTACAAGCAGTATTTTCTTTTTTCTTTTCTCCTTTATTCCCTTCCTTCTTTCTCTCTCTCTCTTCTTTTTCCTTCCTTCCTTCCTTCCTCCCTCCCTCCCTCCCTCCCTCCCTCCCTCCCTCCCTTCTTTTCTTTCTTGCCTCCGGGGTCATGGCTGGGGCTTGGTGCCAGCACGATGAATCCACTGCTCCTGGTGGCCAGTTTTTCCATTTTATTGGATAGGACAGAGACAAATTGAGGGGGTAGAGAGGGAGAGAGGCAGAGAGACACCTGCAGCCCTGCTTCACTGCTTATAAATTTTTCCCCCTGCAGGTGAGGACCAGGGCCTTGAACCCAGGTCCTTGTGCACTGTGCTGTTTGTGCTTAACCAGGTGCTTCTAGTACGAAGCTGTACTAGAAGACAAGGCCTTTTACTCCTTGACTTAAATCTGTCTCTTTCCTCCCTTAGGATGTGAGTGATGTCACGAAAAGGTATGTGTAGGAAAACACAAAGTGGTTGCCTTAGATTCACAAAAGATCCCGGCAGGGATAGTGTTATCTTGAAATCCTTGGGAAAGGAAAGAAAAATTCCAAGGCAGGAAAAGATTGAGGACAGTGGTATCTTGTGTCATGCACCAGGAGAACTTTTGGATCCTTTAAATAAAGGGAACAGTCTATCTCCTATGGTAATAGAATCTGAGTGATGGGTGGTCACAGATTGGAGCTAATGCATGAAGGGTCTCAGTGACTCCCCTAGTACACTAGATCGGATCCTAGTGGCTTAAGAGCTACCTCAAAATGCATAGGGATTCTTTCTTGATCTGTTCCATCGTATGGGAATTTCCTTTCTGCCTTGTTTTCCCAGATCTAACAATCAAATCTTGCAGTCTCTGCTTTAAATTCCCCGTTCTTGCTTGGCTACAGAACAATTTAGGCTTTGCTCTTAGCTCTCTTCAGACTTCCGTTGTCCTCAGTTCCACTGAAAACATAGGCCTGCAGTCTTGAGAAGAGTAGATTTGGCCCTGGAACAAAACATCTCTTTTCTATATCTTGAATCAGGTGTGTCTAGAGTAGCTCACATACCCCGACTCCATCTCTCAGAGACTAGGTGGGCCTGAACCAGACCGTCTCCAAGCTTCTGCCTCTTCCTTTGTGAAACAGAGTCACACCCAGCTCTTCATGCTCAGGGCAGTTGTCCAGAACTGGAAGACTCCAAAGCCTCTCTCCTGAAGGCCAAGTACCTACCACCTGGCCCCCACCCATGAATTTATGAACACCTATAATAAAGCTTTTTTTTGCTTTTAGCTTTGTCTACATATTCTCACCAGTGGAACACTGGTGCTTTCTTGCTATTAAGAAGAAAGAATTATAAGACATGGGAGACACAAATAGCTACTTGGTTTGATGGGAAGAGAACTTTAGTTTCTAAGCCATGGGGTTTGCTGGGGTTGGGGGCTAAGGGTGGGGTCCTTGCCAAGAAGGAAGGAAGGAAGGTTGGAAATTTCCTACTCCAAGATTTTTTTTCCTCCTCCAGGGTGATCGCTGGGGCTTGGTGCCGGCACTAAGAATCCACTGCTCCTGGTGACCATTTTTTCCCATTTTATTGGATAGAGACCGAGAGAAATTGAGGGAGAGACAGAGAGGGAGGGAAAGACAGACACCTGCAGACCTGCTTCACCGTTTGCAAAGCCTCCCCAGCCGGTAGCTTGAACCCAGATCCTTTCACTTGGAGCTATGTATGCTTCACTGGATATGCCACCGCATGGCCCCTGCTCCAGGATTTTCATCTCTTAAGGCTCTTTGCAGCTCTGAGATTCTAAAGGTTCCCTGCCACTCTGGCTTCAGCTAAGGAAAAATCTTCTGGGCACCTGCATGCGAGTGTATGCTGGGCTTATGGGCTTGGTGAGACTCAGCCATGGGTCCTACAGACATTGTTTTATGTGTGATTTATATATTGGTCAGAGACAGAGAGAAACTGAGAGGGGCGGGGGAGATAGGGAGAGAGACACCTGTAGTACTGCTTCAACACTTGCAAAGCTTCCCCTCTGCAGGTGGGGACCATGGGCTTGAACCTGGGTCCTTGCTCACTGTGACATGTACACTCAGCCAGGGGGTCACCTCCTGGCCCGGCCCTACATACACTGTTCAGAGAAGTGACTTCTTCTGTGTTTTTCCCATCTGTCTGAGAATGTGGGGTCCACCACAGGCCTAGACCCCCGAATTACATGAAAGGTTAAGGGGTCTTGTGGTTGATGAGTGGTCAGAGAGGAGCTTGCTGGGAGGGGTTCACCTGGCCCAAGATGACCCAGACCACTGCAGCCAACAGGACTGGGGAGAGAGGTCAGTGCCGAGCTGACTCAGAAGCCTTGGTGCATTTCCTGTTTCAGCTACAAAAGAGAAGGACTGGAGAGCTGGGTGTGGGCACAGCAGCCCTGCCGCAGGCCTGAGGCTGTTTGTTATCCATTGTAATTTGCCATGGCATTTCCATAGCAGACACTTCTATCTTGAACAATGGGAAAGTTCTGGCTTCTCTTATAAAAAAAATAAATTAAATTAAAGTCCTTTTCTCTGCTACTTATTTATTATCATGCTTTGGCTTAGAAGCATGATAATAAATAACTAGCAGAGAAAAGGACTTTTTTCTTCTCTAACATTCCTGAGAGGGTGTATTTGCTCTGATGCCAAGACCCCATTTGCAGAAAGGTACTCAATTAACTAGGATTGCCTTCGTGAGAAGCAATTACAATTGATTTCTCTCCTGCTGCAGCTCCCGTTTCACTCCTAAGAGCCTATTAGCTCTGTGCCTAAAATGCAGATCATTCACCAGGGACTTAGCTCTGGTCGCATCTTCAATGAATACTGAATGTTACAGGGAGAAAGGATGAGAGCGTGCTTTGTCCTCTGAGAGGACACTGAGGTGAGACTGGCCTCCTGCTTAGAAGGAATATGTGAGGAGCTGCTTGCCCTGCATCAGGGAGGGGGCAGGTGGCACCATCGAGATGCCCCGCACCTCTCTGAGGACCCAAGATGACGTCCTTCTAGGTTTGGGGTTGGATTTAAAGTTGGGGTCAGCGCAGTCCAGACCCCATCACAAGATCCCAATGACTGCCATGCAGCTGAGACGAGAGAACCTTGGTTCTTGGGAAGTAAACTGAGTCCCTACTCACAGGTTCAGCTGAATAGTCAGCTGGAGTAGAACCTACCCCATGTCAAGTATGGATTGAGGCAGTTGTCAGGTGGTGGTGGTGGTGGGAGGCCGAGCCAGGCTGCCTGGACTGTGACTGTCATGGCCTCCAGGTGCCTGGCCCTTGACTGCCCACCACTAAATCAGCAGAGAAGCACTGAGATATAGTTAGTTCTCTTTCCCTTGTCCTGGTGCTGTGAGCTGCCCTTTGACAAAGCATCCTGGGAACTGGGCTTCAGAATTGGCGGACAGGGGAGAAATGGTGGAGGTCTGGACGGAGACACTGGAGGTGAGAACACAGGACAAATGAAGAAAGGAGACGGGAAAGAGGGGAAGGGAGTTGGCGCACCTGGTAAAGCACGTGTTGTAGTGCACAAGGACTTGGGTTTGAGCCCCTGGTCCCCGCCTGCAGGGGGAAAGCTTTGCAAGTAGTGAAGCAGGGCTGCAGGCATCTCTGTGTTTCTCTCCCTCTCAATCACCCCCTTCCCATCTATTTCTGGTTGTCTCTCACCAATAAATAAATAAAGATCATACCAAAAATAAAGAAAGAAGATATTGAGAGAGTGAGAGAAAGAGAGATGAGAGAGAAAGAGAGATATGAGAAGGGCAGATGAAAAGACCAGTCTAGTGCCAGGGAGGGGCTCTCAGTCCTTCCCCAGCTGCATTCTGGGAGGAGTGTGACCTCTGTCCACTCACAGGGATGCAGGAGGGAAGCAGTAGGCTCCTCCCACAGTTGCCCCCAGCCTACCCCCAGCGCTGGTCCAGCAGGATTCCTAATATGAGCTTCTCCCCTACTTTCTAGTTTCTGTTTCATGATAACCCCACAAACGATTCATTTTCACAATAGTCAGTTCCCTCTTTAGTGGTCCACGGGCACAGGAAAAGGTTCTGCCTGACTGAATTTGGGTTTGGGGGAAGAGTCTGGAAGCAGGCCTGAAGACAAGGAAGACAGCCTGAGCCTCCCCCACCCCCACCCCATATCCTGGCAGACAGTGCTGGGCATGCGGCCGCCCTCCTGAAGGACACACAGACCCCAAGCCGCAGGCCTCGAGGAAGCCCTCTGGGGAGAGGGCATGGTACGTACACTTGGGTTTGCGGAGGGGGACGGGGTGCACCTCAGCGGTGATGGTTTTAGACGAGAGCAGCTGATCCCTGGAGCCCCAGTCTTCTTCCCACTGCTTCTTAAACTTCTCTTCCTCCTCCATGATCCTGAAACAAGAGTCCCATGACTGTGACTGGAGTAAGAACCTCAGCAGACCCACCTTCTGCCCAATGGAGCACCCCACCCAGCTGGTGGGGGGGGGGGCTCCTGGTCCCAGCACACCAGAGTCCATCCCTGTGCTCCAGTTATAAACTGGGTGTGAAAGCCATCCCAGGGATTATATAAGACTCTGTTGTAGGAGCCAGAGCATGATGGGTGCACTGGGATCGTGGAGTGGTTACAGACAAGGTGCAGCCAGCAAGGGCCAAAACAGGCAGCTTAACTGGATTTGGACGTGGCCTCTGGCCAGCCACACTCCCAAGGGCACACTCACACCCGCAGACACCCAGGTGCAGACACACAGGCAGGCCGGGGCACTCACTGCTCCATCTCCTTCCGGTATCTCTCATTCTCCTCTGCCGCCTTCTGGGCAATTTCCTTTTTCCTTCTGAAACACAAATGCAGTGCGGCTTGTTGGATTTTACAAAACACACCTTAGCTCTTGCTGGTGTGAGGCCAGATGCAACCTTTCTTTCAGCCTCCCTAGACGAAAGGATGCCTGGACCAGATCTGGGGGAGCGGAGGCCACAGAGGTTGGGCCTGTGCCTGTGAGCTCAAGTGTGCGAGCCCAGCTGGGCACAGATCCTGCAGCTGTGGGGGTATCCTCCATGCACCCACCCCAAACACTTACTGAAAGTGATTGACAAGGGGCAAATGGTCAGAGTGAGGTCCTTTCAGAGGACAGCCCCGGGTCTAGCCCAGGGCGGTGCCACAGGTCCCCCTCTCTACCTTTAAAGAAATTTAATTAATTTATTGAATAGAGATAAAGAAAATTTGAGAGGGTAAAGGGAGATAGGGAGGGAGGGAGAGAAAGAGAGATAGAGATAGATAGATAGATAGAGAGAGAGAAAGAGAGAGATGCCTGCCGCTCTACTTTGCCACTTGTGAAGCTTTCCCCCTGCAGGTGGGGACCAGGGGCTTGAACCTGGGTACTTGTGCACTCTAGTGTGTGTGCTCAACCAGGTGCACCACCACCTGCCTGCCCCCATCATTATAAATCAGAGCTGAGCAGTGCTCTGATTAAAAACATAAAAAAATAAAAATAAAAAGCAACTATCAATCGTTTGGTTGTCACTTGTAGTTCATGGATCTGCTAGTACATAGGCAGTGATCACTCTGAGATTCTTGGGTCTTAGGTCTAATTCTCTCTTTTTAAAAATATTTATTTATTCCCTTTTGTTGCCCTTGTTCTTTTATTGTGGTAGTTATTATTGTTGTTATTGTCGTTGTCATTGTTGGATAGGACAGAGAGAAATGGAGAGAGGCGGGGAAGACAGAGGGGGGAGAGAAAGACAGACACCTGCAGACCTGCTTCACCACTTGTGAAGCGACTCCCTACTCTCCGCAGGTGGGGAGCCTCAGGCTGGAACCGGGATCCTTAAGCCGGTCCTTGTGCTTTGCGACACACTCGCTTAACCCTCTGTGTTACCACCCAACTCCCAGGTCTAATTCTCTTGACAGCATCTGTGGTTCCCAACACCTAGTGAAACTCTGGTGCAAAATCTATCCTAACAGTCAAGGTGACGTTACTGTTTGCATCCAGTGACACAAAATTAGATAAAAAGAAGAAGAGGAAAAGAAAAAGGAGGTGGAGAAGGAAGAGAAGGAGGAGAAGGAAGAGAAGGAGGAGGAGGAGGGGGAGGAGAAAGAGGAGGAGGAAGAGGCTTGCCTTGCCATGTGTGAGATTCAGGCTTGAGCCTGGCCACCCACTGTATGGGGGGCGGGGGCTTGGGGCTGTTCCAGTAATATTGAGTTTTTGCCTCTGTCTGGCTCTCTGAAAAACTTGGCCTAGCAGGGCCAGGTGGTGGCACACCTGGTTGAATGCACACATTACAACGCCCAAGGACCCAGGTTCAAGCCCCTGCTCCCCACCTGCAGGGGGAAAGCCTCACAAGTGGTGAAGCGGGGCTGCAGGTGTCTCTCTTTCTCTTTCCCTTTCTATCTCCCCCCCATCTCTACCCAATAATAAATAAAAATACTTTTAAAATAAACTTCTGCTTAAAAAAAAAAAAGAGGAGGAGGAGAAGGAAAAGGAGAAGCAGCAGCAGCTGCCGCCTCTGGACCAGAGGGCAGGAAGCGAGCGGGCAGGATGGTGAGTGGTCAGAGAGGGCCGGGGAGCTCTGCTGGCCGGCCGGCCGCACTCACTGCCGCTCCATCTCCTGCTGCTCCTGGAGGATCTTGTTGGACTCCATGGCCAGCCGCTTCTGCATCAGGAGTTCCTGCCGCTGCAGCTCCCGCTGCCGCACCTCCGCCAGGCGCTCCCGGTCTGTCAAGAACAGCTCGCGGCCCTGGGGGGTGTGGGGGGGCTTGCTCAGCGGCCTGGGGAGCTGGGCTGTCTACTGCCACAGGGGCTGGCTGTCTGCTCGCTGGCTGATGTGCCCCTACCACCACCATCACCACAAGGGGAAGCAGGAGGCACCATGGCTCTTGTCTCTCATTCAAACCTCGCCTGTCTGGACTGTCAGGAGTTGCAGGGAAGGGGGCCCCTCTCCCTTCCTGGAAGTGCTAAGAGAGGTTGACAGGGGGCTGAGAGGGCAGGCCTGAGAGGGCTCATTCTGAACTCACCGCTCCAGCAACGATGGAGATGGTCAGGCTGCGGCTACTCTTCAGCACGTTCACGGCCTGTGGGGACAGAGGTGGCTGACTGAGGTCTGACGGGCCAGAGCAGCCCAGAGCGCCGGAGATGGTGAGAGACAGTCTCAGAGGCCACGGCAGGGCGTGAGGATCAGCAGCTGAGCACCCACTTCTTACCTCCTTGTGGTCCAGGTTGGAGAAGTCGATGCCATTCACCTCCACAATTTGGTCCCCAGTCTGGTGGAGAAATGGAGAGGGATCAGGGTGTTTGCTCACTATTGAGGGTCCTCCTCCTGCTCCTCCTCCTTGTTGTCCTCTCTTTCTTTCTTTCTTTTTCTTTCTTTCTCTTTCTTTCTTTCTTTGTTTCTTTCTCTCTTTCTTTTTCTGAATATATGTTTGCTTTCAAAACTTCAGTTTGGAGACAGAGAAACCCTTTGAGCTTCTCAGAGAGTAGAGGCCATGCCACAGTAATAACTGATGTAACAGCCAGAACCCACTGACCCCTTACACGGTGTTAAGCACGACTCTACATTATGTATTGAGTCACTTAAGTGACTCTCCAATGAAGCTGGTCACCCCCACTTTACAGCAGCAGGAACTGGAGCACAGCTGCAGGAGGTGACCTGACCCAGTCAGAGGGCAGAGCTTCAAGAAGCTGAGGCCCTCAGCCACACCAGTGACCTCATGAGCTTTGCTCATACTTTCTTTCGCTCTTAGTCTCTCTCTCTTCTCTCTCTCTTAACTTATTTATTATTGGATAGAGACAAAGAGAAATGGAGAGGGGGGTGACAGAGAGTAAGAGAGACAGAGAGACACCTGCAGCCCTGCCTCACCACTCGTGAAGCTTTCCCCCTGCACATGGGGACCAGGGGCTTTGAACCTGGAACCTTATGCACTGTAATGTGAGTGCTCAACCAGTGGCACCACCGCCTGGCTCTGATAATACTTTCCCTGGGCCTCAGTTTCCTCATTTTAAAAGGGAGCATGGTGATAATTCCTATATTGCAGAGTTCTTACACAGTCTAAAGGGTACAGAACAATGTCTACTTGAAATAAGCATTCCATGAGAGTCAACTTTGATATTTTTAAATTAAATAATTACTGGACAGGATAGAGAGAAACTGAAAGGGGAAAGAGAGATAAAGGAGTGAGAGAGACACCTTCAGCACTGCTTCACCATGCGTGAAGCCTTTCCCCTGCAGGTGGGGGTTGGGGGCTTGAACCTGGGTCCTCGTGCACTGTAACTTGTGCGTTGAACCAGGTGCACTGTTGTCTGGCCCCCCATCTCTGATTATTTTCACAGTACTCTCAAGCTCAGACCAAAGACTGTCAGAGCTAGAAAAGACTGTGGAAAGCATCTTTTGTCATCCTCTGAGTGGGTGAGTAACCAGGGACCCTCAGTCAGCAACTGCTGTCACAGTCCAACCTCATTTCCCCTCTGAAGCCCCCACAGAGAACCAGCCCAGGCCCCCTCACCTCCAGCCCCACTTCAGAAGACAGGGAGCCAGGCTTCACATGGCTGATGAAGATGCCAGGTTTCTGGACAGGCCCACTGGAAATGCTGGGAGGAGACAGGACGGGCAGGTGAGCTCCCGCTGCTGGGCGCTCACCCATCCTCAGTGCACGGCCCTTCTGCCCTGTGCGCTGTGCCCCTGCCTTGCAGGATGCAGGTGGCCATGCGTTTGGTCCCCAAGGCCCTCCATCTCCTAGCTAGCCAGCTTCATTTCCCTGTGGCCACGGCTAGAGAGAACTTGCTGTAACCCTCCCAAGCCCCCTTCCCTCCTGAGTGGGTAGCATGAGCTGTTTCCTCTCTTCCTGACACCTTTCCACTTACTGTTTAGACTCAAACACTATCTCTTCATGAGGATCTTAATACCTTTTTTTTTTAGCAGAGCACTGCTCAGCTCTGGCTTATGGTGGTACTGGGGATTGAACCAGTGTCATCACAGCCTTAGGCACTAAAGTCACTTTGCATAAGCATTATGATGCTATCTCTCCTGCCCTCTTCATAAAGTTGTTGTTGTTTTTTTTTTAATCATACTCCTTCAATCTCCCCTGAACTAAGCTAGCTGCTCCTTTCTTAGGTTAGGGTGCCTGCAGCCAGAGTGGCACTAGTTCTGTCATCCCTCTGGCCAAGGGCAGTGGCAGGTATCACGTATCAATCACATCGAGTCTAAGGATGCAGTTTAGAATTCTCCAGGCAACTGCCGCTAACTGGTCAGAGACAGTACAGGACAGGGCCCCCATCTGTCACCCCAACCCTAAGTGCGACTCTTGGAGAGTCCTTGCTACTCTGTGTTGCAACTACCTGTGTGGCTGTGACCCCTCGGGAGGTAGGAAACTGTATCACTTGCACCTGACTAGGAAGGGATGCCTGAAGGTGGACGAATGCAAACAGTGACTTCACTGACACGAGCGTCAATCTGGCACCTGCTATGACCACCACGTGGGCATTATCACTCCCAGTGTAGAAAGGGAGAAACGGAGGCTCAGTGAGGCTAAGAGACTCATCTAAGGTTCTAGAACTCACAGGTGGCAGAGCAGGGTCTGGAAGGTCTGTCTGTACTGCAGCACCTACATGCTTAACAAGAACATTCTGTGTGGCTCAGTGCTGGCCTGCAATTCCCTAGCTACTTTTTTTTTTTTTTTTGCCTTCAGGGTTATTGCTGGGGCTCAGTGCCAGCACTACACCTGGCAACCATTTTTTTCTTTTCTTCTTTTTTTATTTTATTATTGGATAGGACAGAGAGAAATTGAGAGAGGAGGGGGAGAGGGAGAGAGAAAGACACTTACAGACCTGCTTTGCCACTTGTGAAGCACGGTCCCTGCAGGTGAGGAGCTAGAGGGCTCGAACCCAGATCCTTGTGCAGGTCCTTGTGCTTTGTACTATGCGCGCCACCACCCGCCACCCACCTGCCTGGCTGTCTCTTTAGAAAACCCAGGAGGTGATCAGTGACAAGAGAACTGTCACAGAGCAGCAGCCACACAAGCCCCCTTTCAAGTGACTCAAGGACTCACCAAGGGAACATGTCTCTGCCTTTGGGCCTCAGTTTCCACATATGTAAAATGGGACGTATTTGTGCCGTCTTTCTGACCCTCCAGGGCTACTGGGACGGGATGTGGGGAACCAGAAAGTACTGTCTCACCAGTGGATGGATATCTCATCAAAAGTGGCGGAGAGAAAAGAGAGAAGAGCTCTGGACCTCTGGGTGAGTGAGTCCCAGGAGGGTCCTGCCACCCACCTGCAGCCAAGGCCCCGGGAGCCCACCAGGCTGATGAAGACCTTCTTCTCCTTCTTGTCTGGGTTCCCAAGGGAGCCCAAGCTACTCCGCCCACCCTGGAAGCGAGAAAGGGGAGGGGTCACTGAGTGTGTCTGTGTGCACAAGGCCTTCAGGCTGGACAACACCGTCCCACCGCGCCCGACTACCAGGCTGATGTAAGTGTCATTTCAGGGCCATATCAGGACCACATCCCTAGAGCAAGCCCTCCTCCTCCTCAGGATCCACTGTCACTCTTGGGACCGTCCCATGCAGAACCCACCGTAGACAGTCCTCACCCCAGACTCTGACACAAACTGGTCCACGTACTGCCATTTGAGGGGCTCGTCAGGAGAACTGAGTGGCAAGGCAAGAAGAAGAAGGAGAATTATCATTGCTCTTGTTTTTTAAAATATTTATTTAATAATTTATTCCCTTTTGTTGCCCTTGTTTTATTGTTGTAGTTATTATTGTTGTCATCGTCATTGGATAGGACAGAGAGAAATGGAGAGAGGAGGGGAAGGCAGAAAGGGGGAGAGAAAGACAGACACCTGCAGACCTGCTTCACCGCTTGTGAAGCGACTCCCCTGCAGGTGGGGAGCCGGGGGCTCGAACTGGGATTCTTCCGTGGGTACTCGGGCTTTGCGCCATGTGTGCTTAACCTGCTGCACTACCGCCTGATTCCCGAAGAAGGGAATTATTAAGCAGAGATGTTGGAGCAGGTCCCAGATATGCCACATCTGGACCCTGTAACCATGCTGCCCAGGGGCAGTGTTGGTCAGACCCCAGGGCTGACCCCACAGGGAAGGGTCACAGCAGAGGAGCGTCCAGCTCACCTCTTCACAGGGATCAGGCCGATGTCTGTGTGGAGAAAGGCATGGTGGTGAGGGTGGCGCCTGGCCCTCCTTCCCTCCCCAAGAGCTGGGTCCCCATCAGAACACATGCCACCCCATGCCCGGTGGCCTCACTCACGTCTCACTTTGATGGACACGGTCTTCTTGGTTCGGATGAGATTGATGACCTCCTCGTGGGTGCAGGAAGAGACGGAGTAGCCGTTGATCCGGACAATCTCGTCCCCTATCTTGGCCACAGAGAGAGGGAATGAGCGTCAGTCTCAGGGACTAGCAGGCAGCCGGGCAAGCAGCCAAGCAGGCTCACCACCAGAGGACCCAGGGCTGTTCTCAGGACTCAACCTGGGGGATCCACCCCACCCTCCCCCATCACCCTGGTGTAGGAGGACAGAAGGACAGTGGTCGGAAGACAGGGGTCTGAGGACAAGTGGCAGAGGCACTGCAAGTAGTCTTCTGCCCCATTTTTTCTTTGTATTTCATTAGTTTCCAGTTGATTATATACATACATACATGTATACATATTATTAGTGGCTTGAGATTAGCAAGATTTTAATATAACAGGGATACAATTCCACACAGTTCCCACCGCCAGAGTTCCATGTCCCATCCCCTCATTGGAAGCTTCCCTATTCTTTATCCTTCCAAAAGCATGGATCAAAATTCTTTTTTTTTTTTTTTTTTTTGCCTCTAGGGTTATCACTGGGATTCGTTGCCTGCACCATAAATCCACTGCTCCTGGAGGCTTTTTTCCCCTTTTGTTGTCCTTGTTGTTGTTTATCATTGTTGTTATTATTGTTGTTATTGCTGTCATCATTGGATAAGACAGAGAGAAGTGGAGAGAGGAGGGGAAGACAGAGAGGGGGAGAGAAAGACAGACACCTGCAGACCTGCTTCACCGCCTGTGAGTGGAATCCTCCACAGGTGGGGAGATAAGGGCTCGAACCAGGATCCTTGAGTCAGTCCTTGTGCTTTGTGCCATGTGCACTTAACCTGCTGCACTGCAGCCTGGCCCCCTCAAAATTCTTTTTGAGGTGTAGAAGGTGGGAGTTCTGGCTTCATTAATTGCTTCTCCGCTGAACATGGATGTTGTTCTGCTCCATTTTCTAGTGGTGGAAGTACAGAGGTGTGTGTGTGTGTGTGTGTGTGTGTGTGTGTGTGTGTGTGTGTGTATACACTCAAGACTCTACTGCATCTCGCCTCTGGTGTCCCTGGAATGTCGCTGCAGCATCCGGGCTCTGGAATCTACTCAAAGACGACTCTCACCTGGACTCAAGCTGCTCTTCCTGGTCTTTGTCCCCCTGCCCCGACCTGACCAGCAGGCTCTCCCATCTCTGTTAATCACTGTGGCACTGTGACTGAGTTGAGGCAATTTCCATGGTACTTGACTCAAGCTTATATCCCTCTCCCTCACATGCAGTCTCTTTTTGATAGAAGCACGATGTCCATTTTAGCTCTGTCGTGGCCCTGACCTCTGCATTCCTGTTCTGGGAGTGAGCAAAGGGCAGCCCAAACGAACGTATGGTGTGGACATCAGGTGCCCTGGGCTCAAACACCTGCTGGTATTCTCACTGGCTCCAGGATCCTGGTTAAGCCTCTTGGACTTTCCAGACCTTAGTTTTCCTTATCTGTCAAATGGGAAAATGCAGTCATTGCACAGGTGAAGCTGGCTGGCACATGGACTGCAGAAAATACCCAAACACATCTGTGTTATGCTAATCCTTAGCCCAGAGAGTCCTCTCCTCAGGGTGTAGGTCTCCCAGACTAGGAGAGATAGGGGCTAGGGTGGGAGTGGAGGCAGCCAGGCCAGTCATGAATTCAGACCTGTGAGGAGATTGCCCCCTGCTGGCCACTGCTACTCCAAGCACCCTAAGCTCCTCACCCAATAAAGGCCAGACTAGAGGCACCCACCCACAGTAACTAAAACCAAGGCGTGAGGAGGTGATACTTTGTGTGAGGTCACACAGACTTTAGCTGCAGAGTAAGCATGAGATCTTGGCTGCTCTGTCCTGCCTGAGATCAGCACAAGTGTGCTGGAGGTTCACACTGCTGTGTTCAGGCCATCGGTAGATTAGGTGTGCAGCTGGGCTCTGTGCGGCCCTGGTGGGGGCTGCCTGAGAAGCCCAGTAGCCTACTCCACCCACAACACCCCCACAGAGTCCTCATGATCCCTGAACATGTTCCTTCTGAGCCTGGACACAGACCTCAACCTCTTCAGGGGCCTGGCAGGAATGGCCCCTGGGGGCTGCAAGGATGCCATGGGGAGGGGCTCCCCACAGAGCTCTCCAGACCAGCTCCTTCACTCACTCGTCAGAACACCTCTGCATCTCTAGTGTGAGATGAGACAGCACAGGTGAAATGACTAGTTCCAGGTCACCCCACTGGAAAACATTTCCCTGGGGTCTGACTGAGGTCAGGTCTCCCTGAGGGATAACAAACAGTGTCTCTTGGGCATCTGGAAGTAGAAAAGAGAGTAGGAGAGAGTGTGAAAGACACTTGCACTGAATCTTCCTTCAGTGTGACAGGATGCTGAACCTGGTGTGTGCACGTGGCAAAGCAGTGTGTAGTGCAGGTGAGCTATTTTGATGGAAGAAGAAAAGAAAGCCACCTGGCCAAACTGGACTGCGGCTCCCTGCCTCCTGCCTTCTCTGGCTTTTGCTCTCAAGTCCTGTGGGAAAGGCAGGGATTGGCCTGCCCATTTTATAGCTGGGACAGCACCTGGCAACATTCTCCAGCCCCAGGCTACATAGGAGCCTACGTGGCACAGGTTGCCCTATGCTGGATGGAGGATGTGAGTTCAGTCAGGACGCTGGACTCTGTCTCCAGCAGGGGGCCAAGAGCAGAGAAAGGAGAAGAAGAGTCCTTTTTTTTTTTTTTTTTTAATCTTTATGTATTGGATAAAGACAGCCAGAAATTGAGAGGAAGGGGAAATAGAGAGGGAGAGAGACAGAGAGATACCTGCAGCCCTGCTTCACCATTTGTGAAGCTTTCCCCCTGCAGGTGGGGAGCAGGGGCTTGAACCTGGGTCCCTGAGCATTGCAACATGTGCACTCAACCAGGTGCTCCACCACACATCCCCTGGTGGGTCTAAACCCCCTCAGTCCACAGCCCAGCCTCACAGGCTCTTTAGTCCAATCAGGCTGTCTGAATAACTTTCTAGAATCTTCTCCCAGTTGCTCACAGGCATGAGATCATCCCCAGAAACATAACTCCAGACACGTCAATGGATTCAGATGTTTTTCCTAAGCTCCCCTGAGAGAAGTCCCCTGTCCAGTCCCTGAGGGAACATGCCGGGGGACCCCAGTCAGAAGGATTCCCACAGGGCGCCCGGATCGGGTTGCAGGCTCCACTTTCTCCCCCCCACCCCCACTGCTGCAGGGAGCCCGGCAAAGGACCCTTTGTGCCAGGCCTTGGTGAAAGGACAATCAGAGGGTCAGGGGCACAAAGGAGAGACGAGCCCGTCAGGCTGGGTCAATAATTCATAAGCCTGAGAAACAGGCTGGGCGGCAATACTCCACGTTTCATTAAAATACCCTGATACCCCCCGCCCCCCCCCCCCCCCCCCCGCATCAAGGCATGAGGAGAAGTGACTGTCTGAGGTGGGGTGGGGGAGAGCTCAGTCTGTGGGGAGGGGGGGTCTTCGGTGACGCCCGGAGAAGAACTCATTGTGCTTCCTCCTCTGGCTGTACTTCTGGGCTGGAAAATGTGCCGCAGAAGAGAGGGAGAATGAAGGGGCTGAAATTTCAGATGCCACCGGCGAGCCGTGAGACAGGGATTTAGAACAAAGCGATGTCTGTCAGCTCCCAGTTTCCACCTCCTGGTCTGTGGTGTATTGTACCATCATCAGCCTCTGGGGCCCAAAGCCCCTGGCCCAGCAGCTGGGATCAGGATGTTGATAACAAACAGGCTGGAAGGGGCTGGGAGCGGGGGTAAACTGTGTGTATGTGTGTGTGTGTGGGGGGGTGCTTTAATCTGAACTTCAACAACTCAGCTCGCAACTCAGGCAGGAGAGAGACCTGGAGGGCTGCCCATCTCTGCTCAGACACTGAGGTGTGGGAACCCCAGGGGAGAGACCTGGGGTGCTGAGGAGAGACCCCTGGGCCTGGGCTTGGGAATCAGGGGAGCTGGGTTCAAATCTCTTCTCTGCCACTTACTGACTGTGACTCTAGTCAAGTCTCTAAGTTTCTATCAACTCTGTGCAAGGGGAGGGTCCTGCCAAGGTCCATGGAGAGATGCTTGTGACTGTGTCACCTGGCACCCTGTATGTGGCCTGTTGTCTCTCTTCTGCTACACACACACACACACACACACACACACACACACACCCCACTTGGGAGTCAGGTACTGCTAACAACCTTTAGACTGTTCATTCACGGGTCTCCCATGAGTTAGGTAGTATTGTTGCTCTTCCCATCTTAAATGATTTTTAGATTTAATTTTTAAAAAATCTATTTTAAATATTTTAATTTATTTGCTGTTGGATAGAAACAGAGAGAAACTAAGAGCAGAGGGTGGGGGAGATAGAGAAGGAGAGAGGCAGAGAGACACCTGCAGCCCTGCCTCACCACTCCTGAAGCTTTCCCCCTGCAGGTCCTCACAGGGGCTTGAACCCAGATCCTTATGCACTACAATGTGTGCGCTTAACCAGGTGTGCCACCACCTGGGCCCGCTATTCTCATCTTAGAGATGAGGAAATTGAAGTGTGCGGTTAAGTACTTTCACTAAAATCACACAGCTGGTGTAGAGCCTGTGCTCTGAAGCACCGAGCCAGCCCCAGACCTGTGGTTCCTTCTCTTCTGGTGCAAGGCCACATGGCCAAAGCCCCAGGTTCCAGGGCAGGACCATGCTACTGCTTCCAGAAGTCAGGGGGGTGGGAGTGACAGGTAGCGGCGGTGGCTGTAGCTGGGAGCCAGGTTACCAGCTGGATGCAAAGAACAGGCAAGTGGCCTGGCAGGTGGTGCAGTGCACTGGGCTTACTGGAGGCTCTGAGTTAGGTTGCTGGCACTGTGTGTGTCTGAGCGATGTTTTGGTTCTTTCTCTCTTAATAAATAAAGCCCCCCACCCCCTTTGGACAGAAAACAAGTAATTGCTTGTAGCTTGATTTCTAAGGGCCCGAGGAAAACTTGGTCGTACACATCAACCTTTTCTTCTCCAAGAGGGTCAGATAAGAGGTGACTGCTTCATGCCACAGTCTAGGGAGGGGAGGAGGGAAGCCCCCCCACCCATGACTGCCCCGGCCCAAGTCTCGCTGCTCACCTGGAGCCCAACGCTGTCTGCCTGGCCACCTTTGATCAGGTAGGAGATGAAGAGCCCACAGCTGAACTCGAGGCCCCCACGCACGCTGAGGCCAAGGCCTTCGGGATGCATACGGTCCAGACGCACCTCCTTCAGCTTCCTGCATGGAGGGGAGAGTGGGGTGGAGCCCACTACTGAGCCACCCTGCCCACCCCCCACCCTCCTTCTAGCCTGGCAGCTCCCTGCCCGCACACCTGGAGCGTCGGGGCGTCAGCTGGTCATATTCCACCTGGTGCTTCAAGGGGATCAGGGGCCTGATGGCGTCAAACAGCGGCAGGCGACTGGGCTCGTTGATGACCAGCTTCAGGTCTCCCACCAGCACGGCCACGTCCATGGTCCTGGGGAGACACCCACCAGATCTGGACTGGGTCTCCACCCTCTGGGCCCGAGGACGCCAAGTCTGGGCCGGGTGGCTCAGAGGAGCTGTGTTCTCTCACTCGAGTATCATGAGGAATCCAGTGAGGAAGTTAACAAGTGAATGGAATCAGGGCAGGATTCAAGGTCGGTCTTGCCTGTTTCTGAAACCTGGGATTTTTTTTTTTCTTGTTGTTGTTCTTTATTTTTCTTTTTTGCTTCCAGGGTTATTGCTGGGCCTTGGTGCCTGCACCACGAATCCACTGCTGCTGGCAACCATTTTTTCCATTTTATTAGACAGGACAGAGAGAAACTGAGAGGGGAGGGGAGGGGAGGTAGAGAGAAAGACAGACACTTGCAGGTCTGCTTCAGTGATTATGATGCTTCTCCTCTGCAGGTGGGGAGCTGGGGGCTCAAACCCAGATCCTTGCTCGGGTCCTTGCACTTAACCAGATGTGCCACTGCACACACCCCCCCCCCCCATCAGTTTCTGTTTCTATAGAATAAAAGTCACTGAGAGCAGTGTGTTCATCCTGCAGGCACTGAGCCTAGTGAGAAGCCTGCCCTGATGCCAATAAAAATACTGTCTACCAGGTCAGTCCAAAACGCAGGTGAGGAGTGGCCAGGGAGGTGGCGCAGTAGATAAAAAAGCAGGTGTGGGGGGGTGCAAGAGGCAGCCTGCATTTGCTGTCCCCTGCATTGGTCACACTCTCTCAAGCCTCTCTGGTTAATTCTCTCTGAGCCAAAACTCCTCCCTCGAGCAAACTCAGGGCAGCGGCCAGTCTGTCTTGTTCGCGTGTGTGTGAGCACAGAGCGCTCGTGTGAGTATGTGCTGAGCCATGAGAGGTGTCACCAGGCTCCTCTTTGCTCTGGACACAGGTAATGGTGGTCTGAGGAAATTGCCCCCCTCCAAACACATTCACACTTACTGGTGGTACATCCGAAGAACGTCATAGAGATAGTCCTTCTCGGCATCATTTTCAATCAGAAAATCCACCTGGAAACCCCAACAGCAGAATTACAGGTTTTGGCCCAGTGGACCCTGCGGAGGGATGGGATGGGGTTCACCCATGGGACTGGGGACAAAAGAGGCCAAGAGAGAGACTGGGAGACTAGCCCACACATCAGACCCTAGTAGACCACCCCCACATAACCCATTTAGACCTGGCCGGGCTGAACTTTGTCCCCAGGCACATGCAAACACATCCAGGTGAACCCCAAAGTGACAGGGACACCCCTCACCCCATGAACAGAACCACCGTGTGCCTTGTGCCTATGTCCCAGTGTCAGCTCCAAGGTGTGGCAGGAGGCCACTGTCCTACCTGATGGTGACTGTAGTGGCGGATAACTGCTCTTACAAAGGACTTGGGCCACTCACACAGATGGCACATGCCACTCTCCAGAAGCACGCCACCACTGAGTTATTCTGTGACGCCACTGCCGGGGTAAGTGCCCCCTGGCTGGCCCAAGTGAGAGTTAGTCCTGACTTCTGTCCACTGCTCGGCCTCCTGACCACTCCTTCCCCTCCCCAGGGGGTGAGTCAGGTTACAGCATTTCATCTTGGTTGACGTCAATGGTTGGGACTCTAGGGTCAGGGTCAGGAACTGTCTCCTTAACGCCGTAGTCCCAGGGAAGCGGCTGGTCTGGGAGCCCTGGATTCCAGACCATGGGGTGGCCCAGACGGATCTCTCCTCACCGCATCTTTGCTCTCTCTTTAGACCCAGACTGAGCAAGGCGACAAGGTGGAGACTCAAGGGATTGTTGGTCCCTTCCCACCCTATTCTCCAGGCCCAGTGTGGCCCAGGATCTGTCCTGCGAAGAGAGAGAGTGAGAGACCACAGCACCAAAAGTTCCTTCAATGTGGTGGGAGCTGGGCTTGAACCTGGGCCAAGTATATGGCAAAGATATCCAAATGAGCTATTTTTCTGGGCCTCTAATTAGTTTTTGGAAGAGAACCAGAGTATCTTCGCCTCTCTCTGTGGGCATCTCAGGGTTTAATAAGAGCGGGGGCAGTCTGTCCCGATACACACACACACACACACACACACACACACACATACACACACACACACACCATGGCATGCTAGGCCAAACCTTAAGATTTCTGGCTTCAGCAGGGGACACAGAATACATATGTTCATAGCTGCACAATTAAAAAAAAATTTATTTATTTATTCCCTTTTGTTGCCCTTGTTTTATTGTTGTAGTTATTATAGTTGTTGTTATTGATGTCATCATTGTTGGATAGGACAGAGAGAAATGGAGAGAGGAGGGGAAGACAGAGAGGGGGAAGGAAAGACAGACACCTGCAGACCTGCTTCACCACCTGTGAAGCGACTCCCTTGCAGGTAGGGAGCCAGGGGGTTGAACTGGGATCCTTACACGGGTCCTTGTGCTTTGTGCCACCTGCTTTTAACCTGCTGTGTTACCGCCCGACTCCCCAGCTGCACAATTTTTTAAAGCCAAAACCTGGAAGTAACCCAGGTGTCCAACAGTAGATGAGTAGCTGAGAAAGTTGTGGTATAAGCTACTCAGCTATTAAGAATAATGAGTCCACCTTTTCAACCTATCTTGAATGGAGCTTGAAGAAATTATGTTAAGTGAGATAAGCCAGAAAGATAAAGAAGAATATGGGATGATCCTACATATAAACAGAAGCTGAGAAAGAAGAACAGAAAGGGAAAACAAAACAAAACTTGGACTGCATTTGGAGCACCGCATCAAAGTGAAAGGCTCTGGGGCTGGGAGGGTAGCTTTTAAGCTCCTGTGTAGAGGGGTGGGCATAGGGACACAGCTCTATTGTGGTGTGACCAGTGTTAATCTATACTCCTGCTATAGTCTTATAAATCACTATTTGAAAAAAAAAAGAAGAAAGCTAGAAACTGTACTCTTATGAAAAAATAATTAATTAATTAAAGAAAAAAAAGTAGGTTTCTTGTCTCCACCTTTAGAGGGAAAGGCCAGACCCCCTTTCCTTCTAAAAGCGGGGCTCCAGAGCTGGGACCTCAGCCAGAGGCCCTGCCAGAAGTCAGGCCAACCGACAGGAACCAGTCTCCCTCTGGGCAGCAGCAAAACTTAGCTCTTTACCCTGATATCTGCCCATCTCACCAGCTAGTGGTCTGTCACTCAGATCCTGAGTTTCACTTTCATTCTAGACCCCAACACTGATGTGGGGTTCTGGGAGATTGGAGCCCACACCCAGCAAGCCCCCTCCCCACCTGAGTCTGTGCCTCTCTGTGTCCTCACCTGTCTCATCTGAACACCTCTAAGGTCCATTTCCCACCACGTTCACTCCCTAGCTCCTTCAAAACATTTTATTTATTTTATTTTAATGAGAGAGACAGAGATGGTGAGAGAGGCCAGAGCACTGCTCAGCTCTGGCTTATGGTAGTGCAGGGGATTTAAACTGGGACCTCAGAGGCTCAGGCTGTCTCTCCAGCTCCATAATTTCTACCTGCTGCTCCTCAAAAAGGCATTATTGCTACTGGGCACTTCACGGTATTCTTACTTGATTATTTGTGACTGTCTTTCCCATCAGGTCTTCAAGAGGATAGGGATTTTGCTTTGCCAGCCAACTGTCTGGCATACAATCAGCTCTGGGTCAGTATTTATTGCATGTGTACATGCACGGTCGTGTGAACGAATGGTGGTGATCGATCAGCATATTCCTAGAAAGCTTCTTACTTAATGCCTTCCCCCCCCTCCCCAGAAGCCGGGCCTTGGGCAGGGTTCACAACAGATACTCATCACTGTGTGACTGACTGCCCTACAGGCAATAAATACTTCTTGAGCAAATGAGTAACTGAATTCCCATAAGGCACAGCTGCAATGAACAGAGGGGCAGGCTGCCTCTCTGGGGGAGAAGCAGGAGCCCCCTCTCTCTGCTGGGTATCTTCCCAAGTCCTGACACTGGGAAGGGTGTGCTCATGCAGTTGGTGGCTTTGGGGAAAGTGAACCAGCACAGACGAACCCGCCGCTGATGCCTGGAGAGCTCGGTGTCACCATTTACCCAACAGGGAGCCAGTGCCCAGAGCAGCACTACTCCAATTCCTATTCAGTTCCACATACTGGTATGGCCCACCTCACCTCACAGGTGAGGAGACTAACAAATGCTCAGAAAGATGAAGTGCCAGTGAGTGACAAAACTGAGATGTGACCCCAGGTCTGTCTCTCTTCAGATAATAGACAACACTAGTAGACATCGGATGAGGTGTCTGTCACTAAGTGCCAAGGATGACCTAACCCTACACAAGTCCAGGTCTCACCTGGCTCTCGAACACAGCTTTTTCCTGAGTACTTGTGTCATGGTCCTGTCACAAACCAGAGAGCCGAGGCACAGAGAGGTTAACAACCTGCCGAAAGTCACATAGCACTTTCCAGGACCACAGCCTTTTTAAAAAAATTTTTTTAATATTTATTTATTCCCTTTTTTGTTGCCCTTGTTTTATTGTTGTAGTTATTATTGATGTCATTGTTGTTGGATAGGACAGAGAGAAATGGAGAGAGGAGGGGGAAGACAGAGAGGAGGAAAGACAGACACCTGCAGACCTGCTTCACCGCCTGTGAAGCAACTCCCCTACAGGTGGAGAGCCAGGGGCTCGAACCGGGATCTTTCCACCGGTCCTTGCACTTTGCGCCACCTGCGCTTAACCCGCTGCACTACCGCCCAACTCCCAACCACAGCCTTTTTAAGACTACCTCCACCAGCTAAGGATTTAGATTTCTTCCAGAGGACACCCTTGTTCAGAAACATGACGGGAGGGACATCTATAAAGCAATCAGCAGCAAGCCCCACCCAGGGTGCCTGTGTGCCCCCAGCTCTGCATGCTGTCATCTCTCTCTGGGCCTCACGTGATCTCCAACCTGGGAGGGGAAGGCTGCCCTGCACTGCCTCCGTAGCAGCAGGGCACAAAGTCCAGCCCGGGCCATGCCCAGATGGTGTCTGCCCCGCCCGCCTGCCCACACACATGGGCATTAATAGGTAATGACTTTCAACGAGGAAGAGCAGGGCAGTGGAAACAGAGGCCTGAGGCCTTTTGGAGACAAGCAGGGCCCAGCTCAGAGAAACAGGGGCTGACCTGGGCACCTGACACGTGAGACCCCAGATGTCATTCTCTCAAGAGACACAAAGACCAGTGGCACACAGGAAGCCAGCAAAGGTGGACCCGACCTCGTTTTCGGCGCAGGGCAGGATGGTGAAATTTAAACCCCAGTCCTGTGGGGCAGGGGGGGAGGGAGGGCTGAGTCTTCCTGAACCCTACACTCACGCAATGTCCTCAGCGGCTGGAGTTTCTGCCCTCATGTTCCTTTGCCACAGAGCGACCCTGGACAGTCTCCTGCCCCTCACCATCCCTTGCTCCCCAAACTCCTGCTGAACTCTGCTCTCTCTCAGCCAGAGGATGCCCGGCCTCGCTGTAGGAGCCTCCTGCCAGCATGAGCAGCCCCCTCTGGGCCCCCACCAAACCTTGAACCCCACACTCAGCACCATGTGTGGGCAGTTCTGAGCGGGAGGTTCCCTTCCCTCCCACCTGCATGAACAGCAATTTGAGGAAATAGACCAGGCAGGTCTGGCACAGAGACACGACTGAAATTATGTTTATTTGGTGACCGAGTGACACCCTGGCTCTTGGTCCCTGTGGCCTCTTCAGTCCCCAGCTCCTCCAGCTCTCAGGGGCCTCTCTGTGGGAAGACAGGGGTTCAGCTCTCAGACCTAGCCTACTGAGGCCCCCTCGGGCCTGGGAGGGTGTTCGACTTGGTCGAATACACTGTTCTTTGGGCTCTGGGAGGCCTCAGGGCGCACAGTTGTGCAGGCAGGGCCTGTGATGGCTCCAGGTACTCCCAGCATTAGCCATAGGCTCTGGGGGTCCCAAAGCTCATGGAAAGGGCCCTCAGGACGCCTCGGAAGCTCTTCTCTGACTTCAGGAACCGGGTAACCCTTGACCAGCCCCAAAAGCAATCCCGGACACGCCCTGGCGGAACCCAGCAACTTTTAGCTGTAGCCGCAGAGTGGGACCCCAGAGCCGCCCACCCCCTAGCAGGGACACACACCAGGGAAGATGTGGCTCTGTAGGTTCTGGGTGACTCCCCCTTAGGCCCCACCCCACCAGTCCTCGGCTGTTTCTCAGATCCTAAGAAGTGTCCCTAAGTGTGGCGTTTTGAGATGAAAAACAAAACCTCATTCCTACCGGTCCTCTGCTCTCAGACATGCCCCTGACCATGTCCACAGACTCCCACAGCCCTCTGCTGGGTGCTGAAGGAGGAGGAAGGGGGATGTGCCCACTATCGGACATCTCAGGCCAGCCTGGAGGGAATCCCAAGCCCAGAGCAATCCCAGCCCAAAGAGGGCAGAAGGAGAAAGCACACTCTGAAGACAGCTGTCCCCACACTTGCAGTTCCAGTGCCCCCACTCTCATTTTACTGGAGTGAGTGGGTGGGGGCTGCAGCGGCCAACCAGACACCCCAAGGCGGTCCCAACCCACCCAGGACCTCAGCTGAGGGTCTCCACCTCCTGACGCCCCTGCCCGGAACTCCGGGGTCCTGGGCGCCTGAAGGTCCCCTCGCAGTTCTCACCTTGTGCCGGAATTCTCGGGCCACTTTGCGGTCCATGGCTGGGCTGGATCGAGCAATTTTGCTGCACAACTTGCCACAGGAGAGGTGACGGAGACCCGCAAGGCCAGAGCGGTGTGGGCGGGGCCTGGGGCTGAGGGGCGTGTCCAGATCACGTAGGGGGCGTGGCCTGGGCCTGGCAGGACGGGGTCTGGGGCTGGGGGCGGGGCCTCCTGAAGGCCCGACACACCTGTCCTGAATCCTGACTCCGCCCCCTGCGCCCTGGGAGCCAATGGCGGTGAGTGTGTCTGAGGTTGGGGGCAGGCACCGCTCTAGGAATGGCTGCTGAGCACTCAGACTTGGAGGAAGAAGGGAGACATGGACAGGAGTTTGGGGCTTTTTTTTTTTTTAAGGAGGTGAAACCATTTTGATTTGTGTTAAAATACTACCTATTTCAAGATGTAACTATCTTCCGGAGAAGACTCTTAAAATATGGGGCATACTTTAAGCCTTTGTGGTAACTGGTTGAGCCCAAGATAAAAAGGATAGGGTCCGTAAGATTTTTCAAGTTAGGCTGGGGAGACAGCAGAACGGTTCTGCACAAGATTTCCATGCCTCCCGAGGCTCCAAAGTCCCAGCTTCAACCCCCAGCACCACCATGAACCAGCGCTGAGTAGTGCTCTGGTCTTTCTCTCTGTATTTTTTTTATCTTGTTAAAATTAAATAAAATATTAGGGGTCTGGAGGTACCACAGCAGGTTAAGAGCACATGGCGCAAAGCGCAAGGGCCATTGTAAGGATCCCAGTTCAAGCCCCTGGCTCCCCACCTGCAGGGGGGGTCGCTTCACGGGTGGTAGGTGGCTGTCTTCCTCTCCCCCTCTCTGTCTCCCCCTCTCTCGATTTCTCTCAGTCCTAACAACAGCAACAGTAATAATAACGACAACAACAAGAGTAACAACAAGGGTAACAAAATGGGAAAAAATGGCCTCCAGGAGCAGTGGATTCGTAGTGCAGGCACCAAGCCCCAGCAATAACCCTGGAGGCAAAAAAAAAAAAAATTAAACCAAGTATTAAAATGTATTTTCAAATGTTCAGGAAAAGCACACAAAATATGTCCCCTTTCAACTAACTCCATAGAATCTTTTCATTTCTTATATAGGTCATGTGACTTTTTCATATTTAGACGATTAGCAGAGAGACAGGTGCCCTTATGGAGAGGAATACAGTCCATTAACAGTCCCCCTGATTCTGCTCTTATGTGACCAGTCCCCCCACAGATGTTTCTTAAAATGCTCTCCTCTTAATTTTGGAGGCAAAACACTGAATCCTGATTCTCCTCTCCCAGGTACTAGTCTGTCCAAAAACTTCCTGCAAGAATTGTGCTCTCACACATTCAGTCACCAGAATTTTAAGGTTCTGTTCTTGGTTCTCGTCTCTTCACCTTCCCATCTGTACCCTTGGCCTCATACTCTGTGTAGATGGCTGTGTGTTATTTAGTTTTCATTAAATTCCCAAGACAATGGGCAGCGAGGAGTAGAAGCCTCACTGATGCATTGCATTGAGTGGGGCCTTCCAAAACCCAGAGCCCATGCCATGCATTCTCTGGGGCCGGCAGCACCACTAGCATTGTCTGCAAAGCCTGGCACCTGCGTTTGTAGCATTTAGGTGGTTAAAAGAATACTGCACATACCTCACAAAATGGCAGCTGTGTCTGTGCAAGCTGGGCTGTGATGGGAGCAATCACACAGGGAATGTGTAGCACATCTGTCATATTGCTAAGCTGGAGCCTGAGCTAGGCTGGACTTACAGAGGACTAAGTCACCATCCACGCCCTGGAGGTGCTCAAAGCTGAAGTTGGAATGGGAACTTGGGGCCCCAGGGAGAGGTTGGGGTGAGAGGTGGTGGGGATGCCAGCTAGAATCCTGTAGGTTCCACTGTTACTAGCTTCTGAGTGCTCAGTGGTCTATAAAAGGAAAACCCAGCTGCCGTGGGCCTTTGAGGGGTCGTGGTGCTGTGACTGTCCAGGGAACTTAGGGCAGACTAATCTGAGTCTGGCTGTCCTGGAGGAGAGGCAAGACACAGGTGAAGAAAGACCCAGACTTAGCTGTCTCAGGACCCCAAATTATGGTAATGAGGGGCAGTCCTGCCGCTCTAGCTCGGGGAGGAGCTGAGTGCCTGGGAGGAGGGGCCCAGGGAAGCTGGGGCCAGAGATCCCAGAGCCGCCACTGAGGGGAGATGTGACCCTGAGCTCTCCAGGAGAGACACTTCCGACCCTTCTGAGCTCCAGTCCCCCACTTGAGCTCCATGGGCTCCCGGACCCTGAGTCCCCGGCCACTTGTGCTCTGCCTGCTGCTTGCTGGCCTCTGGCTACCTTGGGGTGAGTGTCTCAGTACTGAGGGGTGTGACCCAGGGGAGACCGAAGCTTGGGAGAATATTGAGGGGAATGGGCCTGAGCAAGTTGGAGAGAGGCAGGAAAGAGAGAGGTTTGGGGAAAACAGAGGGACAGCCAAGGAGTGAGTGGGGAAGGGGCAGGGAAGGGAAGGGAAGAAACAGTCCGGGGAAAGGGCTCCCAAGCCAGGCCTGGTGGGAGAGACAGAGGGAGCAAGGGACAGAAGTGGGACCCAGGCTAGGGGAGAGATAGAGATCTTGAGGGCAAAGAGTCTCGGTGGAGGAGGAGAAAGGGTTGAAGAAGGCAGTAGGGAGAGGAGTTATGGAGCTTGAGGGGCTTTATGGAAGGGCAAGGGGACACAGGTGGGGGTCCAGTGTTGAGAGGTTCAGCTAAGGGAGGCAGAGCTTGACTGGCGTGTAACCCCCCCTCCAGCGGCAGCACCCGCACCCTGGGGCAATGCAGAGTGGCCACCTGAGCCAGCCTGGGATTCCAGGTGAGTACAGCCTAGCCTGCGGCCCCTCCACGGCTCAGCCTTGACTCCCTGAGTTGGCTTCAGCACACAGTGTGGAGCAGGGTAGGCCTTGTGGTGGTGGGAAGTGTGGTTCATCCCTCCCCAATCTGTCTTGTTTCTCATTTCACCCACAGCCATCAGGAGGAGACCCTTGCCATGGAAGATGCTAGAAGAGCAATGGAAGGCCAGGTAAGGGGAGTCTGGGAAGGGGAGGGGTGGCTCTGGGCAGGAACATATTTCTCTCTGGGTCTGAGTCTGACAGGGAGGCCTATAGTTCACAGGAGAACTGTCCCTGGAGTCCATCCATCCTCCCTTCCTTCCTCTCTCTCTCTTTTTTAATATTTCATTTATTTGTTTATTGGGGTAGAGACAAAGAGGAGAGTGGAGAGATAGAGGGGGGAGAGACAGAGAGACACCTGCAGCCCTGCTTCACCACTTATAAAGCTTTCCCCCTACAGCTGGGGTCCAGGGACTTGAACCTGGGTCTTTGTGTATTGTAGCATGTACACTCAACCAGGTGTGCCACCATCTGGCCCCTCCTGGAGTTCTTCATAAGGAAACAGGCAATGAAGTATGCACATTCACAGGACTCTCCTCCCCCTCTTCCTCTCCCCTCCTCCTCCCTTTCCCTTTATTTATTTATTAGTGATTTAATAATTATTAACAAGATAAAATAACAGGGGTATAATTCCACACCGTTCCTACCATGAGAGTTCCATGTCCCATCCCCTCCATTGGAAACTTCCCTATTCTTTATTTCTCTGGGAGGATGGACCAAAATTCTTTATGGGGTGCAGAAAGTGGGAGGTCTGGCTTCTCTAATTGCTTCTCCACTGGACATGGATGTTGGCAGGTCAATCTATACCCCCGGCCTCCTCCTCCTCCTTCTTCTTTTTAAAAATCTTATTAAATTTTTTTTATTTATTATTGTATAGAGACAGAGAAATTGAGAGTGAAGGAGGGGAGAGAGAGAGAGAGAGAGAGAGAGACCTGTAGCCCTGCTTCACCACTCATGAAGCTTTCCCTCTGTAGGAAGGGCCAGGGGCCTGAACCTGGGTCCTTGCACACTGTAATGTGTGCACTTAACCAGGTGCACCACTGCCTGGACACTTCTTGTCCCAATCTGAATTCTTAGGGCCCTGTAGACAGCTATTTATTTATTTATGACAAACACTTGTTCTCCCAGGGAGAAATTCTTAGGGCCCTGTAGTCAGCTATTTGTTTATTACAAACACTTTTTCTCCTAGGTTTGATCATAAAATAGCCGAGCTCTCCCTCCCCCAGTGAGAGTGGGAAGGTGAGGGTTGAAGCGGAGTTCTCTATTCCTCTGTATCCTGAGCTGTGCTGCAAACAGGCTTCCCTGAGAAGGGAGACTAACAACTGAGCTACCTGGTGGGAATTGCAAAGCAGAGTTGATGGAGAAGTAGAGCCCTGAGCTGCTCTCTGCTGAGTGATGACCTTGGCCTTTTGCTCCCGGGGTCTTCTCTGGGGAGCTGGTGTTGCATCCTTGCCCTTTGTCAAACATCTTTGGTTTCTGGATCAGGTAACTCGGCCTCTCTTTCTCACCTTGGCCTGCAGTTGCCTTTCCATAGCCACAGACGTATTACAAACCCACCTTTCTATTGCTAGCTGCCTCCGTCGGGATCAGCTCTGGGTGCTTCTTGTGTCAGCAGGCTGGGGAGCATTGTGGGCGACAGCGGGTGATATGTCCCAAGTACCTGCTCTTTGGAAATAGATGCGGAGATCAGGGTAGGAGTGGGCACCATTTTCTCTTCTATAGAATGTCCAGGGGCTTTTATTTCTCACTTTGCTGTTTACCCAGCTCACCTCCATCCCACCCCACCCCACCCCAAGTTCTAGGACCACCACAACAGGTGTAGTCTGAGTGGGATGATGATGCAGACTGCTGTTGTCTAAGATGGGAAGACCCAGGTGGATGGGGACTTTCTGGGTTTCCAGAAAACAAGTAGAGACAGCTTATTCCCCTGTACTATGACTGCAGGGGAATAAGAAGTGGGCAGTGGCGCACTCGGTTAAGCACTCATGTCACCATGCATGAGGCCCTGGGTTCGAGCCCCTGATCCTCACCTGCAATGGGGAACACCTTATGAGCAGTGAACCAAGTCTGCAGGTGTCTATTTTTCTCTCCCCCTCTCTATCTTTCTTCCCCTCTCAATTTCACTCTGTCCTGTCAAATAAAAATAGAAAGTAGGGGGAAGGAAAAAAAAAATGCCGCCAGGAGCAGTGGATTTGTCATGCTGGCACCAAGCCTCAGTGATCACCCAGGAGGCAATGAAAAAAAAAATCAGAAGCCCTGAGTTTCAGAGGGGGGCAGTGATCCATAGCCAGTCCTCCTTCTGTGCTGGATTCTGGAGTGGCCCCTCCCTCCTTTGCCATAGGGCAGCCTCTGGACCATGAAAGCCCAGCAGGCTTCTCACATTTCTCCTTAGAGCCAGGAAGGGGTTGGAGTGACCTACCTATAAAGGAGTGGGGGGAGTGAGCCCATCAGCTGCAAAGTGAAGCTGAGGACAATCCCAGGGCTTCAGTCTGAAAGGCCCTGCCTCATCAGGGGAGAAGGAGAGGCTTTGCCTCCACAAGCAGCCCACCTTAATTCCAGGCTCCTCACTCCTGTAGAGCTCAGGCATTCTCTAAGCAGTTGATGGTGAAGACCAGGAATCTGTTGTCTTGTTGGCAAATGTACTCTTTCTACATTTGTCTATGCAAAACACAAATGTATTATGACTTATCCTAAAACCCAGTATGAACTGAGTGGGGAAAAATGAAAAATGCTATTTACACAAGCCTTCAATCTAACTGAAATATACTTCTCCCCTCACCTATTGCTATAGGCTAATATCCACAAATGTGTCACTTGTGTCTGTGACTAGCACTTTTAGGAATAACAGATATTTTTCATATCATCTTATACTTCTTTTTATTATTTTATTTATTGGATAGAGACAACCAGAAATTGAGAGGAAAGGGGAGAGAGAGAGAGAGAGAGAGGCAGAAAGATATCTGCAGCCCTGCTTCACCACTTGTAAAGGTTTTCTTCTGCAGGTGGGGACTAGGGGCTTGAACCTGAGACTTTGTGCATCGTAACATGTGCGCTCAACCAGGTGTGCCTCCACCCAGCCCTGATCTTACACTGCTTGATAGTTCTAGATGTCTTATCCTCACATCTTCAAATTTTTGATAGTGATAAGAACTACTGCTATGTCTTTCTTATTTCTCTACCTGTTAATGAAGAGACAGAGATGTTACTAAAGTGCCCACTTTTGTAGATTACTTCCATAAGTGTATTGCAATGTAATTTATTTTCTTTGTAATCGTATATATTTAGTCTTGGGCATTTAAAAAAATCACTCTGAGAAGAGGTATGTCAGCTTCACTAGACTGTCAAAGGGAGATCATGACATTAAAATAATAAAGAATTCCTGGCCTATTATGAAGAGAAGTCATTTGGACACTTTTTTTTTAAGAAAAATATTTTTAAGGTTTTTAAAATTTTTTATTTATCTATTTATTGGATAGAGACAGCCAGAAATCTAGACAGAAAAGGGAGATAGAGAGAGAGAGAGAGAGAGACCACTGCAGCACTACTTCCCCACTTGCAAAGCTTTCCCATGCAGGTGGGGACCACGGGCTCGAACCCGGGTCCTTGTGCATTGTAATGTGAGCTCAACCAGGTGCACCACCACTGGGTCCCTGGACACAGTTTTTAAAAACTTCCCCTAGACAATAGTCTCAATTTGCAACAGTATCTGCTGCCCTTCAACTCCAGTCTCGAGCCACATCAGAGACATAAGCTCTTGGGTTTCATTAAGAACTCTGGGGGACCAGGTGGTGCTTCACCCAGCAGAGTATTACCATGTGAGAGCCTGGGTTCAAGCTCCTGGTCCCTACCTGCTGGAAGGATGTTTCATAAGCAGGGGAGCAGTGCTGCAGGTATCTCTCTTCTATCTCCCTCTCTGTCCTCCCAGCCTTCTTTGTCTCTCATCCTCTATAAAAAAAATAAGGAAAGAAAAGGAATAAAAAGGAAAGAGAAAAGAAAAGCCACTGGGAATGGTGGAGTCTTGTGCACACAAAGCCCCAGTAATAACACTGGAGACAAAAAATAGCCAACTTTTTGGGGAGTCTTTGGGATGTTGGTTGTAACTGTTTTCTTTCTTTTTCAAATTATTTTTAACTAAGTTAATTGATTATTGGATAGAGACAGAGAGAAACTGAGAGGAGAGGAGAGAGAGAAAAGGAGAGAGGAAGAGAGACACCTGCAGACACTTGTGAGGCGTCCCCCCCTGCCGGTCGGGAGCTGGGAGCTTGAACCTGGATCCTTGTGTGGGTCCTCGCACTTAGTACTATATGCACTTAACCAGGTGCCCCACTGTCTGGCCCCCTTCAGGGCCTCGGTCTCGGTTCCTCAGAATCAGAAGGGCCTGGTGTCAGAACTAGCCGTCTTCATGACTGAAAACACATGGTATTCAGGCCAGGCCTCATTTTATGTGTTTTGTGTCTTGGGAAACGAAAAGATGGAGGTTTGCTCTGGAAAATGAGATTTCACAGACTTGCTTTTTGCCTGTATCCTCCTCAGATCAGCAGGCTCAGGAAGAGTCCTAGTAACTAACAGCATGGAGCTGATGTTTAAGGCCTAGGAGGGAGGATAGTTAGAAGAACCCAGAAAGGAAGGTTGGGGTGGGATTGCAGTGAGATGTCCTCCCGGCCTGGGGTGAGGGGCTACTTTTGTCTCTTAGCTCTGTGGTGAGGGGAGTTTTGTGCTGGGTTGTGGAGGAGACAAACTTTACTAGGGAGACAGGAGGGGAGGTAACAGGGATATTGGAACGTGGAGAGGAGGGTCCTGTTGAGGCCACAGAACTGAAGCACCACTGGGCAGGTAGAAACAAGGCCTTTACTCTTGAGTCCAGAGAAAGCTTGAGAACTCTCTTTTTGGGGGCCTGGCAGTGACATACCTGGTTAAGCACTCACATGACAGTGTACAAGGACCCAGGTTCGAGCCCCTGGTCCCCACCTGAAGAGGGGGAAAGCTTTATGACTGGTGAAACACTGTTGCAGGTGTCTCCCTGTCTCTCTTCCTCTCTGTCTTACCCTTCCCTGTCGATTTATGACTGTCTATATCCAATAAATAAATAAATATAATTAAGAAAAAATTTAAATCACATCTAAAAGAACAGAAGACTCTTTTCCATCCCTCTCAGAGCTGGTCCAGGGAAGGTGGAGGACCAACAAGGGCCAGGGGGCCTCTGGCTTCCAGCCTCCAGGGAGACTGCCCTCCCTCAGGTAAGCCCTCGATGGTATTTTCTCTTCCCGACTCCCTTCTCGTGTCTTTAAAAGGAAGCGGAAGCCTTGGGCTCCTTGTCCATGTCTTCCTGGGAAAGGCGTCTCCATCGAGCCAAGTGTGCACCATCTTGTAAGTGGTTCCCTCCCTGCAGCCTGTCAGCTTTGGGGGTGCGGGGGGGTGGTTCCTTCCTGGCCTCTGAGCACCTCTGTCTTCTTTCTGCACTCAGTGTGTTTCTATCTCCCCCAGACGTGGGCTCCCCCTCCACTCTGCTTTCTCCTACCTGATAGAAGTGAACTTCCTCTCTGGCACCTTCTTCTTTGAACCCTAACCCGTCCCCTGCCCCTGCGCTCACCGCAGTCCTCTCTGCTTTGTCTTCTTGTCCTCCGTGGCTTTGCTCCAAGTGTCAGGTCTCCCCCCTCCCCTCTCTGCCTCAGTCCTGTCCCCTGAGATGGAGCTGTAAGGAGAGTGTGTGGAGCTCACAGGGCTCTCCCTGCTCACCCCACAGGCTCCACCGTCTGGGTTCTGCCTGCCCTGCCTGCCACCTAGCAATTCTGAGCTCAGGGATCTGGGAGGCAGCTACTCTGAGAGCCTTCCTGCCTTCTTCCTGCCTTCTTCCTGCCTTCTTCCTGCCTTCTTCCTGCCTTCTTCCTGCCTTCTTCCTGCCTTCTTCCTGCCTTCTTCCTGCCTGCCTGCCTGCCTGCCTGCCTGCCTGCCTGCCTGCCTTCCTGCCTTCCTGCCAGGGGGGAGGCTGAGCAGGTCTGATAGCCCCTACGAGTGCCCCTGGTCCTGAGCGGCACTGGGCTGCCTGTGGTGGGGATCCGGACTCCACACAGCTCTGGGAGGGCTGGGTGCCGTGAGCTGGTCTCTGCCAACCTTGGCTCAGTGGGAGGTGTTTTCATGGCTCCCTTGTAGACCTGTTTTCCTGCTTCAATGGGGGTGAGTGTGTGCACCCAGCCTTCTGTGACTGCAGACGCTTCAATGCCACTGGGCCACGCTGCCAGATGGGTAGGTCTGGGCTTCCTTCCACCCCGGGAAAGGGGCCGTGGGTGCAGGGAATTCTGGGCGGAGGGCCTGGGCTGGGCTGGGGGCATTAGAAGGGTGGCTGGGCCAGGGCTGGATCCTGACAGCTTGGGGCTCACTGCAGCTGCAGAGAGAGCATCTCTTTTCTCTGGCACAGTGTACAATGCCGGCCCTGAGCGGGACAGCATCTGCCGGGCTTGGGGACAGCACCATGTGGAGACATTTGATGGCCTCTACTACTACCTTTCTGGGAAGGGCAGCTACACGCTGGTGGGGCACCATAAACCCGAGGAGCAGATCTTCTCTGTGCAGGTGAGGTCTACCCCACCCTGCCTGGCCAGAAGGGTGCCTTTGGCCCCAGAGGCTGGGCTGCCCTGGGCTCTGCTTGGAGTAGTTAGAGAGCTTGGCCCATTTTTGCCCTCTCTTCATTCCTGCTCGGGGAGCCTGCACCTATTCACTCCTGGTTATCTCTTGCCATTCATTTGTCTAGTCACTGGTTCATTATTTGTGAAGAGGGTCCCTGTACCCTTCCTGTCACAAGACTTGGTGGTGACAATGTCTGTGGACAAATCTGAGATGGGAGCTCAGGCATGAAGGTCTTTTAGCATTGCCAGTACTCTGTCTCCTCCATTTTGAGCTCTCTGTCCTTGCAGAATGTATTGTCAAAGGGGGAAAAAGACATCACACCCGACAGATGTGTCATTTCGGGTGCATCTGGGTGAGATGGTAGCTTCTCCAAGAGTGTGCGGTGTACTCTTCTTATCAGGAAGGAAAATGGTCAGAGAGGGCTTCCTGCAATGGTGATATTTAAATTGGCACCTGAGGAAAGAATTGGAGTTTGCCAAGCAGAGCGCTGACAACACAAGGCCGTTCTAGGCAGAGGGAAGTTGAGAGATAAAGACTCTTTTCTTGCAAAAAGAGTGTGATGCTTGTGATCAAATGACAGAGGGCCTGGATGATTTAGTCCAGGCTGCCTCCTCCTCCTTTTTATAAGTCTTATTTATTTATTTATTTATTTATTCCCTTTTGTTGCCCTTGTTTTATTGTTGTAGTTATTATTATTGTTGTCGTCATTGTTGGATAGGACAGAGAGAAATGGAGAGAGATGGGGGAAGACAGAGAGGGGGAGAGAAAGACAGACACCTGCAGACCTGCTTCACCGCCTGTGAAGCGACTCCCCTGCAGGTGGGGAGCCAGGACTGGAACCGGGATCCTTACGCCGGTCCTTGCGCTTTGCTCCACCTGCGCTTAACCCGCTGTGCTACCGCCCGACTCCCTCCTCCTTTTTCTTTTGGTCTCCAGGATTATCACTGGGCTCAGTGCTGGCACTACAAACCCACTGCTCCTGGCAGCCATTTTTTCCATTTTACTGGGTAGGACAGAGAGAAATTGAGAAAGGAGGGGGAGATAGAGAGGGAGAGAGACAAATAGATACTTGCAGACCTGCTTCAGGTGGGGAGCCAGGGGCTCGGACCTGGATCCTGCACTTCGGTTAGTACTGTGTGCACTTAACTGGGTGTGCCACTCACGGCCCCTCAGGCCTTCTTCTTTAAGAAGTCTTCTTGGATTCCCTGACACCTGAGCTGGCCCAGGAGCTTCTCTCTGTAATCAGAGTTCCCCGTCATTGTACCCTCACTGTGCTCCTCTTACAAAGGTCTTTCTGGGCTGGTCTTCTCTGCTAGACATGTGCGTTTTTCAGGTCAGGGGCCGTGTCTATTCATTTGGTGTCCTCACGCTTTGACTAGGGCTCAGCTCAAGCTTGCCTTAGACATGAACATGTGGGTGAGATACTTGCATTCTGGGCTGTGTGGTGGTCACCTGTGGGCACAGCTAGTACATGTCTACCTGCAGAAAAGTCTGCCTGGGAAGCTGACTCTGTGGGCAGCAGCTTGTCCAATTTCTGGCTGTCTCTATCCAATAAATAAATAAAACGATAATATTAAAATTAGAGAGAGAGAGAGAAAGAGAGAGAGGAAGTGAGAAGTGGACTGACAGTCACTCACAGCCAGGATTCTTTTTTTTAAAAAGTTATTTTATTGGGGGATTAATGTTTCATAGTCAACAGTAAATACAGTAGTTTGTACATGCATAACGTTTCTCATTTTTCCACACAACAATACAACTCCCACTAGGTCCTCTTTCATCCTGTCCCAGGACCTGAACCCCCCCCCCAGCCCCAGAGTCTTTTAGTTTGATGTGCACACCAACTCCAGTCGAAGTTCTGCTGAGTGTTTTCTCTTCGGATCTTGTTTTTTCAACTTCTTCCATAGCCAGGACTTTAACCTAGGTCTCAGGGCTCAGATTCAAAATCCTTTCCAGTCTCCTTATTTCTGGAATTTTCACTTATCCATACCAGGGCATCCCCATTAGGTAGTACACCACCCAACAGAGAGGGGAGGGGGCGACAGAGAGGGAAAGAGAAAGAGAGAGACCGAGACCTGCAGCCCTGTTTTACCATTCATGAAGCTTTCCCCCTGCCCAACAGGTGGGGAACAGGGGTTTGAACCTGGGACCTTGCCCATTGTAATGTTTTGATTTTTTTTTCCAATTTTTTAATTTTTCCCTTTTATTGCCCTTGTTTTTCATTGTTGTTGTAGTTATTATTGTTGTTGTTGTTGATGTCGTCGTTGTTGTACAGGACAGAGAGAAATGTAGAGAGGAGGGGAAGACAGAGAGGGGGAGAAAAAGATAGACACCTGTAGACCTGCTTCACTGCCTGTGATGTGACTCCCTTACAGGTGGGGAGCCTGGGGTTCGAACCAGGATCCTTACGATGGTCTCACTGTAATGTGAGCACTTCTCCAGGTGTGCCACCACCTGGCTCACTGTCCATCCACTTCTCTGAGGACCTGCTGAATCATCTCTGAAAGGCAGCAGACACTCATAGTGATTGCTCCCCTGTGGCATGGTGGGGACCGGAGGGGTGGCAGACGATGCTGGGCACCCAGGAGGCAGGAGATCAGAATGAAGCATGGCCCAGCAGGGCACTTCCTGTCCCCTTGGGGCTGAGGACCAGGCCTGTGGCGGCAGCCCAGCCCAGTGACCTCTGAACCCCCCAATCAGGTGCACAACGACCCGCAGTGCGGCTCCTCCCCCTACACCTGCTCCAGGTCTGTCAGCCTCTTCTTCACGGGTGAGCAGGAGATCCGACTGGCCAAGGAGGTCACCCACGGAACTGACAGGTAACTACACCCCCCCCCCCAGCTCTCCTGCTCCCTGTGCTGCCTGTGGGGCTGGGTGAGCTGTTGCCCTTCTCCAGCGTAGAGGAAAGAGCTTGCCCAAGGCAAACTGCCAGCCGTTACCCGGCTCAGGCCGGGCCCACACTGGCAGGCCAATGGGTGTTTGGTTGGTTGGGCTTGCAGAAAGATGGACCCCTCTGCAATTTTCCAGAACTCTCAAGCCCTGTGAGTTCTCAGGCAAAATACTTTTCTAGCTTGCTGAGTGTAGTTAAGCATGCTTGACCATTTTGTTTGTTTGTTTGTTTTGTTTCCCCCTTCCTTTAAAGGGGGTCTTCCTGGCTGGATCACACACAGTTCTTATCTCCCCAGAGCAGATACCCATATGCTTGCATTTTTATCTGGTGACATAGAGTCACTGTGAATGTCCCCTGTCTTTTAGGGGCCCAGTTTATGGCTGGGAAGCCAGCCTGCCCCCCCCCAAAATGAAGTGTCTGCTGTCGCATGAAATGCTCCAGATGGTGCTTTTGGAAATCTACTGCATCTCTTCTCTTCTTCTCTTTTATTTTATTATTAGATAGAGACAGAGAGAAATTGAAAGGGCAGGGAAAGACAGAGAGAGGAAGAGAGGGGTCGGGCGGTGGTGCACCAGGTTAAGCACACGTAGTACAAAGCTCAAGGGCCTGTGCAGGGATCCCGGTTTGAGCCCCTGGCTCCCGACCTACAGGGGGGACACTTCACAAGGGGTGAAGCAGGTCTGCCGGTGTCTCTCTGTCTCTCCCCCTCTGTATCTTCCCCTCCCCTCTCAATTTCTCTCTGTCCTGTCAAATAAAAAAAAAATAAAGGGATAAATGGCCACTAGGTGCAGTGGATTCGTGGTGCAGGCACTGAACCCCAGTGATAACCCTGGAGGCAAAGAGAGAGACAGACAGAAAGACACCTGCAGCCCTGCAGGTAGGGACCAAGGGCTTGAACCCAGATCCTTGCAACCTGTCATGTATTTGCCTAACCAGGTGTGCCACCAGCTGGCACCTCTTGCATCTCTTCTGGATGGAACTTTCTTTCCCTTCCCGTGTTGTGTGTGTATGGGCTGGGCTGGGGTGGAAAGGCCCGGTCTTCCTACCATAATCCTGTCTCCTTTTTAGTTTTGTGCTTCGGGTCTGGAACCCAGGCAGCCAAACGTTCTGGAGCAGAGTGTAAAATTGTAGTCGCGTGGGTCTCTCTAGTGACTTGTTGTGCATCTTGTGGTGCTGCCGTGGCTCCCAGCTATGTCCTTTGTCCTCCTTCCTGACGCTGAGCTGTGCTGCATACTGCCCAGTTCCCGCTTAGCCAGAAGACCGTGTGCTGGTGCACCTGGGGAGGGGCCAAGGCTGCTGCTGCCCCACCCTGCTTCTTTCACTCTGAGTTTCCCTCCTCTGCTGAATGTGTCTCATCATGTGTCAATGTGGCTTGCTCCACCCCCCCCCCCCCCACACACACAAAGCAGATGTCTGCTTTTGCTTCTGCCCGATCTCTCCTATCCAGGAGAGAGAAGCTGGCAGGTGCAGTCACTAAAGATTTAGTCCTGCCAAGGGAAACTGCAGTTTTCAAAAGTGGTTTTTAAACTTGAAAGACCAACCCTCCTTCATGGTGGACTCAAGCACCCTTGGGTGGGGAGGAAGTGGAGGCCTCGGTGCCTGTGGTGCCAGTCCCCATGCAGGTGAGGCGGGCTCCTGTAGGGAGGCACTTTGGGTGGTGCAGGTGCCCTGGGACCTCGGGCTTCTCCTCACAGGGTCCAGCTGCCACACATGGTGGGGAACGTGCGTCTGCAGCGGCTGGCCGGCTACATCCTTGTGCGGCACCAGTCAGCCTTCACGCTGGCCTGGGATGGCACCTCGGCTGTCTACATCAAGATGGGCCCCGAGTTCCTGGGCCGGACCCACGGGCTGTGTGGGGACAACAATGCTGACCCCCAGGACGACTTGGTGACCAGCTATGGTGAGGGCCAGCACTGGTAGCCAGCCAGGGGTTTGGGCAGGGATGGGGGTCAGGTCAGGCCAAGAAGGGGGAGTGGGGCTTAGGGCAGAATTATGGGGGCATGTGTGAGGCCTGGGGCTTCTTCGTACCAAGTGTGTGACTGCAGGTGTGTTCTTAACTGCAGTTTCTCCCTCCATCCCTCCACCCCTTCCTCCCTCCGTCTCTTTCCTTCCTTCCTTCCTTCCTTCCTTCCTTCCTTCCTTCCTTCCTTCCTTCCTTCCTTCCTTCCTTTTGCCTCCAGGGTTATCACTAGGGCTTGGTGCCTACACTACGAATCCACTGTTCCTGGTGGCCGTTTTTTCCATTTTGTTGGATAGCACAGAGAGAAATTGAGAGGGGAGGGGAGACAGAGAGGGAGTGAGAGAGAGACAGTTGCAGACCTGCTTCACTGCCTTGTAAGCTTTTCCCCTGCAGGTGGGGACCAGGGGCTTGAACCTGGGTCCTTGCACATTGTAACATGTGTGCTTAACCAGGTGCGCCACCACCTGGCCCCTAGCAGTAACTACTTTTCAGGCATCATCTCATGTGGTACCTGGAGTGATCTCACAGGGCACAGGACTGTTTGCTCTTGCTGACATACATGAAACTGAGACTCAGAAGGAAGAGGAGTTGTGTCCATTCCCTTAACATTGCATGGTGGTCTTGCTCCTGCATTTGGAACAGTAGGAAGCCGCTCTAGGTGTTTGTTTATTATTTTTAAAATGTTTTTTATTGCCACTAAGGTTATTGCTGGGGCTCGTGGCAACACTACAGATCCACTGCTCCTGGTGGCCATTCCCCACACCCCCACCTCACACACTTTTTTGTGTTTCTATTTGATAGAGAGAACCTGAAAGGGGAGGGGGAGATACAGAGGGAGAGCAAAAGAGGGACCCCTACAGACCTGCTTCACTGCATTCTGCCAGGTGTGCTACCACCTAGCCCCCCACTGTAGGTTCTTAGCATTTAAAAAAATTTCTTTATTGGGGAATTAATGTTTTACATTCAACAGTAAAAACAATAGTTTGTACACGCATAACATTTCCCCGGTTTCCATATAACAATACAACCCCCACTAGGTCCTCTGTCATCCTTTTTGGACCTGTATTCTCCCCCCCCACCCCCATCCCAGAGTCTTTTACTTTGTTATAATACTCCAATTCCAGTTCAGGTTCTACTTGTGTTTTCTCTTCTGATCTTGTTTTTCAATTTCTGCCAGAGAGTGAGATCATCCCATATTCATCCTTCAGTTTCTGACTTATTTCACTTAACATGAATTTTTTAAGGACCATCCAAGATCGGCTGAAAACTGTGAAGCCACCATTTTTAATAAATGAGTATTATTCCATTGTGTACCTAGACCACAACTTGCTCAGCCACTCATCTGTTGCTGGACACATGGGTCGCTTCCAAATTTTGACTATTAAAAATTTTGTTGCTAAGAACATATGTGTACACAAATCTTTTTGGATGAGTGTGTTGGGTTCCTTAGGTTATATCCCCTGGTAATCCAAGAGGTTGGCACAGTGGATAAAACATCAGACTCTCAAGCATGAGGTCCTGAGTTCAGTCCCCGGCAGCACATGTACTAGAGTGATGTCTGGTTCTTTCTCTCTCTCCTCCTGTCTTTCTCATGAATAAATAAATTCTAAAGCAAAAAAAAAAAAAAAGATATATCCCCAGGAGAGGAATTGCAGGATCATAGGGTAGGTCCATGTCTAGCCTTCTGAGAGTTTTTTTTTTAACCAGAGCACTACTCAGTTCTGGCTTGTGGTGGTACAGGGCGGTGGTGGTGGTGGTGGGGTTTGAAGCTGGGGCTTCTGGAGCCTCAGACATGAGAGTCTCTTTGCATCACTATTCTGCCATCCACCCCCGCCCACCCCTCTTGAACTTTCTTGACTGTGTATCTTTTTCTGGAGAATGGCTGAACTGGCTGAAGTCAGCCTGAGGTCAGGGTGCTTGAAAAGTATTTCCTGTTTTAGGTGCTCAAAGATGTCACTCCCTTTTTTGACAATAGTCATTCTGACTTGATCCCTGACCTTAGCCTCTGTTTGAGGTCCCCTCGGCTGGCTCCCCGTGCCCACCCCAGACCTCCCCAACCCCCAGCCTGTGCTTATGCTGGGTGTTCTCTGCAGGGAAGCTGACTGAGGATGTGGCTGAGTTCGTGCGCAGCTGGCAGCAGCAGCCCCCCAACCAGCCTCCGGGGCCCACGACCCCCTCCTTGCCGCGCCCACCATGCCTGCAGCAGAGTGCGGGAGCCATGCAGGTCAGGGCTCCCCACCCCCACCCCTCAGGCTGGCTCCCCTTCCACCTGTTGGAAGGCCAGGGGCTCCAGGCTTGTGGACACCTTCTCTCTCCTTTTCACCTGCCCTGTCCTCTCTTTTGGGGGTTCAAGTTGGGGTTCCATATAGGCTGCTGAAGCCCGAGGCCTGCCCTGGTTACAGGCCGTGTTTGAGAGATGTGAGGCGCTGCTCCGCCCCCCGTTTGACACCTGCCACACCTACGTCAGCCCTCTGCCCTTTGCAGCCAGCTGTACCAGCGATCTCTGTCAGTGAGTCTCAGCCGGGGTTGGGGGGCAGGAAGGGTAGCAGGTTGTGGGGAGACCCCTTCCAGCACTGGGGTTCAGTGCATGGGTCTCTAGAGTCGATGATTCCAGGAACTGACTTTTATGCTTCCCAAAGCTCAACCACTCCTATGGGCGAAAGGGACAGAGCTTCAGCAGACATGAGGTCTGAGGCCCTGCAGGCGTGCTTGGGGTCTCGAGTCAGGTTTCCAGTCTAGGCCTTGGTATTCCTGGGGGCTTTCTCAGCAGTGTGAACAGAATAGGTGACCTGAGTCCCCGGCAGTCTGGACAGCTGCTGGGGGGCTGGGAGCAGCCTGGGCTCTGTTGCAGGGTGACCTTTGGTTTTCCGGTGCAGGTCAGCGGGCGATGAAGCCACCTGGTGCCGGGCACTGGCAGAGTATGCCCGGGCATGTGCCCAGGCAGGGCGCCCCCTGCAGGGCTGGAGGACCCAGCTCCGGCAATGCAGTAAGTAGGTGCTTCCTGGTTGTTGATTCCAGGGAGGGGTTCAGACCTAGCTCAGTCCTGAGCTCTAGGCAGCAGGTGGGTGACACTGTCAGCTGCCAGCTCAGTGTTCTGTCCCCATCAAAGCACAGTTGTAAGAGCTTTAAGACCTGAGGTCCTAGACCCATAAGACAGATGGAAAAACTGAGGCTCTGCTGAAGAGGGACTGGCCTAGGGATACAGACTGAGATGAGGGTGGTCTCCGGAGCCTGCCTGCCTTTCCTGGGGGTCCCGGTCACCCAGGGCTCATGCTGACACCAGGGGGTCAGGAGAACCAAAGCCTTTCAGAAAAAATAAATGATCACATTTTTTTTTCCCACCTGCAGGGGGAAAGCTTTGCAAGTGGTGAAGCAATGCTGCAGGTGTCTCTCTGTCTCTCTTCCTCTCTGTCTCCCCCTTATCTCTAGATTTCTGGCTGTCTCTATCCAAGACATAAATAAAGATAATTAAAAATAATAATTGTGGGAACCAAAGCCTTTGCCCCAGGCCCCAGGGCCCAGGGTAGGGCTGGTCAGGCCTGGCAGAGCCGGGCCCAGTAAGAAGCTGACCTGCTGTTGTTCCCTCCTGCCCAAGCCGTGCACTGCAAGGAGAAGACCTTCACTTACAATGAGTGCATTGCCTGCTGCCCTGCCTCCTGCCAGCCCCGGGCATCCTGCGTGGACAGTGAGATCACATGTGTGGACGGCTGCTACTGCCCCACGGGTATGCGAGGTGCCACCAACACCAACACCAATCTGTCCTGGGCTGACAGATGGGCGTCAGTTTGCAGAAAGAGTGGAGGAGGGATCAGGCAAAGAAGGGCTTAGGGGAGGCGGAAAGGGGAGGATGGATCTGTAGCTCTTGAGAGGTTCATCTGAGTATTAAATCGACACTGACCTTTTTAAGGGTTGTGGGTGGAGAGAATTCACTCACTCCCCGTGCTTGTGTTTGCCTGAACAGCCATTCACTCTAGACACTTTATTCTGCTGTTCATAGCAGTGAGGCTACAGTGTGTATGTAGCTGGCTTAGCTGGGTGAGTGAAGGAGATTTAAAAAAATTATAGGGGCCAGGCAGTGGCACACCTGGTTAAGCACGCATCACGATGCACAAAGATCCAGGTTCAAGCCCCTGGTCTCCACCTGCTTCATGAGTGGTGAAGTAGAGCTGCAGGTCTCTTTCTCTCTCTCTCTCTCTCCCTCTCTCCCTCTCTCCCTTTGCCTCCAGGGTTATCACTGGGGCTCAGTGCCGGCACTACAAATCCACTGCTCTTGGAAGCCATTTTTGATTTTATTTTTTTTATTTTTTGGATAGGACAGAGAGAAATTGAGAGAGGAGGGGGAAGATACGGAGAGAGAAAGAGAGACACCTGTCAACCTGCTTCACCACTTTTAAAGTGACCTCTCTGTAGGTGGGGAGCTGGGGGTTCGAACCTGGATCCTTATGCTTAGTACTATGTGCACTTAACCAGGTGTGCCGCTGCCCAGCCCCCCTGCAGATGTCTCTCTGTCTCTCTCCCTCTCTATCTACCCCCTCTCAATTTCTTTCTGTCTCTATCCAATAATAAATATATATATTTTAAAGTATTAAAAAAGGAAATTAAAAAATTTGTTTAAAAAGGTTACAAATTTGTAATAACTGAGTTTAGGATTCAGCACTGGTCACATTATAAGCTACTTTTGTGTGCAGCTCCTTAGAAAGCGTGATGCAGTGAGGGCCAGCTCAGAGGTCTAGACAAGAAGTGAGAGAAATGCAGTGAGGTGACACATTGCCAGGAAGGCTTCCGGGAGCAAGTGGCAGCCAAGCCAGTTCTAGACGCAGCAAAGGGCTTTCAGAACCTAATCGCTGTGTTGGCTGTTGGGGCTGGGGCAGGCATGGGGTTCTCTGAAGAAACACCCGGGGCTGGGAGGATTTGCTCAGTGGAGAGTCAGGCCTGCTCTGGTTCAGGAGGAAGGCCACCAGTGGAATCAGAGGTGAAAAGATCCTGAGTAAGGGGGCCAGATGGTGGCACATAGTACCCAGCTTAAGCACCCACACAAGAATTCAGGTTTGAGCCCTCGGCTCCCCACTTGCAGGGGGGATGCTTCATTAACAGTAAAGCAGGTCTGAGGTATCTCTCTTTTTCTCTTTCCCTCTCTATCTCCCTTCCCGTCTCAATTTCTCTGTCCTATCCAATAAACATGGGAAAAAATGGCCACAGGAACAGTGAATTCATAGTGTCAGCACAGAGCCTCAGAGATAACCCTGGAGGCAAAGAAAGAAAGAAAGAGAGAAAGAAAGGAAGGGAGGAAGGGAGGAAGGGAGGAAGGAAGGAAGGAAAGAAGGAAGGAAGAAAGGAAGAAAGGAAGAAAGAGTCTGGGTGAGGGAGTGTTTATAACAGGCCCTAAGACAGATACGCCAAGTGGGTCTCTCTTGTCACCTTAGGGCTGATCTTCGAGAATGGGGCCTGTGTGGCCCCGGCTGAGTGTCCCTGTGAGTTCCACGGGGTTCTGCACCCGACCGGCTCTGTGATAAAGGAAGACTGCAATGCCTGGTCCGTGTCCGCGGAGAAGCTGGGGGTGGGAGGGCTGCAGTGCCTCTGTGTCCTCTGTGAGAAGCTGCGGGGGTGCATTTCCGGCTTTCCATCAGGGGTGTGGGTGTCCTGACATATGGGGGCATCCACTTATCCACTTAGCATCTCTGAATCCCGGGACGGGCGGGGGAGGGTTGTTAGACCCCATCACTGGGGGGTGAGTGGCTCGGACTCCCATGCTGGTTGAGAACACCAACCAAGGGCCCGGGGACTGGAGCGCTGGACCAGCCCTCTGTCCCCGCAAGGTGAGCCCCTGCCCTGTTGGTCTGTGTTTCAGCACGTGCACTGCAGGCAGGTGGGTGTGCAGCACGTCTCTCTGCCCAGGTATGGCTGCCCCCCGCCCCCCCACTCCCGACTCTGCACCTTTCCTCTTGCGTTACAGCTTTGGGAGACGGTCACTTGGTGTCACTGGCTTGTGCTGATAGCCACCTTGCCTGGATAAAGGATTGTCTGCTCTGGTTGGGAGAGTTTAGCACGGCTTCCTCAACCCTCCTGAACTTAGGTTGGCCTGCGACTGGCTTTCAGACTCAGGGCCTTGTGCTCCTGCCTTGAGTCTGGGATAGGGCCACAGCTCCTCACTGGCCCTGTTCTCAAAGGGAAGGCCAGGCCCTGGTCCATGAGGGCAGGGTGCTGAGTCTTCCTTTGGGCCTAGAAGACAGAGACAGGCCTGGGGGCCAGCTCCCATGAGCCAACTGCTTTTCTCTGTCCCTCAGCTGAGTGTTCCGTGACGGGCGACATCCATTTCACCACTTTTGATGGCCGCCGGTACACGTTCCCTGCCACCTGTCAGTACATCCTGGCCAAGAGCCGCTCCTCAGGCACCTTCACAGTGACGCTGCAGAATGCCCCGTGTGGCCTGGTAAGAGCTGGCAGCTCCAGGCCCTGCCCACAGGATTCCCTTGTCCATCCATAGAGAGAGGCTGGGACATTTAGAATGACAGGGTTTCTTTCTTTTTAATTTTTAAATTATCTTTATTTATTTATTGGCTAGAGACAGCCAGAAGTAGAGAGGGAAGGGAATGATAGAGAGGGAGAGAGACAGAGAGTCACCTGTAGCCCTGCTTCACAACTCAGAAAGCTTTCCCCCTGTAGCTGGGAAGTGGGGGCTCGAACCTAGTTCCTTGTGCATTGAAACACATGCGCTCATCAAAGTTCACCACCACCCGGCCAGAGGCTGGGACATTTAGAACAGGCCCCCAAGGTTGTTCACAACACGCTCCCTCTGTTTATTTTCTCTGGGCAGAGCCTGGGGTGGGAGAGGAGACTGGCCTCTCTCTTTATCAGAGGACAGCCTGGCCCTGTCCATGGTTGCTTTGACCAGGTGACTTCTTGTCCTCACAAATGGGGTCACTCCCTTTGCATCCTGAGGGTGGCAAAAAGAAAAGGCCAGGTAGACAGACACAGCCCAGCTAGGGTCCTGCTCACTCCTGAACTTCTAGAGTCTTAGAATACCTGGCTGGGGGCAGATGGTGGCACTCCTGGTTAAGGCATGTGTCACCGTGTGCAAGGACCTTGGTTTGAGTCCCCGCTCCTCACCTGTGTGTGTGTGTGTGGGGGGGGACACTTCACGAGTGGGAAAGCAGGTCTGCAGTTATTTATCTTTCTCCCTCTCTACCCCTCCCTCCCCTCTCAATTTCTCTGTCTTTTCAAACAAAATAGAAAGAAAGGAGGGGAAAAATAACAGGAAAAAATGGCTGCTGGGAAGGGTGGATTTGTAGTGCTGGCACTGAGCCCAAGCAATAACCCTGGTGGCAACAGAAGAAAAAGAAAAAAGAGGAGACGTGGGGTCTCTCGCTCAGACGCTGCTCTGTCTCCTCTGGGGTGGGGTCAGGCGGCCTCCACTGGGTGTGACCTGCTTCACTGCAGCTGAGCGCTGAGCACATGCTCTGTGCCTCGGGCCAGGCCTCTTCCTCGTGGCGTTATCCTGCTGAGCCAACCGGGATGGGTGTCGGGCCAGCACGATACTGGGCACAGTGCAGATGAGTCCGACCCTGCTGCTCCGTCAGGAGCTCGGAGCCTGATAGGGAAGGTCAGTTACATCCTGGAGCTTCAGTGTGAGGTGCATGAGTGGTGCAGCACCAGCACAATTCTGCAGAGAGAGGAGTCTTTCTACAGAGCAGACGAGACGATGGGGAAATCCTCAGCAGGCTAAATTGGTCTGGAAGGACAGACAGACATAATTCAGGGATGTCTGAGGACAGAGAAGGGGCAACCCAGGTAGACTAGAGGGTGTGAGAAATGATCTAGGATTCACTCAGGCAGAAGGAGAAGGACTCAGTGACTAGTTGACAGTGGCTGAGAGAGTGGGGTGTGGGGAGAAGGGCAGGAAGCATGGGAGATGTGGCTGGGAGTCCTGGGAAGACACAGTGGAGTGGGACGAGGACATCAACAGAGAGCAGAAGGGTGACATGTATTTACATAGCACTTTTAATATGAACAATTCACTTAAATTTTTTTTTGATATTTATTTCCTTTTGTTGCCCTTGTTTTATTGTTGTAGTTATTATTGTTGTTGATGTCATTGTTGGATAGGACAGGGAGAAATAGAGAGAGGAGGGGAAGACAGAGGGGGGAGAGAAAGACAGACACCTGCAACCCTGCTTCACCAATTACAAAGCTTTTCCCCTGCAGGTGGGGACTGGGGGGCTTGAACCCGCATCTTTACACGTTGTAATGTGTGCACTCACCCAGGTGCACCACCACCCGGCCTCAGCAGTTCACTTCTGCATACAACATTTGCTTTAAGGCTCAAAGCAACTCCTCTGGGCAGTCATATTTATTCTCACCACTCTCTGTGTGTGCGTGTTTAACTGTTAGAACACTGTTCAGTTCTGGCATATGGTAGTGCCAGGGATTGAACTTGGAACCTCATAACCTCAGGCATGAAGTCTTTTATATTAATGATATGCTGTATTCCTGGCCTCAGCCTCAAAAGATTAAAAAAAAAAAAGTCTGAGAAAATGTAACAGGAAGATGAGGGGTAAAGAATCATTTTAAAAAATATTTATTTATTCCCTTTTGTTGCCCTTGTTGTTTTATTGTTGTAGTTATTATTGTTATTGATGCCGTCATTGTTGGATAGGACAGAGAGAAATAGAGAGAGGAGGGGAAGACAGAGAGGAGGCGAGAAAGACAGACACCTGCAGACCTGTATCACCTCCTGTGAAGCGACTCCTCTGCAGATGGGGAGCTGGGGCTTGAACTGGGATCTTTACACCCGTCCTTGTGCTTTGTGCCACCTGTGCTTAGCCCACTGCGCTACTGCCCAACTCCCAAAGAACCATTTTTATCACATCTCTCTCAGGCACACACTGTCAGCATGTACTTTCCTGCACTGCCACTGGGTGGCAGCACTCATCCCATTGACAGTTGAATAACCTAACTCATTTATTTACTGTCCACGTCCCACCTGCAAATGTTATCTCCCTGAGGGCAGGGCCCGCACCTGCCATGCTTTTCACTGTCTGCGTGTGTGACCGTCTTCCTGTGGCAGGGAAGTGTGAGTGGACTGATGTACTACCATTCCAGAGGTGGAGGAGCTGAGACCCAGAGTCCATTAGCTCATCTCAGGCTTAACTTTAGTTGGAACGTGATACAACGTATGTGACGCCTGGAAGCTGCTACACAAGCACCCAACAAGGATACAGTTAAAGCCCTGGGCGCTGGTGTAGCTCTAGCTTGACTCGTTTTTTTCTTTCTTTAAAATTGTTAAAAGGTTGTCTTTATTTATTGAATAGAGGTAACCAAAAATAGAGAGGGAAAGGGGTGATAGAAAGAGAGACAGAGAGACACCTGCAGCCCTGCTTCACCATTCGCAAAGCTTTTCCCCTGCAGGTGGGGACCAGGGGCTTGAACCCAGGTCCTGTGAATCGTGTGCTACTACTGCCTCCCCCAGGCTTATCCCAGGGGCTCAGTGCCTGCACAATGAATCCACCAATCCTGGCAGCCATTTTTCCTTTTTGTTCTTCCTTTATTTTCTTTTTAATGAGATAGTGCAGAGAGGGGTTGAGGGGGAGGGGAAGAGAGACACCTGCAGCACGGCTTTACCGCTTGTGAAGCTCCCTTCCCCCAGCTGGTGGGGAACCCAGGTGCTTGCACATGATAATATGTGCATTCAACTGGGTGCCCCACTGCTGGGCCCCTGCCTGATTCTTTTTTTTTTTTGCCTCCAGGGTTATTGCTGGGGCTCGGTGCCTGCACCATGAATCCACTGCTCCTGGAGGCCATTTTTCCCCCTTTTGTTGCCCTTGTTGTTGTAGCCTTATTGTGGTTATTATTATTATTGTTGTTGTTGTTGTTGATGTCACTCGTTGTTGGATAGGACAAAGAGAAATGGAGAGAGGAGGGGAAGACAGAGAGGGGGAGAGAAAGACAGACACCTGCAGACCCGCTTCATTGCCTATGAAATGACTCCCCTGCAGGTGGGGAGCCGGGGGTTGGAACCGGGATCTTTCAGCTGGTCCTTGCACTTTGTGCTATGTGCGCTTAACCCACTGCACTACCACCTGACCCCTGACTGATTCATTTTTAATTTGCATACTTCTAGCTCCACCACTAACCACCAGCCTGAGCCTGTACCTTCCCCTGTCCCAGACGGGGGCATCCCATTAGCTGGCCCCTCGTGTCCTGGGAGCTTTGTTGTGGGCAGAACCCTGGGACACCCAGCTGCAGGGACCCTGCCCCTGAGGCTGGCAAGAGACAGTATAACTGCCCCCTTGACCTTCCTCTTCTCTCCAGAACCAGGACGGAGTCTGTGTCCAGTCGGTGTCACTGATTCTGCACCAGGACCCTCGGAGGCAGGTGACCTTGACCCAAGCTGGGGACATCCTTCTGTTTGACCAGTACAAGGTCACCCCACCCTACACAGACGGTATGACTTTGGCTGCCGGCGGCTCCTTTGTACAGGTTCCTTCGCCACACAGACCACAGCTTACATTCTAGTCCTGGGGGAGTTGGGCCAGGAAGACACCACAGCTCCATTAATGTGCGGTCCTGAAGTGCGTCCTTGTCCCCACCCCACTGTGACAGCAGGCTGCCCAGCAGTGTAATGGAATCTCTCAATAGTAGCCTATGAATGGGACCCTTCCTCAGTCCTGCTCACCACTGCTTCTCACTTATTTCTTTATAGTAAATACATTCTATTTATTTATTTTTGCCTCCAGGGTTATCGCTGGGGCTTGGTGCCTGCACTACAAATCCACTGCTCCTGGAGGCTATTTTTTCCTTTTGTTGCCCTTGGTTTTTATCTTTGTTGTTATTATTATTGTTGTCATTGTTATTGGATAGGACAGAGAGAAATCAAGAGAGGAAGTGAAGGCAGAGAGGGGGAGAGAAAGATAGACACATGCAGATCTGCTCCACCGCTCATGAAGCAACCCCCCCCCCCCAGAAGGGGGGAGCCGGGGGCTCGAACCGGGATCCTTCCACTGGTCCTTGCGCTTTATGCCATGTACACCTAACCGCTGTGCTGCTGCCTGGCCCTCAGTAAATACATTTTTATTTAACATGAAATAGGCAATAAAGGTGGTGGCAGTGTTGGATGGCGTGTGTCTGCTTATTGGCCGAACTTCCTAAAGTTTTACCTCCTTGCGTTTCTGTGCCCAGATGCCTTTGAGATCCGGAGGCTGTCCTCGGTGTTTGTGCGGGTGAAGACCAACGTGGGCGTGCGTGTGCTTTACGACCGGGAAGGCCTGCGGCTCTACCTGCAGGTGGACCAGCGATGGGTGGAGGACACTGTGGGTCTCTGTGGCACCTTCAATGGCAACACACAGGACGATTTCCTGTAGGTCCCCCTCCCCCATCAGAAGGGAAGGGAAGGGAAGGGAAGGGAAGGGAAGGGAAGGGAAGGGAAGGGAAGGGAAGGGAAGGGAAGGGAAGGGAAGGGAAGGGAAGGGAAGGGAAGGGAAGGGAAGAGAAGGGAAGGGAAAGGAAGGGAATTTGGGGCCTCTTATTCAGGGCTGGCACCTTAACGCCCCCTTCTGGCCAAGGTTTACATTTATTTGAGCCAGGGGTTTACAACTTCTCTGAGTTGAAGGTTCATGTCTAAATTCTTGTTCTGGTAACAGGGGTGGGGTTCTCCTCAAGAATCTGATTGAAGGTAGGACCCAGGAATCAGTCTCTCTCTCTCTCTGTGAATGTCACGCAAATCCTAGTGCCTGAGGTCTGCTGATCATGCATGAAGAGATACTGTCTTCTGCTTTTCAACTTGGTACAACTCACATGGCTTAGACTTGACTCTTGGTTTTGTTTTAACCCCCTGTGAACATGAGCCAGTGATGTCAACTCTCTCACTTCCTATCCCTCTGGGCTAGATTAGCCCATTGATCTTTTTCTGCCTGGTGCAAGTTTGTTATTGTTTGTTTGTTTGTTTATTTATTTGTGGTTTTTTATTTATCAGGGGAATGTATGGTTTAGAGTGGGCAGTAAAATACAGTAGTTGTTCCATGTGTAACATTTCTCAGTTTTCCACATAACCCCCCAAGGTCCTCCTCTGCCGTCATGTTCCAGGACCTGAACCTTTCCCCCACCCCCAGAATCTTTTACTTTGGTGCAATATACTTTTATTTTTTTAATATTATTTATTTATTTATTCATTATTGGATAGAGACAGAGAGAATTTGAGAGGGGAGGAGGAGGTAGAGAGGGAGAGACACCTGCAACCCTTCTTCAACACTTGTGAAGCTGTCCCCTGCAGGTGGGGACCAGGGGTTTGAACCTGGGTCCTTGCACACTATAATGTGTGCACTCTACCAGGTACATCACCACATATCCCCCCCTTCCCATGCAAGTCTGCACCCTGTGACAGCCCCCACAGTCTTCAAGGGAACCCTATTTCCCATACACTGACAGAGACCATTGGATAATGGTCAGAGCTCAGGGTTTAAAAACTTGAGAGGGGACAGGAGCTAAATGTTCCAGAAAGGAGAACAAAGAATTGATCTTGGAGGCTGGCAGTTCTGACTAGTCCTTCCTGTTGCATACCAGGGAGCTGCAGAAAGGATCATGGGCAGGGCTGGTGAGAGCTCCCTTTGGTGGTGGGCTTTTTGGCCATTGGAACAACCCAGATTCAAGCACAGTCCCTACCACGTAGAAGGAAGCTTTGGTGGTATGGTTCTTCTCTCTCAATCTCTCTCTCTCTCTCTCTCTCTCTCTCTCTCTCTCTCTCCCCCTCTCCAAAAGCAAAGCAAACAAACACAGGAGACTTTCTAAAGTGGGAAATGGGAATTCAGATTTGGGGTTGGGGAGGACAGAAGAGAGCTGAGAGCTTTTCTTTGCAGGCCCATCTGGCTTTGCCTGGTGGGGTGGTATCAGGGCAGGTGGCCAGCTTTGGAGTCGAGAGATAGCAGGGCAGGTGTTTTCAGGAACAGCCACAGAGAAGGCAAGAGGGAAAGTGTTTTTTAAAAATTATTTATTTATCTTTATTTATTGGGTAGAGACAGCCAGAAATCAAGAGGATAGCAGGAGGGAGGGAGGGAGGGAGAGAGAGAGAGAGAGAGAAAGGGAAAGAGAGAGAGAGAGAGTGAAAGGGAAAGAGAGGGAGAGAGAGAGAGAGAGGGGAGAGAAAGAGAGAGACCTTCAGCACAGCTTCACCACTGGCAAAGCTTTCCCCCTGCAAGTGGGGAGTGGGGACTGGGGGCTCGAACATGGGTCTTTTCACATTGCAATATGCGTATTCAACTAGGTGTGCCACCACGTAGCCCCATCTTTTTTAAATCACTGTTTTATTTAATATTTTATTTGTTATTATTAGTGTGTTACTAGATTGTAAGATTACGGAGTGCAGCTCCATACCACACCCATCACCAAAGTTCTGTATTCCCACACCTCCCAGAGATAACCACCATTGTTCTCATAAGCCTTACAAACCATTTGCTTGCCTCTGTTTTGTTTATTGATTTATTTTTGTCAAGCTCATGTAAATCAAATCATATGAGTGGAACCATCTGGTAGTTGAATTTCATCTCTTTGCTTATTCCGTTAAACATAATCACCTCCAGTTCCATCCATTTTGTCCTGAAAAGACACAACATCATCTTTTTGATGGCAGAGTAGTATCCCATGGAATATAGACCCCATAACTTATTGAGCCAGTCACCTGTTGATGGGCATTTAAGTTGCTTCCACTCTGACTGTTGTGAGTAATGCAGCTGTGAATGGAGGGGTGCACATGTCTCTTCTAGGAGGGAGAGTCTGAATCTTGTGACTTAGGTGTCTTCATGGGGGTCTGTGGGTGTGAAATTGGGACAGTGTTTGCCTCCCAAGCCCCTCTGAGCCCCCTTGGAGGTGGGTGAATGTGGTGTGTGTGTGTGTGTGTGTGTGTGTGTGTCCTCAAGCAGACAGGTGCTTACCTGGTGTTTGCTGTATGTTCACTTGGGCCCACAACGGTGCATCTCTGCGTGTGTTTCTGCCATGACTGCAGGTCTCCCGTGGGTGTGCCCGAGAGCACCCCGCAGCTCTTCGGGAATTCTTGGAAGACACTGTCCGCCTGCTCCCCACTGGTCTCTGGCTCCCCACTGGACCCCTGCGACGTGCACCTGCAAGCTGGTGAGGTGGGAGTGGGGGGGGCAATGAGGAGAATAGATGATGGAGACTAGACACTGGATGTCTTGAGGGGGGAGCAGGGGCTCTGTCCTGACTCTGCCATTTCCCTCTCAGCCTCCTATGCAGTGCAGTCTTGCAGCGTGCTCACGGGGGAACTGTTCGAGCCCTGCTCCGCCTACCTGAGCCCGGTGCCATACTTCGAGCAGTGCCGCCGGGATGCCTGTCGCTGTGGGCAGCCCTGCCTGTGCACCACGCTGGCCCATTATGCCCGCCTGTGCCAGCGTCACGGGCTCCCTGTGGACTTCCGTGCCCACTTGCCAGCCTGCGGTGAGTCCCCCCGTTCCTGTCGCCGTGTGAGGGCAGCTGGGGCTCCAGACCCGAGTAGCCACCTGCTTCTCTGCACTGTCCACTGGTACGTCCCGGTCTCCTTTGACCTCATGGCCACCCCTGTGCTGTCGCCTCTCAGATGGCCTTTCTTCCTGTGCCTGCACCTCTGCTCAGGGCCCTGAGCCACCTGGCCTAACAGCTGGGCTTGTACTTATCTCTTGCCCTTATCCCCAGCCCCTCGCCAAGTCCTGCCAGTGTGGTTAGTCCCTGTGCTGCCACTTCTCATGGCTTGACTCACCCAGACTCCCTCCTGGGTGTCCGTACAGCCTTATTTTTATTCATTTATTTTTGCCTCCCGGATTATCCCTGGGGCTCAGTGCTGGCACTACCAATGCTCCTGGTGGCCATTTCCCCCCATTTTATTGGACAGGACAGAGAGAAATTGAGAGAGGAGAGGGAGGGAGAGAGAAAGACACCTACAGACTTGCTTCACCATTTGTGAAGCTTCCCTGCTGTAGGTGGGGAGTGAGGGCTCGAACCCAAGTCCTTGTACAGGTCTTTGTCCTCAGTACTGGGTGTGCTTAGCTGGGTACGTCAATGCCCGGTCCCCATAGCCTCTATTTAAAAAAATCCTTAGTAGTGATTAAACAGTGTTATACAAAGTTACTGCAGCCAGAGAAGCTTTGCAGAGATGGCTGGCTCTGCGGTCCACGGGTTTGAGCGCACACGTGGCTCAGTGGGCGTAATCTGGGCCCCCATCCTCCCTGCATCAGAGTGACTCTGCATCCCCTAACTCCAGCACAACGTCCGCACGATTCTGGCGAGGAGGGAGACAATTTTTCATTTCCCACTGCAGCACTGTCGTGTGAGGCCACCAAGGAATACAGCCCCTGTGTGGCCCCATGTGGACACACCTGCCAGGACCTAGCCAACCCCGAGGCCTGTGGTGTCGATGGCGGTGGTGATCTCAGCGGGGACGTGTGTGTGGAGGGATGTGCCTGCCCACCGGACACCTATCTGGACACCCAGGGTGACCGCTGTGTCCCCAGGTGAGCAGGCTGGCTGGGCCGCTTTGCCAGGTGAGGGGGTGCCTGGGGCTTCCAGGGCATCTTGGGAGCCTGAAGCCCTGTTTCATCCGGCAGTGTTGGGCCAGACCCTGATGGGCAAAGCTTGTGAGTGGATGGACGCGCTGTCTTGGCCCCCTCCCAACTCTCTCCCTGGTTTGGCTCTTCAGTCCAAAATCCCTCTCAGAACCGAGAAAGTCTCCCCTCCCACCCCCCACCCCTCCCACAAGTAGTTATACCAACCTCTCAGTATGACCTGTTTCTTTTTTTAGACTTTCATTTAAAAGATTTTTATTTATTTATTTTGTATATAGAGAGAAATTGAGGGGGAAGGGGCGATAAAGAGGGGGAGAGAGAGAAAAGACACCGGCAGCTCTGTTTTACTGCTAGTAAAGCTTTCCTGCTGCAGGTGGACCTGGCACTCGAACCCGGGTCCCTGTGCACTGTAACGTGTGCGCTTAATCAGGTGCACCAGCTCCTGGCCCTGATCCACACATTTCTATGTCCTGGAGACTCAGCACCCGTTCTAGGTGTCAAGCTTAGTAGTAAAGAAAGAAACAGGCGTGTAGTGAGGGCAGATAAAGAGCGTGGCAAACAGGAAGTGGGGGGGCCGGTCTGTCACAGGAAGTGAGAGTGGAGGTGCTCTTTCTGCTGAGGGGACATTTGATTGGCACCTGCCGGAGGTGGGGGAGGTCAGAGTAGACACTGGGCACAAGTGGCCAGAGCTGGGATACAGCTCTGTTTCTGTGGGTTTGTTTGTTTTATTTGGGTAGACAGAAATCAGGAGGGGGGTGGGGAGATAGAGAGGGAGATACAGAGAGACACCTGCTTCACCACTTGTGAAGCTTTTCCCACAGGCGAGGGCTGAGGGCTTGAGCATGTGCACCCAAGCTGGTGTGACGCCACCTGGCCCCACAGCCCTGTTTCTGGTATGGCCTGGGCCTGGGCTCGGGAAGTGGGCCCTGTGCTATCTGCCTCTCCCTTCACTGGTCCAAAGGACATTGACTGTGGGTGTTTTAGAGACCAGGAAGGCTGTCCTTGTCCAGACTCAGTGACTAGCTCGAGAGTCTGATCCCCAGCCCTGACTTCTGTCACTGGTAGTGAGCTGACTTCCCCGCTCCCTAGAAATGTGTCAGGCGTCACTGTACATGCAGTTATTAATATTACTGTTGTTGATATCATTATTTGCCTGTGTCCTTAAGTCCCTGGGGAAGAGGGGTGACTGTCCTTGTCCTGGCTGCTTCTCCCCCAGCTCTGGGCCAGCTCATATTCTTCTTTCTCTGCATCTGACAGGAACCAGTGCCCCTGCCACTTCCAAGGAGTGGACTATCCCCCGGGAGACAGTGACATCCCGTCTCTGGGCCGTTGGTGAGCTCCCTGGGAGGTGGAACCCTTAATATGTCCATATGTGAAAGGAAGTGTGGCCACACCGACCCTCCCTCTGTGCAGGGGACCAGACACAGGAGTGTGCAGACCTGAGTGAACCCTGGCGGGCGGGGGGGACTGAGCACAGTGACTGGGGGTTCAGTGTCTGGACTCTGCAGTGACTGGGCCAGCTAGCTCCAAACTAATTTCTTCTTCTTCTTCCTCTTCCCCTTCCTCTTCTCCTTTTTCTTCTTCTCCTCTCTCTCTCTCTCCAGCCACTGCAAAGATGGAGTCATGAGCTGTGATAGCAGAGCTCCAGGTAGGTGTGACCAGAAAGGTGTGTGTAGGATCTGTTGGGGGGGTCCCCTATAGTGGCAGGATTGTGAAGAGGAAAGTGGGGAGCTCGGGGGCAGACTAGAAAGAGTAGAGCCCCCCACACTGGGTCTTGCTCAAACTGAACCTTCTGGATCCCTGGGCTTCTGGGGGCTGCTGGCTGGAGGTTGCCATCTTGATATCCTGCCCCTGCTTGGCCCCAACTTAAGGGGCCGTGGTTCTTGCTTCCGGATGAGAGACCAAAACCCTGTCTCCCTGGGGGCAACTATCTGGGGTGACTGAATGGCCACTTGACCTCTTGTGTGTACGGGTATCCTTGGGCTGAGCTGTCACAGGTCGTTAGAGCCTGACCCTGTGTCCAGCCTCGTGTGGGATGTAGGGGCTGTGGAGATGGAGACACCAGCCTGGGCCTTTTGAGCTGTGCTAGGTAGAGAGAAGGGACAGGGTGGCCATGTGGGCCAGCCTAGGAGGGGCTTGGAGGTGAGTAGCTGGGACCTTCAGGGGGCCTCCTAGGGCAGCTCCCAAAGATGGGAACTGACGGGAGTCGGGTGGTAGCGCAACGGTTTAAGCGCACGTGGCACCAAGCACAAGGATCAGCTTAAGGATCCTGGTTCAAGCCCCCGGCTCCCCACCTGCAGGGGCGTCCCTTCACAGGCAGTGAAGCAGGTCTGCAGGTGTCTATCGTTCCTCCTCTCTGTCTTCCCCTCCTCTCTCCATTTCTCTCTGTCCTATCCAAGAACAATGACATCAATAACAACAATAATAATAACTACAACAACAATAAAAAACAGCAAGGGCAACAAAAGGAGAAATAAATATAAAAAAAGAAAAAGAAGAAGATAGGAACTGTCACAGGAATTTAAATTTGACAAAGAACGGCGCGTCCTGAGACCCAGTCCTACCCAGAGCTCACTGGCCACGTGGCTCTGGGAAACTATGTTTTTGACATTTAACCTATGACCTTCACCTTTGACATATAGCCTAGATGACTACATTCTCCCCATGTCTTGTGTATGTTCCTGAAAACAGTTTTCTCTTAGTCATTTCTGGCTTTGGCTTCCTGCTTTCTGGGACTTCCCACTGGTCTCCTGTGGCTCTGCCTTCTGTCCATCCAAGCATGGGTGGGCCAAGGACTCAGCTCTCTCATATGGGTCCCCTCAAAGCTGCCACTCACGCAGGGTGGGTGTGTGCATGGCTGGCTAGGCCGACAGCCCGGCCCCTGAGAGAGAATGGGCCATGGAAATGTAGGTGAAGGAAATTGACTTCCCTGTTGAGAAAGGCCGGTGTCCTCCTGGCCCCATGTGGCATGTGGAGGACCTTTCTGGTCCTTTCCTGGTCCCTCTGGGGCTGCTCTCTGTTTATGCTTGTTTACAAACACAAGTGGCTTTTCTCCATTACATGGGAAAACAAGGTAGTAAGACTGCACTGATTTGAGATAGAATTCTTTGTAAAGTATTTATTTATTATTTAATGTATTGGATAGGACAGAGAGAAATTGAGAGGGGAGGGGGAGGAAGAGAGGGAGAAAGAAAGATACCTGCAGACCTGCCTCACCACTTGTGAAGCTTCCCCCCTTCTCCTGTAGGTGGGGATCAGGGGCTTGAACCCATGTGCTTGTGCATGGCAATGTGCGTGCTCACCACTGGCCCTCAGACAGGCTTCTCTAAGAAAATCCATGTGAAATGTTGGGGGCGGTACCTAATAAGGAGTGCCGAGGTGGTGGCTGCTCTGCGTGTGACAGCATGCCCCCCCAACACACACACACACGCACACACGCACCCTGCCACCTGCATCCGGAACTCCAGGGGCTCCTGCTCACAGACACAAGGAAGCAGCAGTGCCCTACCTGCTTCCCCAGGCCCAGGTGTTCTCAGCACCACGCCAACATCCTCTCTGCTCTTGCAGCTGCGGCCTGTCCCGTGGGCCAGGTCTTTGTGAACTGCAGCGATGCTCATGCTGGCCCTGCGCTGAGCCGAGAGAGGACGTGTGAGCAGCAGCTGCTGAACCTGAGCTTGCCCGCGGGAGGGCCTTGCCTCTCAGGCTGCGCCTGTCCTCAGGGGTATGTATCCACGCTGCCAGGGGCCCCAACTCCTGACGGCTGGCCGATGGACAGGCTAGGGGTCAACCTCACAAGGAGGTGCCAGCCCAGGCCCAGCCAGTGACAGTGTCCTGCCAGCAAGGGACCGAGAGCCCCAGAAGCGTGAGGTGGGAGTGCTTTCTCCCTGCTTCTTACCAGTGTGTGGCCCTGGGCGGAGGCTCGGCTTATGCCTGTAAAGTGACAACGGTGTCCACAGCTCAGCAGGCATTCGTGGAGCTTGATGAGGCTCCGGAATGGAGGTGGGTACCTACCTGCCATGCTCTGTAGGCCTGGTGGAGTGGAGGCTATGAGAGAGGAAGGCCACCACTTAGCTCTCACTGTCCTGGGAGTGGCCTGACTGGAGCCCTCAGGGGGGAGGCTGGAGCCTCTGCAGCACTGGGGAATGTAAGACCTCAGGGTGTGTGTGTGGGGAGTAGTCAAGGTGCCCAGGACACTGCTGTCAGAGCCATGAGACTTGCACTTTGTGCCGTGGGCACAATGGTGGGGGGCAGGCCTGGAGCCTGGCCTCTCCTGCTTCCCTGTCTCCCTGGCCTCGCTGCCTTATCTGGCAGTGAGTGGTCCTAGCTATCTCCAGTAATGTGACATTACACACTTCACTTGAACTTTATGAGCCTCGGTTTGCTTGTCTGTGAATTGAGAGCAGGGACGGAGGCCTTGTTGGGCTCTTATGAGGCCTGAGCTGGAGTGACAGCAAAGCATGCCCACAGGGAGATAAACACTCCCTTTGTCATTCCCATCACCTAGGCTCAGGGGCTGGATCTGATGCCCTTTGAGGCACTCACACACCCACAGGGGCTTGTCAAAGGGAAGCTATCACACCTCCCCTGGTAACAGAGGGGCCGGCATTCCTCCCATCCTCAAACATTAGGAGCTGGAGTGGGGCTTCGAGGGATGAAACGCAAGTACCACCCTTACTCCCTGCCCAGGACTCCCTCCCTGGTTTCTGAGAGTCTCTGGACCCTTGGTATTGCTCCAAAGAAGCCCTGGGCCATTCATTCCCTGCAGGACGCCAAGGTTGTCTGATGCACAGATTTCTTCGCATCTTGGTTCTGAGTCAAGGGCACTGAGGCCCTAGGCAGGGTGGCCAGGTGAGCTTCAGCGCAGGCTCTAGAGTCAGGCTTCAGTCCTGGTCACACCACTCATTGGGCAAGTGAGTGAATTTCCCTTGTGTGTCTGCACCTTTGTCTGTGCCAGCAGACACGTCGCCCTGCATTCGGACCCTGTGCATTTGCAAGGCGGGGACACAGAGTGGGGAACCTTGAGCCTGGAAGCCAAAGCTCCAAGTCTTTGCAGGCACCTCTCTGTGGTGGGCACAGAGCAGGTGCTCAGGGCTGCAGGTGCAGGGAGGAAGCAGAGGGGCCACTGAAGGAAGGGAGGAGAGACAGCCAGCCGGGCTCAAGGTGCAGGGTGGTGAAGCGGCCCGTCACCTGTGTCTGCTGCAGTTATGGGCAGAGGAGGAACAAGAAACTAATATTCACTGTGTGTCCACTAGGCTCTCGGCAGTGTGCCCAGGTCTGTAACAGAATGTTCTTAATGACCTTGGGGGAAGATGTCATTCTTCCCTTTTTTTTTTTTTTTTTAACTCATGAAGAAAAAAAAAGAGACTTAGAAAGATTAAGTGTCTCTGGGACAAGCACAGTGGATTAAAAACAAGCTTCCCAGGGGTCAGGCGGTGGCGCAGTGGCTTAAGCGCATGTGGTGCAAAGCGCAAGGACCGGCATAAGGATCCTGGTTCAAGCCCCTGGCTCCCCACCTGCAGGGGAGTCCCTTCACAGGCGGTGAAGCAGGTCTGCAGGTGTCTGTCTTTCTCTCCCCTTCTCTGTCTTCCCCTCCTCTCTCCATTTTTCTCTGTCCTATCCAACAATGAAGACAGACAACAATAATTATTACAACAATAAAGCAACAAGGGCAACAAAAGGGAATAAATAAATAAATAAATAAATTAAAAAAAAAAACCAAACAAGCTTCCCCCAAAATGTTGGTAACGGAGCATAAAAGGTCTAAGTCCCCAGTGGCAAAGAGCTGGACGGGGGCAGCAAGGCAGGTGACGGTGACAAGAGGTTGGTCGGTAGTTTCTGAAGGAGTGAAGGTGGATGTGCGGAGACTGACCTTGCAGAGCAGAGGCTGCCAGCGGACATGTGCAGGAAGGAAGGTCAAGGAGAGGCGGCTTCTCTGGTCCTGAGAGATGCCGAACACAGAGGCCAAGACTCAGCGATGGGGTGGTGCGAGGGAGACGGGAGGCTGAGTTGGCCGTGGAAGTGAGGGGCAGACAGTGTTTGGATCCCCTTTCTACTGACATCCAGCAGGAGGAAGGTACCAAGAGTGTTTCGGGGAACCAAGTCAGAGACTTTGACCTCAGAGATCTCTCCAGAGAGAACATGACTGCAGAGTGAAAAGACAAGTAGTGGGAGCCCGTTGGGACTCAGCCCTCTTCCTGACTTGTGTCCCAGGGTGGTGCTGACAGAGAGGAAAAATGACTCTTCCCTGGAAAATTGGCTGAGCCAAGATAAAACTGTAAAGACTGACATTTGGGGTGTTATCCAATGGGTGTCTCACCTTTCCACTTCCTTTTGATTAAAAGAAGAAAATCAGCCACCATATATCCTCAATAAAGCAGGGGAGATTTGAAATATCCACTTTGCTAAGCTTTGATAAATTCATGCTCTTTGCAATCCAAGCAACTGCCGAAGTGGAGCACACTTCTGGCATTTAAAAACAAAAACAAAAACAAGACAAAAACAAAACAACAGGCTGGGTGGTGGCATGCCGGGTAAGCACACATAGCACTAAGTGCAAGGAGCTGGGTTCAAGCCCTGGCTCCCCACCTTCAGGGGGAAGCTTCATGAGCAGTGAAGTAGGTCTGCAGGTGTCTTTCTCTCTCCCTCTCTATGTCCCCCAACTCTCTCAATTTCTCTCTTCCCTATCCAGTAAAATGGAAAAAACTGCCACCAGGAGAAGTGAATTTGTAGTGCTGGCACCGAGCCCCAAAGATAACCCTGGTGGGAAAAAAAAAATTCCCACCATGCCCTGTGCCTTCCCCCAGCCCTGCCACTGTGGTTTGTCATTTTCACATGGACCCTCATGCACATAGAATCGAGTCTCATGTCTAAACAGAGCAGGGAGAGTATCTAGTCTTTAATGGCTGACGTCTTTCCCTTAGCCTGTGAATTTGAGGTTTCCCTACACTGCTTGCTTGTCATTTAGAGCAGTTTCATTGCCCATTTAAAGCTGTTTGTTAATTTAAAAAAATATCTTATTTTTTTGTAATGAAAGGGAGATACAGAGAAATAGATATATAGAGAGGAAGAGAGAGGGAGCTGGGTGGTAGCGCAGTGGGTTAAGCACATGTGGTGCAAAGTGCAAGGACCAGCGGAAGGATCCCGGTTCGAGCCCCTGTTTCCCCACCTACAGGGGAGTCACTTCACAGGTGGTGAAGCAGGTCTGCAGGTGTCTATCTTTCTCTCCCCCTTTCTGTCTTCCCCTCCTCTTTCCATCCTATCCAACAACAATGACAATAATAGTAGTAACAACAACACGGATAAACAACAAAGGGGAAAAAATGGCCTCCAGGAGGAGTGGATTCATAGTGCAGGCACCGAGCCCCAGAAATAACCCTGGAGGCAAAAAAGAAAGAAAGAAAGGGAGTGAGAGAGAGAGAGAGAGAGACAGAGATATATATATATAGAGAGAGACACCAGAACACTGCTCAGCTCTGGCTTATGGTGCTGTTGGGGACTGAACATGGAACCTCAGAGCCTTGGGCATAAAACTCTTTTGCAGGACGATTATGCTGAGTCCTCAGCCCCATTTTTAAAGGCTCTTGTTAATGTCTCAGGGTTCGTTCTATGTTCTGTGTGCAAGCCCATTGTCTCACAGAGATACTCTTCCTTCCAGTCTTTGGTTAGCCTGTTGACTTGCTCTCTTATGTTTAAAAGCTTCTGATGAGCAGGAATGATTAACTTTGATGATGTCTAATTTATCTTTACATCCCTTCATGATCAGTAATCTTCATGTCTCTTCTAAGAAACCTCTGCCAGCTCCAAAGTGGTGAAAACGCTCTTCACTGGGGACTTTACTGACTTAGATTGTACATGTGATGCTGTAATTTCTCTAAAATCAATATATTTTGCAAAATGCAATCAGTTTTCATTTCATTTTGTTTTGATGGATGCCAATCTTAGCCCCATTAAAAAAAATCAAATTATTTTCTTTTCCCTATTGAATTGCTTTTGTACCTTAGTAGGAAACCAATTAGATAGATAAATGTAATTTCAGGATTTCTATTCTCTTTTTAAAATTTTCTTATTATGGTTATTTATTTATTGGATAGAGACAGCCAGAAATCAAGAGGGAAGGGGATGATAGAGAGGGAGAGAGACAGAGAGACACCTTCAGCCCTGCTTCACCACTCGCAAAGCTTTCCCCCTGCAGGTGGGGACTGGGGCCTTGAACCCGGGTCCTTGCGTACTGCAACATGTACACTCAACCAGGTACACCACCACCTGTCCCTGGACTTTCTATTCTCTTTTGTGGATTTGTCTATACTCCAGTTAATACCACATTGTCTTGATTTCTAAAGCTTTATAGTAAGTCATGAAATTCTGTGAGGACAAGCCAGCCGGTTGCTCTGTGCACAGCCTAGGCACATGGTCCACAGCTGCTACCTAGGCCGCAAACAGTTTTCAGCCTGCCTAGGGTGGTCATGGCCGCTGAGACAGCTTTGCACTCTGATGACGGCAGAGGCTTCTAAGCTGGGCTAAGTCTGGGTGTTTCCTAGTTTACTGGGTACCTTGGAGCCCTGTCGGATACCCTCAGGAAGGTGGCAGTCTAAGACCAGCCTCTGCTAGAGTGAATGCTCACAGGACACCAGGTGGATGCAGGGAGACCCGAGAGGTGCCAGGTGTGGGGAGGGTGCTCCTCTGACCATCTGTTTGCTGTGCCCAGCCTGCTCAGACACGGGGACGCCTGCTTCCTGCCCTCGGAGTGTCCGTGCACTTGGAAGGGGAAGGAATACTTCCCCGGGGACAGGGTCCTGTCTCCTTGCCATACTTGGTGAGTCCGCCTTCCCCCAGGCCCCGTGTCTAGCTGGAGCTGAGGACTGCAAAGATCCTCGAGCGGAGTCTAGCCTTCCTTCCTTCACGCTCTTGTTATACTGCCGTAGATACATCCGGCTGTGTGTCTGTGTGCTCTGAAGGTTTGTGTGGCTATGCAAGTGTCTGTGAGGAAAGACTCCGTGAGGCTTTACCTGGATGTGAGTTTGCCCACAGAGATGTGTGTATGGACACATGGAACCACATGCATGGAGTCCATTTTCTCACGTCTGTTAAGTCTCTCTCACATGCACCCCAGAGCTCCCTGCAGAGTGCAAACTGCAACCCCTGCCCCTGTATCCTTGATTCTTTCTCCCCGTAACTCCCCTCACTTTTTAATACACTACTGATTACTGACTTAGACTTACTTATTTATCTTTCTTTTCTTTAAAACTTTATTTTATCTGATAGGACAGAGAGAATTTTACTTTTTTTTATATGTTATCTTTATTTATTGGATAGAGACAATCAGAAATCAAGAGTGGAGGAGGAGATAGGGAGAGAGACACCTGTAGCCCTGCTTCACCACTCACAAAGCTCCCCCCCAAGGTGGGGACCAGAGGCTCAGACCTGGGTCCTTAGGCATCGTAACATGTGCGCACAATCAGGTGTGCCACCACCCAGCCCCTGAGAGAAATTTAGAAGGAAGAGGGAAACAGGGAGAGAGAGAGAGAGAGAGAGAGAGAGAGAAACAGAGACACCTGTAGACCTGCATCACCGTTTGTGAAGCTTTCCCCTTGCACGTGGGGGCCGGGGCCTTGAACTCAGCTCCTTGCACACTGTAATGTGTGTGCTTAACCCGGTGTGCCACCACCTGGCCCCCAGACTTATTTATTGTTTGGTGTTCACCTTCCCCCTCTAGAATATAAGCTTCGGAGAGGTAGAGCTTCCCCCACCCCACCCCACCCCACCCCCATTTTGTTTAATAATGTAACTTAAATACTTGGAATAATTCCTGGGATATGCTAGACACTTAATATTTGTTGAATGAATGAATGAATGAATGAATGAATGAATGAATGAATGAATGAGCCATCTGAGTGGTAACGGCTGTGGACTCTGGAGCCAAATGCTTCTGGATTCAGTCTCAGTTATGTGTGCTCCTTGACTTTTCTGAGTACTGGCATCACCTATATGGTTAGGGGATCCATAGTCCTGCCCTCTGGTGCTCACACTGCGGGCTTAGGGCTGGTGGGGGCATAGCCCCGAGAGTTGTCTGGGTGGGTGTGTTCCAGCGTGTGCCAGCAGGGCTCCTTCCAGTGCACGCTGCACCCCTGCGCCTCGACCTGCACTGCCTACGGAGACCGGCACTACCGCACCTTCGACGGACTCCCCTTCGACTTCGTGGGGGCCTGTAAGGTCCACCTGATCAAGGTGAGCCTCTGAGTGTGCCAGTGCCCCTGGCTCCATGGGGAAGCTGGGGTGGGGGGTCCTGTGCCCCTGGCTCCATGGGGAACCTGGGGAAGCTGGGGTGGGGGTCCTGTGCCCCTGGCTCCATGGGGAACCTGGGGAAGCTGGGGTGGGGGGTCCTGTGCCCCTGGCTCCATGGGGAACCTGGGGAAGCTGGGGTGGGGGGTCCTGTGCCCCTGGCTCCATGGGGAACCTGGGGAAGCTGGGGTGGGGGGGTCCTGTGCCCCTGGCTCCATGGGGAACCTGGAGAAACTGTGTGTGTGGGGGGGTTTGCTGCCAATCCCAGCAGTGAATTCACTTCTTCACCCCATCTTGGATGGAGCTTGAGGGAATCATGGCAAGTGAGATCAGCCAGAAAGAGAAGGATGAATATGGGATGATCTCACTCACAGACAGACGTTGAAAAATAAGAACAGAAGGGAAAGCACAAAGCAGAACTTGGACTGGAGATGGTGTACTGCACCAAAGTAAAAAGGGGCGGGGGAGGGTTTAGGCACTGGAACATGATGGCGTAGAAGGACCTCGTGGGGGGGGTTAGAGTGTTATGTGGAAAACTGAGAAATGTTACGCATGGACCAACTGCTGTATTTTACTGCTGACTGTAAACCATGAATCCTCAATAAAGAAATTTAAACAGTGAAATTTAAAAAAGAAATGGAGAGAGAAAGAGAGACACCTCAGCTCTGCTTCACCTCTCATGAAGCACCCCTACCCCCCGCAGGTGGGGAGCAGGGCCTCGAACCCGGGCCCTTGCACATGGTGATAAGATCGTTTAATCAGGTGTGCCACTGCCTGGCCCTGCTGTGTTTTTCTGAGCCATGTAACAGGTGTACACCCCCCCCCCCCCAGTACAGAGTGCCTGGGTCTTTAGTTCAGTGCCACACAGCTAGTCAGTGGAACTCTTGAGATGGGTTCTGAGCTGCTGGAGAGACCGCATGCTGGGGGAGTTCTGTGCAGAAGCCCTCGCTCCCTGGTCGGGAGAGCCAGCTGGATGCTCTGTTGGGCTCCCTGACACTGAAATACAGCTTGGAACAGGTGCAAGCTGCCCACACCTGCACGTCCCATCAGCTGAGCGGAGGGCCGGTGCCCCTCTGCAGGCTCCCTGCTTGCCCCAGTCTGATGGAACTCACTTATTTTGTCCTCAGAGCACGTCAGACGTCAGCTTCTCTGTGATTGTAGAAAACATAAACTGCTACGGCTCTGGCATCATCTGCAGAAAACTCATGTCTGTCAGTGTTGGGAACTCGCTCATCATCTTTGAGGATGACTCGGGAAACCCTGTAAGGCCCGCGCTGGTGAGGTTGGCGAGACCAGGTGCAGGTGCACAGGGCTGGGGGGGGGGGTGGGGTGGCAGGAGAGGGCCGAGGACATAGACGGCCCTCGTGGAGTCTAGTTTAAATTCCTCCCTCACTCAGCATCCGGAACGCAGAGGTCGGTGTCAGCACGAGGGAGGCAGAACAGAGGTGGATGATTCAGGTACTGGGGGGCATGGCATCTCAGGAATGGCCATCTCTGCCCCCCTCTAGAGTCCAGAGAGCTTCCTGGACAAGACACAGGAGGTCCACACGTGGCGAGCCGGGTTCTTCACTCTGGTGCATTTCCCCCATGAGCACATCACCCTCTTGTGGGACCAGAGAACCACAGTACACATCCAGGCCGGACCACAGTGGCAGGTGACTTCACAGGCAGGGACAGCCCTCCAGGGGCCCTGAGCTCTAGCCTGAAGCCACTTAGGACATTCTCGTGTGAGCTCTGCTATTAGAAATTTAGAAAAATGATCGATGAGATTATGGGATAAGAGTGGTATGATTCCATACAATTCCCACCACCAGAGTTCCATGACCCATCCTCTCCATTGGAAGCTTCCCTATTTGTGTTCTTCTTTCTCAAATCTTTATTGGGTAGAGACAACCAGAAATTGAGAGGGGAGGGGGGGATAGAGAGGGACAGAGACAGAGAGACAACTTTAGCCCTGCTTCACCACTCACAAAGTTTTCCCTCTGCAGGTGGGGGTTGGGGGCTTGAACCTGGGTCCTTGCCACACTATAAGGTGTGCACTCAACCACGTTTATACCACCACCCAGCCCCTGCTTCCCTATTCTTTATTGCTCTGGGAGCGTGGACCAAAGATCTTTATGGGGTGCAGAAGGTGGAAGGTCTGGCTTCTATAATTGCTTCTCCACTGGACATGGGTGTTGGCAGGTGGATCCATCCCCCCAGCCTGTTTCTATCTTTCCCTAGTGGGGCAGGGCTCTGGGGAGGTGGGGCTCCAGGACACATTGGTGAGGTCGTCTGTCCAGGGAAGTCAGGTTGGCATCATGGTAGCATCTGCAACTTGGTGGCTGAAAAAGCATTAAGATATAAAGCAGAACGAATTGTTTAATAATCAGGAATCTAAAGGTCAGAGTATAGAAGATGGGATTTGGGTCTCCATTTTGGAAGAAGCTAGTAGGTCTATTTTAAGTATATTCCAAGGGGCCCATGACTTTACTAATTTTTGCCTGAGCCTGACAGCTAACATGCTGAAAGTACTATCTGGGAAGATGATGTCAGAGTTGACAACAGGACTAGAAAGCTGCATCAGGGCAGATAGTGGCTCTGAAACATGGGAAGATTCTATAAATGTCATTAACTGTAAGCCCCATTCATCTGACCCAGGGCCCTTTTGGGACACATGGCAGACCCCTGGGCTTTGGCGACCTCTCCACCAGGGCTCACCGGTGGCTGGTGTGCCTGCAGCCCACGGTGTCTGTCCCTCTTTCAGGGACAGCTGGCGGGTCTCTGTGGGAACTTTGACCTGAAGACCATCAATGAGATGAGGACCCCAGAGAACCTTGAGCTGACGAACCCCCAGGAGTTTGGCAGCAGCTGGGCTGTAGCTGAGGTAAAGCTTCATAGAGCTGGTTCACAGTCCTTGTGCAGATGGACACTGGTCTGTGCCCAGATCTGGAAATGGGCGGGGGGTGGATCACTAAGGCTGCACCTGGCCACCCAGCCTCTGACCTGCGCTTCCAGCCTTACGCTCTGCCCAAGAACCGCCCATCCTGTCTCATGACTTGGGCTACCTGCCTGCTCTGGACTAGTGTTTGGTGGGAGGACGGGTCGGGAGAAGTCTCTGTTCTGGGACAGGTGACCACTTCGGTGAAGCTGAGGCTTGGGAAAGCGTGAGCATCTGCCCTATCTCTGTGCCCTCATGGCCTGGCACTAGGGCTGGCACAGAAGAGGAAAGCAAAAGCATACTCTAACCCACCCCCATTTTATTTATTTCTTTTTCTTTTTTCTTTTTTGCCTCCAGAATTATCGCTGGGGCTCGGTGCTGGCACTGTGAATCCACTGCTCCTGGCAGCCATTCCCCCTTCCGTTTTCCTGCATAGGACAGAGAAACTGAGAGAGGAGGGGAAGAGAGGGAGAGAGAGGGGGCCTGGAGGTCGAACACCTGGTTAAGTGCACATAGCTAAGCTCAAGGAACTGTGCAAGGATCCAGGTTCGAGCCCCCGCTCCCCACCTGCAGGGGGGTGCTTCATGAGTGGTGAAGCAGATCTGCAGGCACTTACCTTTCTATTTCTCTCTCTATCTCCCCCTCCTCTCTCAATTTCTCTCTGTGCTATTAGTAAAGTGGGTAAAAAATGGCTGCCAGGTGCAGTGGATCCACAGTGCCGGCACTGAGCTCCAGCAATAACCCCGGAGGCAAAAGAAAAAAAAAGGAGGGAAAGAGAAAGAAAGACAGGCAAACACCTGCAGACCTGCTTTGTGAAGCATCTCTCTTGTAGGTGGGGAGCAGGACTTGAACTGGGATCTTTGGCAGATCCTTGTGCTTAGTCCTATGTGCGCTTAACCTGATGCGCCACCACCCAACCCTCCTCATTCCCACTTCAGACAAGCTGAATAGGCTGCTAGCCAGTGTCGTTCCCGTTCTCTCACACCTCCTGATGTTACTTCTCTCTCTTCAACCCTTTTGGCTTTGCCCTTGAGTAGAGGCTCCAGGGAAAACGTCCATGTGAGGGGAGAGGTTCAGCGGACATGTGTGCAGTGCCTGTGGGCTTTGCGCCACTGCAGACTTAGCGAAGTCAAGCCACACTCCTGAGTATCTGAGTTTCTGTGTTGAGGAGTCAGGGCATGGATTGTCCTGCTTCTTGCTTTGAGAACTGGCTGCACTAACCTGTTGGTTGGGGGCTGGGTTCTCATCCGGAGGCCCAACTGGGGTGGGATCTGCTTCCCACCTTCTCCTGAGGTTGTTGGCAGCGTACAGTGCCTCAAGGCCATAGCACCAGGAGCATCCATTGTTTTGCTAGTGGATGGCCAGAGACAACCCTCCGCTCCAAGCAACAGCACACCCTTCTAGCTGTGTGAGGCTCCCCTTCCCTGGCCATTTGCTTCTTCAGACCCAGAAGAAGAGAGCACACACCATACCCACCCTGCAGAGAGCACACACCACCGGTCCACCCCACCACCTGCGCCCTCTTCTGTTGGTTTGAAGCTATCGTGGGTCCCGCCCATTTTCAATGAGAGGGGTTAGCCAAGGACTTGAGCATTAGAAGACAGGGCTGGGGGTTCACACTGAGCTCTGACCTGGAATTCCACAGTAGGCACTGGGGGAGGGGACCACCATCCCTGCCTTTGTCTCCCCACCCCCACAGTGCCCGGACACTCTCGACCCCCGGGACACATGTGTCCTGAATCCTCTCCGTGAGCCGTTTGCTAAAAAGGAGTGTAGTGTCCTGCTCAGTGAGGTGTTTGAGACCTGCCACCCTGTGGTGAGTCAATTCTGCCCTCGACCTCTCCTGAACCCCCTGCCCCCTCCCCCTGCCTACGTCTGCTCTCAGGCCTCCCCAGGCTCTGAGCAATGCAGCTCACATCTAGAGGGGAGACCCACCTCTGTGTCCCACGCCTGCTGCCAGCTTAGCCCAGCCTGTCCTGATTCCTCTCACGATGGAGACACACCCTCCAAGCCCACTGGGCTGGCTCCTCCTCCCAGATGAAAAGCCCTGCCAGTAGTGAACCTCAGCCCTGCATCTGCCCATCTGGCCTGCAGTGGACAGGAGGGCCAGCGCTTAGCTCGCTAGCTCCCTGTGGCCCTGCCAGGGCCGTGAATGCTGCTTCAGTCAGGCCATGGTTGCCCCTGGCTCTGGCTGGTGGCTCCACTGTTGACCCCTGACTTGGATAGCCTGGGAAGGGGAAGCTTAGCTGGCTAAGTGGAGTCTGTCTGGGCCTGGGGACTGTTGCTGTCCTTGGTGCAGGCTGCTCTTCTCTGCCCTCACCCTGCACAGATATCGCACCCTCTCCCCCTGTGGCCCCTTCAAGTCTGTGCAGCTCCCCAAGGCCCAGTAGTCGGCCAAGAAGCTGCAGGACTAGCATTGATGATCTGCCCTCTGCCCTCTGCCCCCCTCCAGGTGGATGTGACTTGGTTTTACTCCAACTGCCTGACAGACACCTGTGGCTGTAGCCGGGGCGGTGACTGTGAGTGCTTCTGTGCCAGCGTGTCTGCCTATGCCCACCAGTGCTGCCAGCTTGGGGTGGCCGTGGACTGGCGGACCCCACGCCTCTGCCGTGAGTGTCCAGACCCGTCACCCGAGGGAGATGACAGTGGGGGTGCCTGTGGGCAGACTTAGTTCACTCTTCTGAGTCCACAGATGAGGGGAAGCAGGTACTGGTCCCAGGGCCACACACAGCGGGCCAGTGCTCTGCCTCCTGGCGTTCATTCCGGCAGACAGTGCCAAATACAAGGGACTGGACTGGGCCTGTGCGGGGGGTGAGGCTGGGGCTCCTTTGGACCCTGATGCAGACCCCTGCTCAGCCTCTGTCCCAAGCTGCATGGCTGGGCTCTCCTAATCAGGCTCCTGGCCTGAGACCCCCTGTGCAGGTGCCCACTGCTAAGTCCACCCCCCCCCCCCCCAGCAATTCAAGGGGCCGGATGGTGGTGCTGAGGGCACCACTAGAGGGCGCACGGAGCACACGTTTGGCCTCATGGGCTCCCTACCCCTCAGAGGGGCCTGGAGAAGTCTGGAGGTGCCTGGCTACTGTCCATCAAGGCTCTTGAGAAGTTGATTTTTGTCTGTCTTGTGCTTGCTTTCTCGCACGTATCCAAGGCCTTAACCTACATTTTAAAAAGCCCTTTTCAGTGAGTCTGGTGCATATATGGCTGCATCCCTCCTGCCTATATTAGAGAGACAGCAGCTGCAGAGTTTTCTCCCAGACTGGCAGTGCTGTGGGGACTTTACATGGGGAGAGGGCATGACAAGACACGTGTCCTCCCCCGTGAGTGATTCCCGTGCCCTCTGGCTCCATTCTGAGTGGAGTTTCCTACCTCTAGTTTTAATCTTGCCCTTTGAGCCATACAAAATACTCCCCCCACCCCCATCATTCATTTGACACAGGCAAGAGTCTGCTCTGGTCCAGGCCTTGCCCCTTTTGCTGCGTGCACAGAGAGGAGCCCTGGTAGTGACTGTGTCTTAAGACATCTGAGCTCACTGTCTGCACCCAAACCTTGGAGCTGAGCAGGCAGGGCTGCTGGCCCAGCTCGGGACAGGACGGAGAGCTGGGATGCCAGGGACCTTTGTCCTGGCCACGATGTCTCAAGAAATCTGTGTCTCTCTCTTCCAGCCTATGACTGTGACTTCTTCAACAAAGGTGAGCCCGTCTTCCCTAGTGCAGGAGTGTGGGCTGGGCACTGCCAGCCATGCCCACAGTCAGGCTGGCCTGGTAGAATGAGACACTGGGCAGGAGGATGCCATCAGCAGAGAGCTTTGACAGGGGTGCCCAGGGGACCTTGGAACCTCCACCCTGCAGCTCCTGAGCCCCTATCCAGGCCAGCTTTCTGGGGGCCTGTGCTCACCGAGGGCAGCCTTCCTGATGTCTGGGATGAGGGGGGTGACCAGGAGTTTTCAGTGATGACATCTGTCCAGCTGCGTCGGAGGCTGACCTCAGTGGGGTTCAATGCATATCAGGCCCTAGTATCATTGATCTGTGACTTCTGAGCCTCTCTGCCGTCTCTCCCAGGCACATCCTGCCAGAAGGAGGGGCACGGGCATGGCTGCTGGCTTGGTCCTGGTTCACCTGCTTCATCAGATTTGGTTTGGGGGACATCTCTGCAGAGAGACTGTAGCTGGTGAAATGGTGGGGGGAGACTGAGAAAGACCCCAGTTAGCTGGGAGGTGAGGGCTGAGTAGTGTCTGTACCTCACCAAATTGTTAGCCCCAACACCTGATCCTTTAAAGAAATGGCTCCATAAAGGGAGAAGGGCAGCCCTCGGGGCTGCTCAGCCTGACATCAGTCATGACATTTCAGCAGGTCAGCTGTGAGTGGCTCCCTCCCTCCCGTGGCATTTTGGGTGGCAGTTGGCAGTCACCTGCAAAGGCAGGCTGCTCCTAGCACCCTCCACCCACCCAGCCAGACAGCCTGCCACTCCTTGCGGCATCTGCGTTGGCCACTGGTCCTCGAGGGGGCTGGGCATCCAGGGGAGAGCACCTGCTTGAGTCCAGGGCCTGAAGCGTCTGCTGGCAGGCTGGGACCCACGCTGTGCTTCTAGCTCCATGTTCAGCTCCAAACTGCCCCCTTGGGGGAGTATTTATACCAACACCACCAACATACCCGGGTTTGTTGGTTCATTCCTGAGGGTGGATGGTTAATTGTTTATTTACTTGCATGGCTCTGTCTTTCTAGTGGGGAGAGATGGAGACAGACCTTCAGCAGAAGAGCCATGACTAGCCTGTAGAGGGGGACACCAGGGTGGGGCAGTGGGACACCAGGGGTGGGGTGCATGGACAGCTTCACTGAGAAGGTAACATTTGAGCTGGGCCTGGAGTGCTATGGGCGTTTTCTAGGCATGTGATGGTGGGGAGGGTGGTTGAGTGGGTGGGACAGCAGGCATGGAGCATGAGGCCTTCCAGGAGGAGCAAGACAGGTTCAGGGGGATGGAGGCAGGCAGCAGGGAGGTGGGTGGAGGCGGCGTGGGGCGCCAGCGGCCCTGAATTCCAGATGGGCTACTGGGCTCTGTTCTGAGGACAGTAGGGAGCCGTGAGGATTCCTGGGAGGATTGTGACTAGGAAAGTGACCCGGCAAGTGCTGGGTGGGGCAGGGAGGCCTGTCCTGAGACCATAGCAGTTGTCTGGAAAGCCCGGATGGGTACTCACAGCCATAGAAACCTGTCTGTCCCGAGTGACGCCTATTTGAAAGAAGTAACTCAGCCCCTGTGTTGAGTCCAAGCTTCCCAGCCTTCACCCTTCTGGCCTTGGGTGGGCAGCGAGCAGGTGACCCCAGCTGGGGCAGTGAATGGTAGGAGGGCATCTCAGGAGTGGCCCAGGTGTACTGGGAGACCACTGGGGGGACCAGATGCCCTGCCTCCACTATGTGGTTTTGGTCCTAGATTCCCTGTAAGATGATCTGGGTGGTTTGCAGAGGGTTAGTTCCCACCAGGGACTGGGATCTCTTTAAAGATCAAAGTCCCGGGCTGGGCGGTGGTGCACCCAGTTAAGTGCACATAGTACTAAGCACAAGGACCTGGGTTCGAGCCCCCAGTTCTCCACCTGCAGGGAGGATGCTTCACAAGCAGTGAAGCAAATTTGCAGGTCTCTCTCTCTCCCTTTCAATCTCCCCCTCTTCTCTTAATTTATCTGTCCTATCAATAAAAATGAAACATGGCCACCAGGAGCAGTGGGTTTGCAGTGCCAGCACCAAGCCCCAGTGAGGCAAAAAAAAAAAAAAAAATCAAATTCCCTGGGGGCTGGGCGGTGGCACACCCAGTAAAATGTACACGTTTCCATACACAAAGACCTGGGTTCAGTCTCCACACGCAGAGGGGAAGCTTCATGGGCAGCGAAGTGGTGCTGCAGGTCTCTCTCTCTCTCTCTGTCTCTCTCCCCCTCCCCACCCCTTCTCAATCAAAATAAGAAAAGGAAAAATGGCTGGAGGGAGCCATGGATTTGTCATGCATGGAGTCCCAGCAGTAACCCAATGGCAAAATAAGTAAATAGAATTAAAAATCAAGGTCTGAGGTGAGGGAGTGACAATAAACACCCTGCTGGCGCCCACTCATTCCCCCCACAGGGTGGGCAAGTAGGGTGGAGGGTGGGCAGAGGCTGAGGAAGAGCAGACTGCCAACTGGGCCCTCCTCTGCAGCTCTGGGGAAAGGTCCCTACCGGCTGGCCAGTCTGGCGGCTGGTGGTGCCCTGGTGGCTGTGAAGGGCAGTGCCATCGTCCTAATGAGTGCAGAGGATGTGACCCCAGGGGCCTTGGTGAACTTCCTGCTGACAGGCGCTCTGTACAAGGCCAAGGCCCATGGTAAGGCCTCCTCCCCACCCTCCTCTGCCCTCTCCAGCATAGGGTATAAGGGGGCAGGTGCTGGGGGTGCAGGGAGGATGCTGGGGCCCAACCCCTGCCCCTGGGGAGAATGGGCATCTGGGTTCGTGCCTCAGCCTTCACGAGCTGCTTCCCATCTTCTCCCTGAAAGGGGCCGGGCAGGCCAAGGTCCACTCGTCCTGTGCCCATGCTCGGCATTGAGTCCGCCCTGTTGTCCTCTGGACCCCTCTCTCTGCCAACTTTTGCAGACCCCGATGTGGTGTCCCTGGAGGCAGCAGGCAGACCCAACTTCTTTCTCGTCGTCACCGCCAATGGCTCCCTGGAACTGGCCAAGTGGCGAGGCAGTGACGCCTTTCACCGCCACGCTTCTTTCTCTCTGCACCGAGGGACGTGGCAGGAGGGCCTGGTAGCTCTGGAGTCCCTGACAGAGCCCGGGTCCTTCCTCTCCGCCTCAGGGTCGGCGCTGGCCCTGAGGCAGTACCAGCACACAGAGGCGTTCCGCCGGGGAACGCTCTTCAGCCTTCTGGGTGGGTATCAGCCTCTCGATTACCTGCCTCCCTCTCCCAGGCCCCCCTGAGGGGTGGACTCTCGCCCGGGACAGTGATGGCTCAGCCTCTGTGCTGATGGCCTGGCGAGCCCTGGCCAGTGTGGCTTCCTGGACCCTGCCTTGTCCCACAGGCCAATTGCAGGGTCTAAAAATAGGGCGGCCTTTGTGGAAATGAGGTAAGGAGCCATTGTGGCTCGAGTTTCTTGCTGATGGGGGCACATGCCTGTCCTGTAAACTGGGGCACTGCTGGGACACCCAGTTGAGAACAACCTGCAGCCTCTCTCGTTCTTTCTGTCCCCCTGGGGACAAGGGAACACATCTGACCAACTCACACTCAGTAGCTCCCTACTGAGTCTGCCAGGGGCCCCGTCCTCGGCAGATTTATCATTTGTTGTATTGGTGGGGGGCCCTGAAGGTCCCTGGGCAGAGTGGAATGAACCCTGACTTTGAGGACACGTCCCCAGGCCTGCTCCTCAGCTAGTAGGGGAAAGCCCCTCCCCCAACTGCATCTTTGCCTACAAGGTGGGCACTGGCTCCAAAGGTGGTCGTACGGCCCAGTGGGCCCTCTGGGCTGTGCTCTGGGCCTGGCACCGAGTAGGCACCTGCCAGTGTGAGTTATGGTTTTGATCTCAAGGATCTTGGGGAAGGGGGTTTCTTCACAGTTGGCCACAGTGCGGAGGGCCAGGGCATCAGAAAGGGGCTGCCAGTGTGGGGCTGCTCCCTCTGTCTGCTGTGCAGGCTCATGTTTCCAAGTGGAGCTTATGATGGAGCTCCACTCCTGGGCCACAGCCTCTTCAGGGTCTGTTTCCTCATCTATGAAATGGAGGCATCAGTAGTTCTGGACACAGCCATGATAAAGTGACTTTGTGGAGCTGAGTGCTTGGAGCAGTCTCACTGCTGACTGTTACTGCTGTCAGTCCTGCTGTGGGGGGCAGTGGCTGTGTTTGGATGAGCTGCACCTGCCAGGGAACACTGGCCATCAGGACCCTGAAGGACAGATGGGATGAGTATGGCTGAGAGCTGTTCTCTTCCTGTCTCTTCCCTTCTCACAAGGCCTTGGGTGAGAGGGGAGAGAGCTTTCTCCAAGCCTCACCCTTCCACTGAGGCCCCCAAGTGGTCAGACCAGAGGCAGGCAGGGGAGAGGCCATTGTGCCCAGGCCAAGTCTGCCCACAAGACCACAGAGGGTGTCAGGGCCGCCATATGGGGAGGTCAGGGGCCCAGCTGTAAAGCCCAGCTCCAGGGAGCTCCCAGTAGCCTCCGCCCCACCAGCTCACCTCAGTCCACATACATGGGTCCAGGCTGATTTGGTCTGGGGAGATCTCGGGGCTCTCTCACTGGACCCAGAGCTAGTGTCCAGTCTCAGTATTAGGACTGGGGACCAGGGGTGTGTGATGTTTGTCTCTCCAGATGCCAAGCCCCGGGGGGCTGGCTACCCTGCCTGTGAGTGGCGCTATGATGCCTGTGCCAGCCCCTGCTTCCAGACCTGCCGGGACCCACAGGCAACCAGCTGCCGGGATGTGCCCAGGTGAGGGGGCGTGGAGCCAGGCGCGTTTGTGTAGTTTTCAGACATGAGTGTGTGTGTGTGTGTGTGTGTGTGTGTGTGTGAGCTGCCCGTGCTTGGGTCTTGGTGCAACTGAGTGTGTGCACTTGGGTGGAGCACTGATGTCCTCTGCCGCTTGTGTGTACAGAGATGGTCAGCAGGCATGAGGGTCGTGTGAGACTGCGTGAGAATAGCCCTAGAGGAGGCCTGAGAGCATGTACCCACCTACCCCCTGCGTGTGTGCCCAGCAGGCCTTGTTCATGTACATTCTTTCCCATCTGAGGGACAGAGTGTGTGTGGCAGCCAGTCTGGGCGCCTGTGCTACACACAGTCTCCATGGAAGGCCATGCCCCCACCCCCACTGAGTACCTGCTCCGTTCTCAGGGTGGAGGGCTGTGTGCCCGCCTGCCCCTCCCCCAGGGTCCTGGATGAAGTCACGCAGAGATGTGTCTACCTGGAGGACTGTGAGTGGCCTGCGTACCCCACTTGTCCTTGCATTTCCTTGTGAGTCCTGGGGTCTCCCTGGCCAGCCATGCTCAGAGCCCCAAAGCCCTGGAAAAGAAGGCTCAGCAGAAGGGCTCTGGAAGGACTCCATGAGGCTGGCGGAGACCTGGTCCAACTTCTCATGTCACAGAGAGAAAATTGAGACCCAGAGTGGGGCAGGGACTGTCATGGGGTCCTGGCTCTGGAGGCTTCTCTGAGGCATCACACATGTGTGGCAGGGGCTCCAGATGGCCTTTCTCCACCACGTGCAGTCCAGGAGCCTTGGCAGTCACCCCACTGTCTGGGCCCGTCTTCTCTCTGTTGTAGGTGTGGAGCCCATGCTGAAGGTGCCCACGGAGGCCCCCAGACAGGAAACCCAGCCCCCTGGTCAAGAGCTGCTGACCCTCAGTGACAAGGAGCTGCGTTTTCCACAGCAAACCTCTAGAGGCCCCTCCCACAGGCCATTGCACACCCTGACCACCCCACTCACCACCATCCTGAACCCACCCACAGCAGCCACTAAGGGGCCAGCACTGTCCCCGGGCCCCACCCAGGCCACTGTGCAGCAGTCACTGGGGGTACCTGAATCGAACCCCCCTGCACAACCCACAGAGACCCTGACCAGCAAGGCAGCAACTGCCAGCCTCCCGGTCACTCCCGGGGCCTCAGAGTTGACACCCCTTGCGGCAGACACCCCTCCGTCAGGGCGGGCACCTACCCCTGGCATTGACTTGGGTGCTGTGGAGGCTGCCAGAGTGACTGTGAGCTCGGCAGAGCACCCCAACACCACCATCTCCTCCCAGTCATCCCTTGCACCTCACTTCCCACTCATGACCAAAGCAGTGACAGCCACAGGGCTCCGCTCCTTGCCCGTAAGGACGACCCCCCTCCAGCCTTTCCTGAGCCAGGAGTTGCCTACAAGTTCCCCCTCCAGGTCTTCGGCTTCTCCTAGAGCGACTTCCAGGGCCTCCGCCTCCTCGGGATCCCATGAGGCTCTACAGACACCTGCCGTCACAAAAGTTGTGAACAGGACAGGGGTCTCCCAGCCTGTACAAACCCAGAACGTTTTCAGTCCCAGCAGCGCTCCTGTGAAGGCCAGAACTGTAACAGAACCTGCCAGCCCCTTGATGACTAAGATACCGGACATGGTGCCATCCACAGAGCAAGTCCAGCCGGGGCTCAGCCAGCCCATGGGCCTGCCTGAGTCCCCACACCCAAGCCCAGTCCCCACAGCCTCAGCCCACACTCCCAGGCCCACTGCCACAGACATCAGGTCTCCAGCTCCACCCCCAGGGACTCCGGCTGCCCCCGGCATGTTCACGGCTGCTCACGGGCTGGGAGCCACACCCTCCATGTTACCCAAGTCCACGAGGCCACCCCGGGTCCTCTCGGGCCTGCCTCCCGACACCAGCCTGCCCCTGGCCAAGGTGGCCACATCTGCCCCGGTGGCCATGCCTGGCACAAAGGGCTCTGTTGTCACCTCTTCCCTCCAACAGCAGGCCACAGCTCTCTCCATGGCCACCACTCCAGTAGCTGGGACCCTCAGCCCAGCCCTGTCTCTCACCTCAGTTGCCCAGACAGACACACCCAAGCACACGGCCCCTCAGGCCACAGGCATAGACCCAGGCCTGTTTCTGCCCACCTCTGCCGTCATGGCCATGACTAAGGGGGCAGCCCCCACTGTTTCTGTGGGCCCCCGAGGAAGCACCACAGAGAGGATGACCACCCTGACAGAGCAAGAGTCTCTGCCCACTTTGATATACGGCTCTGCCCAGGGGGCGCCCACAGAGTTCATGCCCGCTGTGGCCCACACTCTTGTTTCCTCTGTGACAGAGGGCCAGGGCCTCTGGGCGGGCACGGCCCCACGGGTCCCCACACCCTCCCCCACAAGCCGAGTTTCTGCCAGGACAGCCTCCCGGGAGAGCTCCCTGGTTCTGCTCCCTCAGCTGGTCACGGCCCACGGAACCTCAGCAGGCCCTCAGGCCCCAGCACAGCCTGTGGGAGAAGCCACCACCCAGCAGTCTGGGCGCTCAGCCACTGCCCAGAGCATCTCAGGGGCTTCGGCCCTGACCACCATGGAGACCAATATATCTGCTGCTTGCGTTGTAAGTAACCTGCCAGGGGCCAGTCACCTGTCTATACTCCCCCACCCTCACTGGACCTGAGCATCACACTGTCACGGTTCTGGGCGAAGGTGCTAGGTGGTGGCAGCTGCCAGGTGACAGATGGGGGGGGGGCTTCGCACACTGTCCTCACCTATGCCCCCAGCTTCCAAGTACTTGAAAACCCCTCCAGGCTCCTCTGGGCCCTGGGTGCCATAGCAGAGTCCCACTGTACCCCACCTGGGCCCCAGAGGCTGACTGGAAGCTTGGAGTGGCCCCCACACATAGCAAATGTGGCTACATGGGTATATGCACATGTGTATCTGTGTGTCCACAGAGGAGTGTGTCCACACTCTGGTTCTTGCACATGTGAGACTGTGTGCCATGCATGCGGTTCCGGGGGGTAGCTATCTATGTATGTGTGCTTGGCCTTCTGTGAACCTGAGCTAAACATATCTGCAGCTCTGCCTGCCTGCCGCTCACTGCGCAAGCCAGGCAGGTATGCAGACACGTCTGGGAGTAAGTCCCATGCTTCTTGCCCCCTCCCCACAGCACGCTGGGTGGGGTAGAGGACAAGGACACCATTCACTGGTGGCTTTACCTCTGCGTGTTCCCTGCTGCTGTAACCTGCAGCGGAAAAGAACTTGTGACCTCATGTCTTGGAGACAGTGTGTGGGCCTGGGGTGGACTCACATGCTCCATCTCTCTCTCCCTCTCCTTCTCCTTCTCCCTTTCCTTCCTCCTCTCCCTCTCCTTCTCCCTCTTCTTCCTCCTCTCCACCTCCCTCTCTCTCCCTCTACCTCCCTCTGTCTCCTTCTCTCTCCCTCTCTCCTTCCTCTCTCTCCCTCTCTCTCCCTCCTCTCTCTTTCTCATCTCTCTCTCTCTCTCTCCCTTCCTCTCCACTTCCTCTCCCCTCTCCTCTCTCTCTCTCCTTCTCCTTGTCCCTGTCCCTCTCCCCCCTCTCCTTCTCCCCTTCCCTCTCTCTCTGTGTGTATGGCCACAGCCAATTGCCGAGCAGGACTGCGTCCGCCACATCTGCCTCGAGGGCCAGCTGATCCGGGTGAACCAGTCTCAGCACTGCCCGCAGAGTGCAGGCCCCCCTTCCTGTGGGGTGCTGGGCCTGGCCGTGAGGGTGGGCGGGGACCACTGCTGCCCCGTCTGGGAGTGTGCATGTGAGTCCTGACTTCCAGCCCCCCCCCCAAGCCCTGGCACCCCAGAGTGATCTCTGCCTCTGACTTGAATGTGCCTTCCGTTAGATTTCTACTCCTGTTACTGCTGATTTTTGTGGTACCTTCTCTGACTGACCCTTTTGCCCCAGAGGCCTCAGCTCCACCACCCAGGGAACTCCCACACCCCAGTTTTGGCCTGGGGGCATCTGTTTAGTCTTCGCTCCCCTGCTCCATCCCCAGGCCGCTGTTCAATCTTCCCTGATCTGAGCTTTGTGACCTTCGACGGCAGCCATGCAGCCCTGTTCAAGGAGGCCATCTACATCCTCAGGCAGAGTCCGCACGAGATGGTCACTGTCCACGTTCTCGACTGCAAGAGTGCCAACCTGGTGACTGTCCCCTGCTGCCCACCCTGCTGGGCCTCGGGGTTCCACAGGGCTTGGAGGGGAGACTGAGCCACAGACTGGGTTTTGAGGGTGTCAGAAGCCAAGACGAATGCAGAGGTTCCTCTAGGGGCTCTCCTGGGATGCGTGGGTGGGGGAAAGTAGTGGAGAGTGCCACCTCCTGGCCTTCCCAGGTCCTGCACCCCTCCCAGCTTGTCTGACCATCTAGGCGAGCAGGTGGATTGGCTCACAAGCTCAGAGGAACTGGGGTGCCTCTCCAAGCAGGTGCCCTGTGGGCATGGGTGCCAAGTGCAGAGATCTGCCTTCTAGGCTGCTTCCATGAGCCAGGTGGAAGGAGGCAGCTTCTATTTATGGGGGTTGGAGAAGGCGTCTGGGCTTGCATGAGGGTGGGTGGAGCCAGAAACGTGCCATGAGGCCCTGAACAACTCCAGTGGGTGCCCCTGGCTCAGCGGTAGTGAGGGAGCCGCCTGCCAGGGCTTTGGGTGGGTAAGACCGGGCTCTCTCTTCAGGGGCACCTGAACTGGCCCCCATTCTGTCTGGTAATGCTGAACGCGACTCACCTGACCCATCAGATCACCATCGACCGCTTTAGCCGGAAGGTGAGTGCATTGGGCATCAGAGTTCTGCATATATGCACCACCTCCGACACACGCACACGCACACGCACGGCAGGGCATCCAGGCCTGGGTGGGCCTCAAGGTTCATTTGCCATTGGGAGCAGGTGTAGCAGAGCTTCAAAAAGTCTGGAAGTGACTTTAATGACTTGTGGCTCTTCTAGTGCCAAGCAAGGAAGCGCACAGGAAGAATATTGTGACTGAGAGATTCTGATTCATTCGTTGTCTCTCTTTCCCTCCTCCCTCCATAACTTTCTCCTTTTCAGTATTCTCCCTGGAAAGTTCTAGCTACCTTGGCATCTATGAGCTTCAAACTCTAATAAACTTGGGGGCCCACCTGGCTCTCTGTGTGCTCTCTCTTCTGCAGTGTGGCCTAATAGCCTTTCCTGAGCCTTGTCCTTACCCGTCTGTTTCCCCCTTCTCCGGGGTTACTTTTCAGCATCGCCAGCTGTTAAATGTCTGTTGGTTCATGTTATTTTGTCAGGTGTTTTTGGTTGCTTTAAGCAAGAGGGTAAATTGAATCCTTATTACTCCATCTTGATCTAAAGGTGAACTCCAATGTCTTAGTCATGAAACCTTTGTCCTTCCTCTGTATTTGGACTTGGAGGCCTATACAGGAGACAATATTGTTCTCTCCCAGAGTTGAGAGAGGGCCCCAGGATCAGTGAGCCCTGCCCTGTTCTGAATAGCTGAGAAGGCGTGGGCTGCAAGCAAGCCCAGAAGTGTGTGTGTGGGGGGGGTGGACAGCATAGTGGTTTAAGTAAGAGGTTTTCATGTCTGAAGTGCAGAGGCCCTAGGCTTGAACCTTGGCTCCACCTGAGCTAAGCAGTGCTCTAGTTAGAAGAAAGAAAGAAAGAAAGGAAGCCATGAAGTCAAAGTTTTATTTCTTTTTAAAAAATATGATATTTATTTATTGGATATAGAGACAGCCAGAAATTGAGAGGGTGGGGGGAGATACAGAGGGAAAGAGACAGAGAGACATTTACAGCACTGCTTCACCACTTACAAAGCTTTTTCCCTGCAGGTGGGGGTTGGGGGCTCAAACTCAGGCTCTTATGCACTGTAACATGTGTGCTTAGCCAGGCGTTCCACTGCCTGCCTGCCCCCAAAGCTTCCTGATTGCTATATTGGGATGCCCTCTACTCCAGCACAGCTGTCAACTTACTGGGTGATTTCCAGAGTGATGAATACAATAAAATAGCCACTAAGGGAGGGGAGGGATAAAGCCATTATGAATATTTTATTTTAAAATATTTATTTTATTTATTCCCTTTTGTTGCCCTTGATGTTTCAGTGTTGTAGTTATTATTGTTGTTGTTATTGATGTTGTTGTTGTTGGATAAGACAGAGAGAAATGGAGAGAGGAGGGGAAGACAGAGAGGGGGAGAGAAAGATAGACACCTGCAGACCTGCTTCACTGCCTGTGAAGCAACTCCCCTGCAGGTGGGGAGCCAGGGGCTCGAACCGGGATCCTTATGCCGGTCCTTTCGCTTTGTGCCACCTACATTTAACCTGCTATGCTACCACCCGACTCCCCATTATAAATATTTTAAAGCTTTAATCTTTCTATCTCCCATTACTTCAGAGTTAATGTAATCAGTGATCCATTCAAATAGTACCTTGTCAATATGGAGTAAAACTTTGAATTTTTAAAAAAATTTTATTTATAAAAAGGAAACACTGGGGGTCGGGCGGTGGCGCAGTGGGTTAAGCGCACGTGGCACAAAGCGCAGGGACGGGCGTAAGGATCCCGGTTCGAGCCCCCGGCTCCCCACCTGCAGGGGAGTCGCTTCACGAGCGGTGAAGCAGGTCTGCAGGTATCTGTCTTTCTCTCCCCCTCTCTCTCTGTCTTCCCCTCCTCTCTCCATTTCTCTCTGTCCTATCCAACAACAAAGCAACATCAACAATGGCAATAATAACCGCAACGAGGCTGCAACAACTAGGGCAACAAAAAGGGGGAAAAATGGCCTCCAGGAGCAGTGGATTCATGGTGCAGGCACCGAGCCCAGCAATAACCCTGGAGGAGGAGGAAAAAAAAAAAAAGGAAACACTGACAAAACCATAGGATAAGAGGGGTACAACTCCACACAATTCCCACCACCAGAACTCTGTATCCCATCCCCTCCCCTGGTAGCTTTCCTATTCTTTATCCCTCTGGGAGTATGGACCCAGGGCCATTATGGGATGCAGACGGTGGAAGCTCTGGCTTCTGTAATTGCTTCTCCGCTGAACATGGGCGTTGGTAGGTCGATCCATACTCGCAGCCTTTGTCTCTCTTTCCCTAGTAGGGTGGGGCTCTGGGGAAGCAGGGCTTCAGGACACATTGGATTTAAAGTGTTTGGGAGATTTAGGTGTATTCCACAGTTAAAATACAATGATTGTGCCCCCAGACTATGTCAGACCCAAAGACATGTAGCAGAAATTCAAAGATGAGTCTGTTTGTTCCTCTAAGAAGTTCTCAGAGCACTGGGGGCTCCGTGAAGGTCTTTCCTTAGCAGTCAGCACAGAGATGGAAAGAGACCAGAGGCTGGGCAGGCTAGGGGTTAAGGAAAACCTCCAAGAAGAAATAATCTGAACTGAATCCAAAGAGAGCGGTTCAAAGAACACCAGGGCTTGCCTCCCACTGCAGTGTTTCTTGTTTCACTTTGTGTTCATAAAAACTGTTTTCAGAGTTCTTCCATGCTGCTTTGGGCCTGTGTACCTGAGGCAGAACTTGTCACACAGCAGGCATTCAAGACATGCTTGTTGAGGTCTGGGAAGATAGCACGATGGCTATGCTAAAAAGACTTTAGTCTTAGGGCTGGGCGGTGGTGCCAGGCAGAGTACACCTGTTACCACGTGCAAGCACCCGATTGAAGCCTCCCAGCCCCACCTATGGGGGGAAGCTTCACGAGTGGCGAAGCAGGTCTGCAGGTGTCCCTCTTTATCTCTCCTTCTCTATCTCCTCTTCCCTTCTCGGCTTCTCTCTGTCCTAAAAAAGACTGGTTAGACAGAGGGTAGATAGCAGAGTGGTTATGCAAACAGACTCTCTTGCTTGAGGCTCTGAAGTCCCAGGTTCAATCCCCAGCATCACCATAAGCCAGAACTGAGTAGTTTTCTGGTTTTATAAAATGTTTGTTGCTGGGGGCTGGGTGGTGGTGCACCTGGTTGAGGTACATATTATAATGAGCAAGGACCCAGGTTTGAACCCCTGGTCCCCAACTGCAGGGGAAAGCTTCACAAGCGGTGAAGCAGTGCTGCAGGTGTCTCTCTGTCTCTCACCCTCTCTATCCCTCCCTTCCCTCTTGATTTCTGACTGTCTCTATCCAATAAATAAAGAAGATAATAATTTTTTTTTTTAATGCTGGCTGGGTAAATGGATCCATAGATGGATGGACAGACAGACAAGCTGTGTTCTCACTGCTCCTCCCCCTCAAGGTGACTGTAGACTCACAGGCTGTGTGGCCCCCCGTGAGCAGGTACGGGTTCAGGATCGAGGACACGGGCCACATGTATGTGATCCACACGCCGTCACACATCCACATTCAGTGGCTCCACAGCTCAGGACTCATGATCCTGGAGGGCAGCAAAACCAGTGAGGACCAAGGTCGCGGTTTGTGTGGTGAGTGGGGCCCAGCTGAGGCAGGGGGCCGCTTCTTGAGTCTGCATCCAGGCATGGGCTCCCCTGGGCAAGGTGCTAAGCCAGACGGAGGGCTGAGCTTCCAGGGCACAGAGACCTAATGTGTTCTGCGGCAGAAGTTGCCTGGGGGCAGATAGCACAGGGCTCTGGCCTTGGCCAGTTGTCCCTTCAGCTGGGATTCAGTCTGTTAGCTGGCTTAATAGCTTTCTAGTTCCAGATGATCTTCCGGTCAGTCTGCATGTGCCCCAGCACTCCGCACAGAGCTTCCCCACTCTCATCTCACTCAATGGCTCTGAAAGATGATAGCTGAAGACCCTCTGAGAGGGGGCTCATAGAGGTCTAGTGACTTGCCTAAGGTGACACGGTCGCCCTGTCATGGAATCCACCTCTTCGGATTGCAACTGGATTGCAGAGAGCATGCCCCAAGGGACTGGATTTAACCGGATAGGAAAAGGGCTGAGGAGGAATCTGCGTGGGGGCTATTCCCTGGAGGGGCACGGGCACAGGACTGCCGTATCACAGTGACAGACAGCACAGGGATACTCACATTCACACACATGCTTGCACACGCTCTCTCCATAAGTTTGCACCAAACACATGCAATCATGACTCGAAGCCAAGACCAAAGAATATGACTGTGCAGACCATTTATGATAAAATGGCAGGGCTGTTTTTTCTTTTCTTTCTTTCTTTTTTTTTTTTTGCTTGATTAAATCATAATTTTTATATTTACAGAACTGGTAGTTGGACACAGTAGACAGAAACCCACTAATTTTTCTTTTTAAATAATTTTATTAGTGATTTAATAATGATTGACAAGATTATAAGATAAAAGGGGTACAATTCCATACAGTTCCCACCACCAGGGTTCTGTATCCCATCCTCTCCATTGGAAACTCCCTTATTCTTTTTATTAAAAACATTTTTTAGATTTATTTTCTAGTATTTATTTATTTATTCCATTTTGTTGCCCTTGATGTTTCATTATTGTAGTTATTATTGATGTTGTTGTTGGATAGGACAGAGAGAAATGGAGAGGGGAGGGGGAGACAGGGAGGGGGAGAGAAAGATAGACACCTACAGACCTGCTTCACCACTTGTGAAGCGACTCCCCAGCAGGTGGGGAGCCGTGGGCTAGAACCGGATCCTTCGGCCGGTCCTTGTGCTTTGCACCACGTGCGCTTAACCCACTGCGCTATGCCCAACTCCTGAAGCTCCCTTATTCTTTATCCCTCTGGGAGTATAAACTAAAATCCTTTATGGGGTGCAGAAGGTGGAAGGTCTGGCTTCTGTAATTGTTTCTCTGATGGACATGGGCATTAATAGGTTGATCCATACCCCCAGCCTGTTTCTATCTTTCCCTAGTGGGGTAGGGCTCTAGAGAGGTAAGGTTACAGAACACACTGGTGAGGTCCCTGCCCAGGGAAGTCAGGATGGTGTCATGGTAGTGTCTGCAGCTTGGTCAAATTGTTCAAAAACACAGAAACCCAAAGGTAGAAATAGAGTGGATGAAACTAGGGGTCTTCGTGTGGGAAGAAGCTAGGAAATCTATTTTAGATATATTCCAAGAGGCCCATGACCTTAGTAATTTTTGCCTGTGCCTAATAGCTAACATGCATATGGACTAAAAGTATCATCTGGGAAGATGGTATCAGAGTTGAGAATAGCACCATAAAAGTGGATTAGGTCAGAAAGTAGCTCCCAAACTTTAAGAAAGTATATAAATACAATGAACTGTTTACTCCATCGGTCTGACCCAGGGCCCATATCTATTCATATTTAACACAGGAGCCTGTATAACCCCTGAGCCCCTGTCAGTCTGAGCTTGAAGTCCATGGTCACAGATGGGAATATTCTAGGCTGCTGTCATCTCAGGACCCATCTTCCTTGAATGGCAGAGTAGGCTGGCCGAGCCTCCCTTCAGAGAGTGGGGCAGTTCTTATCATTGCTGCTCTTCAGTGAGGGCAAGGTCCTATAGAGGTCCACAAGAGGGATTATGATGCTGTTTCTGATAGAAGTAACCAGTGATGGTGGAGAGAGGGATCTATTTGAGGTCTAGGCCCATCATATCTATGTAGGAATCCAAGGATTCCCTGACTAGAGCCCCAGATGGTGGGGTGGACTGGTATTGACCAAAAAGGTCATCACCGAAGTATGCTCGTCTCTTGCCCTTATCTGCCAGCTAATTTCTGTCTCCATTTTATTCAGACACTTGGTATCCGGGCACTGGGATTGGCCACTGGGAGGGAATACAGAGAGAGTGAGGTCTAAAGGGAAAGGAATCCTTTTATTCAGAGAGCAAGGTGGATCTGCCAATGCAAACCTATTACACAGACTGGGGAGGTCCAGGGAGGGGTGCCTCAGAGGGACCTTGGAAGGACTGACTTCTGGGAGAGTGTTTCAGGCAGAAGGACCAGAATTTGCAAAGTGCAGGTTAGGGAAGTGTGTGTCTGGAGCTTCATGTGATTGGAGTGAACTAAGGCCAGGTCAGAAGTTGCTATGTAAGCTTGAGGGCCAGGTCAGGAGTTGCTAAATAAGCTTCAGCCCATCCCCAACTCAGCACCTTAGACAATCAGGGTGACCTCATGCACACACATATGTTCCCAAATGGGGAGCGATGCTTCAGATGCTGAGATGCCTTTCATTCCAGGCCTCTGTCATTTTCAACATAAACCCCCAGCTCCCCAGAAGCAGAAAGAGTTGGGACATCTCTTCCAGACGTTATATTCCTTGATCCCTGGATAATTTTGTGGGTATTTCTAAGCACAGAAAGGTTTTCTTACATATTAGCTTACTTACTTTTAATATATATTATTTATTTATTATTCATTCATTCATCTATTTATTGAATAGAGACAGAGAGAAACTGAGAGGGATGGGGAAGATAGAGAGGAAGAGAGACCGAGAGACACCTGCATCCCTGCTTCACCACTTGTGAAGCTTTCCCCCTGTGGATGGGGACCAGGGGCTTGAACTTTGGTCCTTGCACCGTGTAACATGCTCAACCAGGTGCGCCACCACTCTGCCCCCATATCAGTTTCCCTTTCTTTCCTTCCTTTCTTCCTTTCTTTCTTTCTTTCTTTCTTTCTTTCTTTCTTTCTTTCTTTCTTTCTTTCCTTCTCTCTTTCTTTCTTTCTTTCTTTCTTTCTTTCTTTCTTTCTTTCTTTCATTCCCTTAACTTTTCTGTGTCGTGTTTTCCTCATCAGTGAATTAGGGGTGGTGGCGATGCTATCTTGGGAGAACTTTCTCGGGGACCATGCAGAATGACCAGTGGGCCCTGGGAGGGTGCTGGTTCTTATGGTCATGGGGGATGTTCTGCTCCCGCAGGTATCTGTGATGGAGATGTGGCCGATGACCTGGCCCTGCAGGATGGTTCTGTGGTGGACAAGGCCGAGGACCCTGCTCCCTTCTTGGACAGCTGGCAGGTGCCCAGCTCCCTGACCTCAGTGGGCCAGCCCCGCTTCCGCCCAGACAGCTGTGCCACAGCTGACTGCTCGCCCTGCCTCCGCATGGTGTCCAACCGTACCTTCAGTGCCTGCCACCGCTTTGTATGTGCCACGGGGTCCAGCGTGGGTCTGGGGGCTTCCCTGACTGGTCATGGCCCGGAGGCCAGGGCAGGGGGGCCAGGCCAGATGGGGTGAGCTGGGGGCTGACTGCGCCGGGCTGGGAGGAGCAGGGCCCTGGGACTTGGAACATCAGGGTGGCCGTGCTGCCTGATGTCTGTCCACAGGTCCCTCCGGAGTCCTTCTGTGAGCTGTGGATTCGAGACACCAAGTACGTGCAGCAGCCCTGCGTGGCTCTGACTGTGTACGTGGCCATGTGCCACAAGTTCCACGTGTGCATTGAGTGGCGGCGCTCTGACTACTGCCGTGAGTGATCTCTGTTGCTCCCACTGTGCCCCCAACAGTGAGAAAAAGCCCTCACTCCAGAGTCTAAGTCAAAACTGTTCCAGGCTCCATCATTCCATCATCTATATTCATTATCAGATTCATGACTTTATAAATCGATGCATGGCTGTGTTAAGAAGCTGGCCAGTTAATCTTACAACAGTTCATAGTAACAAGTCGAATTGTGCGTATTGTTGTCTAATTTCTTTGAATCTGCTTGCCTCATCTGTAAAACGGGGATAGTAATAGTACTCCCTGGTTGTTTTTGTTGTTTGTTTTTTATGGTTCTGAGGCCTTGCATATATATATATATATATATATATAGAGAGAGAGAGAGAGAGAGAGAGAGAGAGAGAGAGAGGAAGAGAGGGAGAGAAGGGGAGGGAGGGAACACAACACCAAAGGCGGGGGGAGATGCAAAAAAACCTTTCCTGCCTGAGGCACCAAAGGTCCCAAGTTCAGTTCCCAGCACCACTCTAAGCCAGAGTGCAGCAGTGCTCTGGGGAAAAGTGAGCATGCCCTAGTGCTTTGGTGGTGTCAGGTGAGCTACACCAGCCGTCCCCTCTGTTTGGAAGATGACCTGAGCTAGGGTGCAGACAGTGTCTGGATGTGTCCATGGCCGCTGTCCATCAAAGATGAGGTCAGTTCTTTCAATCCCGATCATTCTTCCAGCCTCTCCCCCTCTTCCGTGAGGATGGATGTGTCCCCTGCCCCCAGTTTAGCGTGTGTGTGTGCTTGGCGGTGGTAGACTTGTCAAGGGCAGTTTGCTTTGTGAACTGACATATCTGGAAAGGCTGGAGACAGTGCTGAGGCAGACTCTCTAGGTGGTGACGGGTGCAGCCTGAAGTGATAAAATCACCTAGAGTCTTGTTCAAACTGGGTCTTAACATGGTGGGCATGAAATCAGTTTGGGGAGACTGCACTGGCATTTAACAAAAAATGTAATTGAATGGGCAGGAGTAGATAGCATAATGGTTATACAAAGAGACTCTTATGCCTGAGGCTTCACAGTCCCAGGTTCAGCCCCTTGCACCCCCATAAGCCAGAGCTGAGCAGTGCTCTGGTTAAAAAAATTTTTTTAATTAAGTAAAAAAAAATGCAATAGAGAACTTAGGGGATATTCCAGCAGGGCAGGCATCTGCCTTGAGATGTGCATGACCCTGCTTTGAACTCTGACATGGAAGTCTCCCGCCCCGCCCTGAGCTGGAAGCAGTGAAATCACACATGCTTGAGATGCTGGATCTGTAAATAATAATAATAAATAAAATGTCACATCATGGATAATGTTAGTTTTACTGCGTGTAGAAAGGTTGTTTCATACATCAGATTATTCCTTGCTGCCACTCTTTGAAGTCACCCAGCACACTTCAGAGGTGTGAATGCTTGAGCCCCACAGGCAGAGATTCCAGTTCAGCTGGTTTGGGGTGACGTCTTCAGGTGAACTTTACAAGCTCCCCCGTGGGGCTTAAGGACCATGGTCTTTCATGCATGTGTGGGCCAGTGTGCCCCGTGAAACAGTGTTTACAGTCAGGAAGATCTGAAAACACTCATCTAGAGCCAACACAGATTATTATTATTTTATTTGTTTATTTATTTTCTGCCAGACAGTTTCTGAGACTTAGGGACTCTGTGGTCTCCACTGGCATGGTGGCACAAGCCAGCCAGATAAAGCAGGTGAATAAATAGACGTGTAGCAGGTTCAGTAGCTGTAAACACAGGCTGGGTTTGGGCCAGGCTGCACGTTGCCGCCCCCTTACACACAGGACACAGACGAGGCCCCAGGGCTGCTCTGAGCCTCCTGCCTGCCCTGCCTGGGGACTGAGCCTGATGCCCTCGGTGCCCCTGCAGCCTTCCTGTGCTCCAGTGACTCCACGTACCAGGCATGTGTGGCAGCGTGTGAGCCCCCCGAGACCTGCCGGGATGGAATATTGGGCCCCCTGGACCCAGAGAGGTGCCAGGTGCAGGGGGAGGGCTGTGTCTGCTCAGAGGGCACCATCCTGCACCGGCGCCACTCGGCCCTCTGCATCCCCAAGGAGAAGTGCGGTAAGGTCCTTCCTCCTGAGGCACAGGGTGACCCCACCCCCACCCCTCCAGCTGACGAGGGTCTCCATCTCCATCACTGCCACTGTCCTGTCTACATCCGTCCAGTCGGTCTGCTTTGGGGGTGGCTAGTTTCCAAGCCAGGTCTCACTTGGGACAGTCTGGGTCTCCCCACTTGGCTCAGTTCCCCCACAATGCCCCCCGTTCTAGCCTGCACTGACAGCACCGGGGTGCCCCGGGCCCTGGGAGAGACCTGGAACAGCTCCCTGAGTGGCTGCTGCCAGCACCAGTGCAAAGCGCCCGACACCATCGTGCCAGTAGACCAGGACTGCCCAGGCCCCCGCCCTGAGACCTGCCCTCGATTTGGGGAGGTGGTCCTGCTGGTGCCCACCGAAGACCCCTGCTGCCTGGGCACCATTTGCGGTGAGTCCTGCCTTGCACTTGCCTGGCCCGGCTGCTTGATTACTGAGTATTCAGCTCAAGAGTTAAGACAAGATTTGGGGGTTAGGGGAGAGGGTGGGCAGGTGATGACACACCTGGATTCCAGCCCTTGTTCCCCACCTGTAGAGAGGATGCTTCATGAGTGATGAAGCCGGTCTGCAGGTGCCTATCTTTCTATCTCCTCTCCCACTCTCAATTTCTCTGTTCTATCCAGTAAAATAGGGAAGGAAAAAAAAGGGGAGTCTGGGTGGTGGCATACCCGGTTAAACACACACATTGTATTAAGTGAAGTGCAAGGACCTGCACAAGGATCCAGGTTCGAGCCCCTGCGCCCCACCTGCAGCGAGGAAGCTTCAGGAGCGGTGAGGCTGGTCTGCAGGTGTCTGTCTTTCTCCCTCTCTATCTCCTCCTCTCCTCTTTAATTTCTCCTTGTCCTGTTCAAAAAATGACTGCCAGAAGCACTGGATTCATACTACTGGCACCAAGCCGTAGTGATAACCCTGGAGGAAAAAAACGAAAAGCAAAAAACCCAGACAGAGCCTGGTGATGATGGACAGTGGGGCTGCTGTGGGGGGATCCCTGGGGAGGGTGCACCCTGCTTCTGAGTCAGGAGGGCGCAGGGCTTAGAGGCAGGGGCTGTGGAGCACAGGGCCCTGGTGGGCCCTTCCTGCACCATCTCAGAGCCTAGTCGCCTCTCCAGATCATGTGGCATCACCTGTGTCCTAGTGGAGCCTCACTGAACTGCCCCCTTTGGGGTGGTGGTGAGAGCTACCCCAGCCCACCTCCGGGAACCTCAGCTCTTACTGCTCCTCCATTTGCCCTGAACTTCCCTCTGACCGTGACCATCAGAGGGGCCTGGCAGGGATGCGGGCCCCAGGGGCTGAGAGAGTGATGGGGGAGCGCCGGCCTCCAGGTGACAGGTTGTGTGTGTCCCTGGGCCAGTGTGTAACCAGACTCTGTGTGAGGGCCTGGCGCCCACCTGCCGTCCAGGCCACCGCCTCCTCACTCACTTCCAGGAGGACTCCTGCTGCCCCAGCTACAGCTGTGGTGAGCCATCCTGGGGGGGATAGGGAGAGGATCTGGGCTTCCTACCACCTGATGGGGGGGGGTGCTCTCTAGGGAAGGGGTGCTCTGTAGGCAGGGGAGGGGAGCAAGGTCAGTGCTGGGGACTGGGTCTCTCTGGAGAGGGGGACAGAGCCAGAAGGGGGCCTGGGCCTGGCTGGATGTAGCACCAGAGACTCTCCCCCCAGAGTGTGACCCCAGCCTGTGTGAGACAGAGCACAAGCCCAGCTGCCGCCCGGACCAGACTCTGATTGCAGGCCATCTAGGAGACTCCTGCTGCACTTCCTACTTCTGCAGTGGGTGCCCCGGGGCACTGCGGCCCTGCTTCTCTGGGTGGCTGGGAAGTGAGGGGGGGTCTTCCAGTGGGCAAGGGGGGGGTCATGGGAGAAGGTCAGGGAGGGGGACGGTCCCTGTGCAGGAAGAAGCCTGATAAAAGAGGCTGCAGATCCCGTAGACTCCAGAACAGAGACTGTCTCTGGGACAGAGGTGAACTTGGCACCTGTCACACTGGGATTTGAGGTCCCTCTTCCCCCAGCAACCTGTTCTATGACTCCCCACCCTGTGGTGGGATTGCTCGTGACAATGAGCCATCCCACCAGCCTGTGGCGACTGCCCAGACCCGATCCCCGAGTGTCAGGAAGGTGAGGCGCTCACAGTGGACAGGAACAGCACAGAGCTCTGCTGCCCTCTGTACCAGTGCGGTGAGTCCGTCACAGAGCCCTCCCCCATGAGCAGTGTGTGCAGGACAAGGGACAGCAAGGTGCCCCAGGTGGCGGAGTCAGACCTCTTTCTGTGGAAGACTCTGACTGGAATCCTGGAGAGTGTCTGAGGACATTGAGGAGGACCTGGGGGATACCTCACTGTTGTTAATGAGGCCAGCGTTTCAGAGATCTGAGCTCTGAAGTATCTTGTGTCCCCTCCTCCTCAGTGTGTGAGAGCTTCCGCTGCCCTCAAGTGGAGTGTGGCCTGGGCACAGCACTGGTGGAGGTGTGGAGCCCAGAGCGCTGCTGCCCTTACAAGTCCTGTGGTAAGTCCCCAAGACTGAGTCCAGGGCTCCTGTGAGAAAGGGGCATAGGACCTCATCCCTGCCAACTGGGCTCCAATCTGGTCTCTCCAGAGTGACCAAAACTGCCTCCCTCCCTCATGAATCTATTCCTGGGTGTTGAATTGCCAGACTCCTGTTTTTTTTTTTTTTTATTTCTTTATTGGGGGATAAATGTTTTACAGTCGACAGTAAATACAATGGTTTGTACATGCATTTCCCAGTTTTCCATATAACAATACAACAATATAACAATACAACCCCCACTAGGTCCTCTGTTGTCCTTTTCCAGGACCTGTACTCTCCCCCCACCTACCCCAGAGTCTTTTACTTTAGTGGTATAAACCAACTTCAGTTCATGAAAAAGCAAAGCCCTTGCTCCAGAAATGAAATGAATATATATATATATGCTGTCCTGTTGTTGGCATGGTTTTGTTAAAATTCACCTCAGATCATTTGGGGAAGCAGCCAGAAGTGTCAGGGATCAATAGTGGATGCCAGTGAGCTTTATATAAAAACATTATTTTAAGAAGTGCTGAGAAGCTATTTTTTATCTGGCTGTTTCGCTTGTCTTCTTTTCCTCCCCCCCAGGGGTCACTGGAACGTAAGCTTCCTCTGGGCAGGGATTTTAATCCACCATAGAATTTAGCCTGCTCTATCCTCTGAGCACAGCTCCGAAAGGCTGGCATGTGGAAGGGACTTAGAACTATTTGCCACAGGACTGGGTGACTCAGAAGAGCGCTTCACAGTCACTAGGACTCTGATGTCTCTTTACTCTGAAGCTTGAGCTGGCACTGCCTTCGGTTTGTTGGTGGCGCCTTGACACTCAGCACCCTTGCGGTTTAGAGCAAGGACCGTTTGTGGGCAGAGGCTGGAGCAGCTGAGCCTGGCTTGCAGGAGCATTCTGGGAAGTGCAGGCCGCCAGGGCCCACCCTTGTGACACTTCTCTTAGAACGGGCTCTGCAGCATGGGGTGGGGTGCAGCCCTGAAGGCATAAGGGAGCCTGTCCATTTGCCTGTTTCTTCTCTCTGCATCAGCCACAGAGGTGGTCCCAGGACCCACTACCTAACCTGGGGGGCTCCTGTCCTTTTGGGGGTGGTGGTGGAGGCTGGTGAGGCACTATGGCTGCAGGGAGGCGTGAGAAGTCCATCGGGACTCCAGCCTCGACTTCACTAGTGAGGCGTCCCCCATGATCCTCCTGTTTTTCAGAGTGTGACTGCGACACAATCCCAGTGCCCCGGTGCCATCTGGTATGGAGACCCCCCCCATACCCTCGCTGGTGTCTCCCACCCCTCCCTTTCCTCTCTGCCTCTTCTGCTGGGGACTCTGTTCCTTTAATCTCATGCCAAGAGCCTCAGGGGATGGATCAGCATTCTTGTCCCCAAGCTCTGTTTTCTGGGGACAAGTGGGTATGCTGGTGTGTCAGATTGTGGAGGACACAGTGCCGTGATAATGATGGCCCTGGCAGTGATAAAGATGCCCAGGAGAAAGATGGCGGGAAGGGAGGTTTATTCACAGCCAAGGAAACTCCTGACCTTTTTTTTTAAATTTTTTATTTAAGAAAGGATTAATGAACAAAAACATAAGGTAGGAGGGGTACAACTCCACACAGTTCCCACCACCCAATCTCCATATCCCATCCCCTCCCATGGTAGCTTTCCCATTCTCTATCCCTCTGGGAGCATGGACCCAGGGTCGTTGAGGGTTGCAGAAGGTAGAAGGTCTGGCTTCTGTAATGGCTTCCCCGCTGAACATGGGCGTTGACTGGTCAGTCCATACTCCCAGTCTGCCTCTATCTTTCCCTAGTAAGGTGTGTCTCTGGGGAAGCTGAGCTCCAGGACACATGGGTGGTGTCTTCAATCCAGGGAAGCCTGGCCAGCATCCTGGTGGCATCTGGAACCTGGTGACTGAAAAGAGAGTTAACATACAAAGCCAAACAATTTGTTGAGCAATCATGGACCCAAAGCTTGGAATAGTGGAGAGGAAGTGTTAGGGGGGTACTCACTGCAAACTCTAGTGTACTTCTGCTTTCAGGTATATATTTTGCAGTAGTTTATGGATACGTGTGAACATATGCTCTCTCTCACAGAAACTGGTGTGTATCTAGGTTATGGGACTTTACTCCTGACCTTTTATGATAATTTTCACAGCAACCCCAGAAGGTAGATTCTTTGATTGTGTGAGCAACACAAACAAGAAAAATGGGCTGTGGGATGGGGAGAGCGTAGGCAGTGGTGCACCCAACTAAACACATCTAGTACCAAGCACAAGGACCTGCACAAAGATCTGGGTTCAAGCACAGATCTGGGTTTGAGCCAGCCCCTCCCCCTGGCTTCCCACCTGCAGGGCGTCCACTTCATGAGACGTGAAGCAGACCTGAAGGTGCTTTTCTCCCTTCATCTCTATCTCCTACCCCCTCTCAATTTCTCTGTCCTGTCCAGTAAAAAAAAAAATGGAAAAATGGCCTTCAGGAGCAGTGGATTCATAGTGCCGGCACTGAGCCCCAGCAATAACCCTGGAGGCAAAAAAAAAAGAACAAAAGAAAAAAGAAAAGAAAAGGCTGGGGTCACAGAGCTAATTAGTCACCAAGCTATAGGTTTGGAGCCCAGAAAACAGGACTCCAGAGGACACACCTTTAACTGAGGCTGCACAGCCACCAGGGAAGAGAAAATACCTGGAGAAATGTAGAACTGGGCTTTCTATCACATCTGGACCTGCCTCCCTCCCTCACCTCTCCTCCAGCACGTTTCTGCTTGTGTGTTCATTGTCACATTTCTCCTCAGCTGTCTTCAAGTAGTGAAGAAGGGCAGGGAATATTGTGAGCTGGGTCCCTGGGTTCACATGTGGCCAGAGGTGCTCATGTGACAGAAGGACTGGAGGCCCTGAACAGACAGTGGAAGTGCTGCCTAGTGGGCATGTGTCTCCCTGGGCAGGTGTGTGTGTGTGTGTGTGTGTGTGTGTGTGTGTGTGTGTGTGTGTGTGTGTGCGCGCGCGCGCGTGCGTGAGTGTGTGTGTGCATGTGTGTGTGAATGTGTGTGTGTTCGTGTTAGTGTGTGTGTGTGTGTGAGCGTGTGCATGTGCGTGTGCGTGTGCGTGTGTGTGTGTGTGTGTGTGTGTGTGTGTGTGACTCAACTTCAGGTCAGTCCCTGGGCATGTCAGCCCCTAGCCTCCCTGCTGCACAGTGGTGACCGACCTTGAGAGGCCTGTGCAGTAGGCTACCCCCGAAGGTGGGGCTGGGCCTCCCCACCCTGGGGTGCTGACTGCCTCTGCCCCACCCAGTGGGAGAAGTCCCAGCTGGACCAGGAATTCATGGACAGCGTGGAGAATGTGTGCGGCTGTGCTAAGTACGAGTGTGGTGAGTGCAGGGGAGGGGAGGCTGGGGGGGGGGGGCGCAGTGAGCTCTGGGCTCTGTGTGATGGCGCCCCCCATCTGCCACTCCAGTGAAGGCCCCCGTGTGTGTGAGCCGCGAGCTGGGGGTGATGCAACCGGGCCAGACGGTGGTGGAGCTCTCTGCTGATGGCGTGTGCCACACCTCCCGCTGCACCGGTGTCCTGGACCCTCTCACCAGCTTCTTCCAGATCAGCAGCACCTCTGTGCTGTGTGACGTCCGCTGCGAGGCGGTAGGGTGTGAGGGTCAGGAGGGCTGATCTGGTGGACCCGAGGTGCCCTTAGACTCAGAGGGGCGCCTCGAGCTGGGTTCCTCCAAGAGGCCAGGCACAGCCAGGCTAGGGAGAGCCAGGATTGGGAACAGCAAGAGTGAAGGCCGGTGAGGCAGACATCTGACAGACACACGATATCAAACACCTGCAAGTGCCTGGCACTCCCCCACCCCGCAGCCCCAGTCCTTTTGGTTTGTCTGATGGTGTCCCTGTCATATCCTGAGCACTTCTCTGAGCCCAGTGCAGCAACCAGCTTCGGGGAAGGCCTCAGTAGTTGAATAAAAGGGGGTGCACTCTTCCCCATTCTTTGACTGAAAACATGGAGGACTAGGAGGCCCAGTCATTTGCTGAAAGCCCCACAGGTCCTGAGCTTCACATGAAGGTGTATCTGGAACCCAAACGAGCACCTTAGTCACCAGCGATGTATCTGCCCCAAGCGGCAGTGTGGGAGGAGACTTGGGTGGGCCAAGGGTAGACCCCCCTCCTGAGATGGAGGGGGCTGGAAGTTTCCTGAGCATCTTCGGGGGGCTGCTCTGGGCTCAGACAAGTGGAGAGCAGAGAGGCCTGGGGTGGGCATGGGCGTGTGTCTGAGCCCCCCCGCCGTCCTGCTCTGTCCCAAAGAACCAGGAGTACGAGCACCCTCAGGACCTGGCAGCCTGCTGCGGCTCCTGCAGGAATGTGTCCTGCCTCTTCACCTTCCCAAACGGCACCACCTCCCTCTTCCTGGTATGCGGGCCCCCAACCGCCCACCCGAGGTAGTGTCTCAGAAGCCAGCTTCTGGCGCCAAAGCCCAAAGCTGCCAGCAGGCCCCTGGGCAGTGCCAGACCCTGGGCTGTTCCTGTCTTCAGAGCTGTGCCCCGCTGATTCCCTGAGGTCACCCACTGAGCCCAAGTCCACCTTCCCCCACTTGTACCCTGCAGCCCGGGGCATCCTGGATCGCTGACTGTGCCCGCCACCACTGTAGCAGCACACCCCTCGGTGCTGTGCTGGTCCGCTCGCCCATCAGCTGCCCTCCACTTAATGAGACCGAGTGTGCCAAGGTGAGTGCCCGTTTCCTGCGCCCTCCACAGACCTTGAGCCGAAAACATTGTTGCCATGAGAGAGCGGGGGGGGGGGGGGGGCAGCAGACTGTGTGTGTGGGGGGAGGTGGCGTCCTGAACTGGCACCTGCCCACCACCCCCACCTGCACTCCACATCTTCCCACGTCACTGTGCTCTGACTGCTGTCCACCCTCGCCGTAAGGCACGCTGGCGTGTTCTAGGCACACTCACACTCAGACCCACAACACACTCCACAGGGACCACAGCACCCCAGGGACAGCCGTGCCCACAGCTCCCAGCCGGGAACCTTCTGAGGAAGAGCCAGGACACTGGGCAGTCTTACCTCCCGCTGGGGCCTGGGCGTCTGGCCCGGGCTGGTCTCTCACTTGGTGTCCCTTCTTTCTTTCTAGGTTGGGGGTTTGGTGGTCCCCTCCTTAGAAGGCTGCTGCAGGACCTGTGAGTGAGCCTGTGGAGACCCAGGGTGGGCAGGGGGCCCGGTGGGACAGTAGGATGGCCTAGGGGACTCTGAGGACCAGGGTCCTGGCAGTGCCTATTGCAGTACTGACACACGTCTTGCAGGTGGGCATAAGGCATGCTCAGGTCCCTGACCCGATGTGAGGCTGCTGCTTCTCACCAGACTTGGGGAAGGTGGGGATATGGGGTCCCACCTGGAGGTCCTGTTTGAATTGGCCCTGTAGTTGGGAGCCCTGGTGGTGTAGTTGCTTCATGGGTAGGATTCAGATCTGTGAGGCCCTGGCAGCCTGATATCTGTACATCAGTCTGTCCTCACCCCGGTCCCTGACTCCTGCAGCCCTAACCTCCTAGACCCTCTGCCCGAATATGTCCCTGTCCCCCTCCCTGGAGGGCACAGGGCATGGGGCCCTGCTTTACCCCACTCACACACTCCCAGGATGCCAGGCTTGGTTTCTCACTGACTCATCTCTGGCCCACAGCTCATGGTCACTGAGTGTCCCATGCACTCCATGTGACCTTCCACCTTGCCCCTCTCCCCAGGCTCCCTGAGGACCCTGTTTCCCCTTGTCCCTGTTAGCCCTGCCTCTCCTCCATGGGTACGTGCCCACTGCCACCCAGGGACTCCTCTCAGGAGCCCATGGAACTGGAGATGGGTGGCTGCACTGTTGTTCCCAACAGTCCCTTCCATTAGGTGGTCCCAGCCCCGGGGGAGGGAAGGGGGAGGAGGAGGGAGGGCAGTGCCCCTGCCCCGATGCTCATCTCTGGCTGCTCGACCAACGGCGCATGTGGGCTCGTGAGCTGCGGCTTGCAGGGAAGGCTTCAGCCTGCTCGCCGGTGCCCCACAGCCCCACGGCCCCACGCATCTACTGTGTGCTTCCTGCTGGGCACTCGGCCATCTTGATCTGGGGCCCAGGGTCCATATCTGGGTGGGCTCTCAGTCTTCTTGCCCAGTGGAGTCAGAGAGGGAGGACCAAGGTCCCCAGCCGGTGTGTTAGGAAACATAGTCTGAGGCCCCGAGGCCAGAAGGAGGGGTCTCCACCCACTCCGGCCACCCCAGCCATCTCAGAGCGAGTCGTGCTGCTGGCCGACACTCGCCGAGCATGTGCTGGGCACTGCAGACATAGCAGAAGCAGGACGTGGTGCCCCTGGCATTTCTGTGAGAAAGGCAGGGTAGCAAGTCAGAGAGGTGATGGCTTTCCGAGCACTGAAATGTTGCTCTAGGGGCTCCCCATTAAGATAGAAGGACTCTGGTGGTGGGAATTGTGTGGAATTGTACCACTCTTGTCTTATGGTCTTGCCAATCATTATGAAATAATAATAATAATAATAATAATAAAGACTGAGAAGGAAAACACAAAGTAAAAAAACTAGTAAGGGGGGTGGACGCATGCTTACAGGGCCATGTTGAGGTGTGAAAGTAAGTACTTCTTACAATGGACCAAGGAAAGATCAAATCACAGTGCTTGGGCCAAGGACAGTCCTGAAGTGCCAGAGGCTCCAGTCTAGGTGTGGCTCTGGTGGGGATGGGAGGGGCTGGGCAGTGCCCCAGCACTGTGTGTGTTTGGGGTGGGGGCTGGAGGGAGACGCCGTTTCAAGAAGGAGCTCAGGAAAGGTGCTGGTTGGGTGATGCCTGAGCGTGAGCACATCATTGAAGAAAGGCCGGGCATGTCTGTCTGGAGAGGGGGTGTGGTCTGGGCTGAGCAGCCCCTTCCCATGGAAAGCTCTGGGAAGTGGACATTTCCCTGTGCCTGAGAGAGAGAGAGCAGGAAAGGACTGAGTCTGCTGGGTGTCGGCACCTGCTAGGGACTAGAGTTTCTCTGTGTTCAGCAAAGAGCAAATCTTTTTAAAAGTATTTTATTTCGGGGCTGGGTGGTGGTGCATCTGGTTAAGTGTACATAGTACTAAGTGCAAGGAGCCACACAAGGATCTGGGTTCTTGCCCTCAGCTCCCCACCTGCATGGAGGACGCTTCACAGGTGGTGAAGCAGGTCTGCAGGTGTCTGTCTTTCTCTCTCCTTTTCTCTATCAATTTTTTCTTCTCTCTCAGTTTCTTTCTGTCCTATGCAAAATCAGACAAACAAACAAACAAAAAAGGAAAAGTGGCTGACAGGAGCAGTGGGTTTTTAGTGCTGGCACTGAGCCCCAGCAATAACCCTGTATTTATTGTTTGTTTTTAACATTGGTCCATAATAGCATAAGGTCTTAGGAGTATAAGTATAATAGTATAAGGTCTTTCTTTCCTCCTCCTCTTCTTTTTCTTTGTGGTTGCTGAAACTCACTACTCCAGGTTGACTTTTCAAGTAGGGAGTGAGGGAGAGAGAGGGAGAGAGAGAGAGAGAGAGGGGCTATAGCACTAAGGCTTCCTCTAGTACAGTGGGGGCTGGGCTCAAGCTTGGGAGGTGCACGTGCCAAGACAGGTGCGCTATCCACATGGGTTAACCGGCTGACCCAGGAGTATAGTTTCACACCCGTAATTTCTGTGTATGCAACTCGCCATGCCCACTACCAAAGTGCCAGGACTTGGCATGGACCCCTCACCTAGCCCCACCTCTTCCTGCAGCCACCATCCTCCCTTCCCTCTGATAACTACTACAGTTATCAGTCAGTTTAGCTACTACAGTTGCTATTATTATTCACAAGTTTGGTTTATTTAGTTATTACTATTCCACATACGAGTGGAACTGTACTGTAGTTGTTTTCTACATCTTTAAAAAGTCCAGAATTGGGGACCAGGCAGTGGCCCACCCCGTAGAGCACACACTTTATTACATACAAGGACCTGAGCTCGAGCCCCTGGGCCCTCCCTGCAGGGGGAAGCTTCATGAATGATGAAATAGCACTGCATCTCTCTCTCTCTCTCTTTCCCCCTCCCCTCTTAATTTCTCTCCATCTCTATCAACAAAAGAAACAAAGTGGCTGCCAGGAGCTGTGGATTCGTTGTGCAGGCACTTAGCCCCAGCAGTAACTCTGGTGAAAACAAAAGGAAAGAAAAGATAGAGAAATTCAGAACCTTGAGGTCCTCTCAGAGCAGGAAACATGAAGCTCAGAGAGACTTGATGGCAGGCCCCAGGTCACCAGCAGTGGGTGGAGCCAGGAGTTAGAGCCTGCCACTGGGGCTAGGTGGGGAGGCCCTACCCTGTCCCCAGATCTTCCTCTAGTCTGGCCCAGGCCCCCGAGGCCATTTCATGCACACTCCCCCATCTCCCCCGATTGCCCGCTTCCCCCCTGGCCCTGGGACACTGATGGGAGGAACCCGGCTGCATGGGCACTAACGCTGGCAGGGAAAATCTGCTGGCACGTTAACTGCTCAGCCTGACCTGCACTGCTGAGTCCACCCCTCACACATACACACCTGAAGAAAATGTCTCCCCCCCCCCCCGTGTCCCCTCAGGTAAAGAGGATGGGCGCTCCTGCAAGAAGGTGACCATCCGCATGACCATCCGCAAGAATGACTGCCGGACCAACACGCCTGTGCGTGGCAGCCGCGTGGCACTGGTGGTGGGAGAGATGGGGCCGCTGGAGAGAGAGGGGCCAGGGGCTGGGTGGCCTGTGGTGGTGGCGGGGGGAGGCCTAGCCACCTCACTGGACGGCCCGTGTGCAGGTGAACCTGGTGTCCTGTGACGGCAGGTGCCCGTCTGCCAGCATCTACAACTATAACATCAACACCTATGCCCGCTTCTGCAAGTGTTGCCGCGAGGTGGGCCTGCAGCGGCGCTACGTGCAGCTCTTCTGTGCCACCAACGGCTCCTGGGTGCCCTACATGGTGCAGGAACCCACCGACTGCGCCTGCCAGTGGTCCTGAGGCCCTGGGTGTGGAGCCCCGGCCCCTGCTCCCAGCTGGCCCGGTGTGCATGTGCCCCTAGGGAGGGCAGCTGTGTGCCCTGCTGGGTGTGGTGAGACAGGCTCCAGTCTGTCTCTGGTCTGAAGGAGCCTGAGTGCCTGGGGCTGCTGTTCCTGAGAAGCTGGGTCAGAGCTGGACCCAAGACCAAGGGCTGGGCTGGCACTTGGCAGCTCATTCTCTTCCTTGGGCCTTTGACCACAGCAGAATCAAGGCCACAGTAAGTCAGGGAGCTGGGAAAGCAGGGAGGTGCGTCCCCTGACCCATGCCTGCTCTATACTCCTGAGCCCTGCCCCCCAAAGCTGACCTTCCTGGTGGTGGGCTAGCTCTTTGGAGGTTGTGGAGGGAAGAGACAACTTCGTGGGTGAGGCCCACAATGCTCGAGGCTGGTGGACGGCCCACCTGTTCAGTGTTTCCTGCCCTCTGACTCCCTCAGGCTGCAGGGCTCCTCCTGGCTTTGCTCTGATGTGAAAGTGAGCTGGCCTAGCCCCTCAGGCAGCTCCTGGCTCTCCACGAGGGCCCTGTTAGCACAATCTGTGGCACCTTTCAGAGCCTTGTCTCTGCACCACATGTCTTCCTAGTGCTGGGGCCAGGTCCTCCGCAGCCTTTCTGCAGCCCACACCCCATGCTCCACTGCACGTAAAGGACTTGAACACAGGCAGGTCAGGCTCCCACACTGGCCGGCATATCGGGAGCCAGGAGGCTGTCCAAGTGCCCCTGGGAGACAGGTAGGGGCCTGGGCCTGGGCCTGGGTGATCCTACCGTTTCTGCAGCCTCTGTTCCCGTGTCTGTACTCTGTGTATATATTCAATAAACCACAGAAAGACACCAGGCCTCTGAGCATCTCTGAATGGATCGAGTTAGCCTTGGCCCTGCAGGAGTTTCTGTTGTGAAGGGAGGTTCCTATAGTACTGTCCTGAAAATCACCTGATGTCTGCCCTACCCAGGCCCGGCTTTGTGCCCACTCAGAGCAGTCTTTCCAGGGTTGTCTGGTGGTCGGAGCTGGAGTGACAGGAGGCTGGCTTCTAGGAGAAGGAGTGGGGAGGAGAGGATGTTGGGAATCCTCTTGTCGCTATGCATCCCCTCACCACTGCTCCTCGCAGGCACAAGCAAGCAGCTCTAGAAGCAGAGCCTGACGACGTGACTTGGCCTAGAATGCTATACAGCCGTACAGCCGTATAGCTGGCACTAGCTGAGGAATCTGCAGGGCGATTCCCGCTCCGTGGGGCTGGGGATGGTGTCTCTTGTGTAGAATGAGGCAAATGGGATGCTACTGCAAGAATGACTTCCTTGGGTTGTCTCATGCAGGGAGTAGAAACGAGGAGGTCTGAGGAGATGCCACCAATATGCAGGGGAGGGGCTCGTGTTGGTGCTGCTGCTGGTGCTGCTGGTGTTGCTGCTGGTGATGCTGGTGATGCTGCTGGTGATACTGGTGGAGGTGTTGGTGCTGCTGGTGATGCTGGTGAAGGTGTTGGTGCTGCTGGTGCTATTGGTGCTGCTGCTGGTGCTGCTGGTGGTGATACTGGTGGAGGTACTGGTAGTGCTGGTGCTGCTGGTGCTGCTGCTGGTGATACTGGTGGAGGTGCTGGTGCTGCTGGTGGTGGGCCTGCACCGTGTTACGGGTGGGAGAGCTTCCCTCCACCTGGTGGAGGTCAGAACGTCCCTCTCAAGCTACCACTTGGAAGATGTGGCTTTGACTTCATGAGCAAACATCTTCCCTCACGGACCACTTACCTGCTAACATGAACTCTGGGACTTCTACTGAAGAGGGAGGTAATAACAAAATGCACAGTTTTGATTTCAAAGAACTCAGAGTGGAAATTATACAGCATTTTGACCTGCTTGATGATGAAATGATGACTTCTTAACTTGACTGAGGCCCGCAGAGCAGTTCTTAGAATGATATTTATCACCTTAAGTGCACACCTGCTGTCGTGCTGTGTGGAGAAGAGAGAGAGTAGATCCAGAGCGAAGAGGGAACACAAATCTTTATTTGCGCTGGCACCTCAGAGTTGGGTGAGAGAGAAACAGGTTGGGCCATGTGGAGGTAGCAAAACTGGCCGCCTCACGCAGTAACCTTCCCTGTATCTAAACACCCAAGTGAAGAGCGGGCAAGAGAGAGAGGTGCGTGGAAGAAGGAGGGCTTTTATGGGAGTAGCTCTCGAGAATGGGAAGGGGGAGGAGTAACCATAGCACTCCAGGGTAGGATAATAACTCTCATGAGAATGGGAAGGGGGAGGAGTAACCAGAGCACTGCAACTTATTGTGGGGGGAGGGGGAATAGACAATGCCCTGAGGGCACAACATGGCAGAACAGGCGCTCTGAGAATGTCCCAACTCTTGAGGGAACTAGCAATAGCCTGAGGGGACAACATGGCAGATGTGACTGCGTCTGCACAATTTCCCAGCAACCTGCTACTTTTCAAACATCAGAGATGGGATGGGACAAGGCTTCCAACATGTGGCCATGGCTGGAGGCGGTCAGAGTCTGTAAGCTGTGATGACACCCTCCCTAAGTCAGAGAACGTTTCAGACCCTGAGCTCAACACAACATAACCTTCAACACATCTACCTCCGAAGAGAACTGGTTTAACATCCCTGATTCAGGCCGTGTGGTGGCCTGTGTTCCTGGCTATTGATCTCTTCCTCCCCACTGCCTCTCTGCAGCTTTGGAAACAGTGTGATGAAACAACATGTCCCAGCCACAGCAGCAAATACTAGCTAGCCCTTCCATATACGAACTCTGAAAGCATTGGAGAAAGGAAGTTGGGACACACACACACACTCACTCATTCACACCTGTACAGGTCTCCTTCCTCTGAGAAGACCCCTTGCTGGCTTCTTGGATCTAGTTCACTGGCTGCATTGTTTGTTTATGAGGGTTCTGAGGGTTCCTACTAAGTGCTTCTAGGAGCATGAGCTGGCAGTCCTGGAGTAGACATCAGCCTTAAAGAGCAGCATCTCTACAGTCTCTGTCTGCTTCCCAGTCTCTGCTCAAGATTTCGAGTCTCAGGGGACCCAGATACCAGGCTATGTGCCAGACAGGTAGGAAAACATTTCCTGTCCCAAGAGACCTGGTAGCTGAACAGGGTGGTTCCCCACCCTGCAGCCCCTTGTGACATATTTGCAAACACAAGGGGTTTGGAGCCCCAGAACCATCCCATTTTTTGCGCTTGGGGCTCAAGTTCCCGCCCTGATTTTCTGGGCTTAATCCTCTTCCTGTGGAAATCAATAAGGACATTGTGATGGAATGATTCACGTTCAAGGTCAGGCCAGAGCAAATTGAAGGCGACATGCTGATTTGACTGCCCTCGCTGAGAGGGGAGCCAGAGCTCTCTGGGACCCCTTAACCCTTTCCTGGCCACACCCTCCAGCCTTCAGCCCTGTCAGCTGCCACCGTCCATTTTAGCCCCCCCCCCCGGGGGGTGTTCATTTACTCACGTGGGGTCTTTTACATGTTTGCGTTTGACATTTCCCCAAGGCCTTACACACTTGTCATGGTGGTTTGAGGAAGACAGCTTGCAATTACAGCACTGAGCCCTGCAAGGACACCTCCAAGTGGAAGGTCAAAAGCTGTGTAAGCCCCCTGACCCCCTCTCACCCTCTCTCCTTCCAGGTCTTGTCTTCCCTGCTTTCCTGAGCTGTCCCACATGGGCAGATGGGGGAGACCTCCTTATTTATTTATTTATTTTGGTCACTGAATTTTGATTCTATTAATTCCATTTACACTGGATGGTTACACTGTCTCTGAATTGAATCACAGGCTGTCATGCTTTTAAAGCAATGGATGCAGTAGTGAAAGAAAGTTTGTAAACTTCCTTGTACATAAGGCTTGTGCTCCTAAAATTCCAAACCAGAGGGAGTGAAACCTTTTCTCCCTTTTCATGTTCAGATGTCAGGTCTTTCCTGTGGCTCACTTCTCCCTCTTAACACCCACCCTGCCCACCCCCCAAAAGTGCTCAGAGTAGAAGAGACTGTGACCAGAATGACTCCGAGAGCAAGGCACTTCTGTTTTGTTTCATGTTCAGCACAAGCTTCCCAGTAAGGAGGGAAGCATGCACATCTGCATATAAGCCAAGGCCTGGAGCAAGTTTGAGGAAGATGAACTGCAAGTCCACCTAACTACATGGGAGGCCGGGAAACGTAGTCCTACTGTGTGTGCCCAGGAGGAATGGAAATGGGCAGGTGGACAGGGTCCTCTCAGGAAGAGGTGAAGATGGCAGAGGGCAGGAGGAGAGGGAAGAGGAGGCAGAGGGAAGGCTTGTTGACCTGTCTGCTGGCCTGAGGGAGGCAGCAACTTGACTGTGCATCCTGGTAGGAGCCAGTGGAGAGAAAGGTTTGGCTGTGAGAGAAATCCGGAGTCTCAGAGGACCCATGGGTAGCAGGAAGGGGCGCAGAGATGGATAATGTCACCTGTGGCTGGGAAGGCCCTGCTCTAGGCTCCTCACATGGGGCTCTGAGGAATAAGCGAGGACATGCCTTTCAACTTGAAAGTGAGCAGTCCGGGCAGCAAGAGGTTGAAGGACACAGGGTTGGGCAGAGCTGGGGAGCCAGGTGCCCCCACAGTGGTACTGCAGTGGTGCCAGCTAATCCCCTGCAGCAGGCAGGAGGCCTGCACAGCTGTCTCTCCCCAGCTGGGATGCAGCCCCTAGCCAACCCTTTGCCCAGAGGCCCTGGCAGCTCTGGGGCTTGGGGGGAGATGGGTGGGTGACATGGAGGGCAACTGGGCCGGCCCTGCACCCCGAGAAGACTCGCTCCCCAGAACAGAGCTATTCTCTAGACTTGTCAGCTGCCCCTGCTTGGCTAAAAGATTGCCCCTCCCTCTGGACTATGCCAGCCCCATCAGCTGCACCCAGACTCCGGCTTCTCCTGGGGTAGTGCCCTTCCCACCCCATCCTGAGGTGCTTCTTGTCTATTTCCCAGACCAGCCTTGAAGTCCATCTCAACAGTAGTCAGTTCACAGGAGCCAGCTGTTTTGTTTTTAAATATTTTTATTTATGTGTAGAGACAAAGAGAAATTGAATGGGAAGGGAGAGAGAAAGAGGCAAGGAGACAGAGAAAGATACCTGCAGCTCTGCTCCACCACCCATGAAGCTTTCCCCCTGTAGGCGGGCAGCACCAGGGGCTTGAACCTGGGTGCTGCACATTGTGATGTGAACACTCAACCAGGTGCGCCACCGCCTGGCCCCCAGGAGCCAACTCTTTTGCCTCTAGGCCCCTCACCCCCTATGCCCTAAATTCCTGTTTGTCTAGGGAGTTACACAACAGCCCGTGTCTACACTCTGCTCAGGAAAAGGGGGTACAGGCCTGACTCCAACATTCATTCAGTCCCTATTTACCCACATTTCATTCTTAAACACAAGGAGACTGAGCTTCAGAGAGGCTGAGCAGCTGCACAGCTGGTGTGGGGAAGAGGCAGGACTTGAACTCATGCGTGTTGAACTCCAGAGCTCACACTCCTATTGTCTTTCCTTTCCCGGGAAGAACAGGACAAGAATTGTTGCATGCCTGGTAGTTGATATTCCAGCCTCCTTCCTTCTGGGAGCCAAAGCGGAACAGCAGAGAGAAAGAGAAGGAGAGGGAGAGGGAGAGGGACAGGGAGAGGGAGAGGGAGAGGGACAGGGACAGGGACAGGGACAGGGACAGGGACAGGGACAGGGACAGGGACAGGGTCAGGGACAGGGACAGGGAGGGAGAGAGAGAGAGAGGCTGTAGCCAGCAAGTGCTTACAGGACATTGGCAAAGCTCAAGCCTCCGTCCCCATTGTGAAGAGGGGCGACAGGTTCTGCATCTCTTTGGGTGAGGTCATGGATGGGAAGGAGCCGGACAACTGCAGAGGCCGTGCCTCTGTGTGGGCTGCCAGGACCCAGCTGTGCCTGGTGCCCTGGGGAGAAGCAGGAGCCCAGCCCTACCCAGCCTCCCCTCCCTCCAGAGGCTCTGGGTTCAGTGCTATGTCACCCGGTGGCCCAGCCAGCTGGGCTGCTGTCCTGCCACTGTCCTACCTGAACTGAGTCACCACTCACAGGTCTTCAGAGCTGAAAGAGGGGAAGGGAAGGCTGGCCGTGCCGGCGAGGCTGTGTAGATGTTTGTTAAATCTACAGGCAAGACCTTAACCATCATCTTCTTTGAAGTCCACAGTACTTTGAAGACATTGACCCCAGAGCGAGACAAAGTGACTCGTTCAAGGTCTTTGCAAAGTGAACAGTGACGGGCCAGGCAGTGGCGCACCTGGTTGAGCACACACATTACAATGCGCAAAGATCCAGGTTCAAGCCCCTGGTCTCCATCTGTAGGGGGAAAGCTTCATGAGTCGTGAAGCAGGGCTGCAGTTGTCTCTCTGTCTCTTTCCCTCATTACCTCCCCCTCCCCTCTCCATTTCTCTCTGTCTCTATCCAACAGCAAATTAAAAAATATTAAAACAAAACAAAAAGTGAACAGTGACTGAGGCAGCATCAGACTTGAAGACCAGTCCTCCTTCCACTGTCGTCCCTGCATGGAGTCTCTTCTGAGCTCCATCCCAGGCCTCTGCTCTGACCTCCAAGCCTCAACTGTCAGAGACCCCTGCTGGATCTGCCAAGCTCCCCATCTCCATGTCAGACTGGGAGTCCCCCGCTCCCCGGAAGTTCCTGGCCTCTGCTCCTGCTCTGGCCTCCCCCACATCACAAAGTGACCATCACAAGGCCATGTCCTCCGTAAGGTGTCCAAACCCAAGAAAGAGTGTTCTGAGGAGTTGATGGGGCAAGGTGACATTAACTCCCAACGTGGAAGGGAGAGTGGAGGAAGAGAGGAAAGGGTTAAAGCCTTGGCAGCTGGGCGAACAGCCTGCAGACAGACCAGTCCAGCACTGGAGGCCTGTACCATTAGATCAGTTACACCCAGCTGTCTCCCTCCCCACCGCCAGTGCCCCTCGGATTAGGCGGGAAAGGCTCCCCGGCCTGCAGCCTGCACATGGCCCGTGGGGAGCAGCGCCTGCAGCCCACGCCCCCACAACAGCTGCTGAGTGTCAGGCCAGAACATAGATCAGCAGGACGCTGGCCGAGTTGCCCCAGCCCCCACCTCGTGCAGGAGGGGCCGCCTGAGAAGAAAGGGGGTCTGTAGGGGATCTGGAAAGTACAAGGAAAAGGACAGTGTGTTGTCCCGTCCCCCTGCAGATCTTCTCTGCCTTTGCATCCCTGGGCCTCAGATTCCACCATTAGAACACAGAGGAAGCTTTGGTTCTGAAGACGCCACTTAGCAGTCCACTCCGTGAAGTAGCTGGTGGCATTTTTACGCACTGGCCAGTGGAACTGCCTTGGTGAAATGTGTGGATTTCATAAGTAGAAATGTCTAGTTCTTTGTTGCATATTTCCACCGAAGACTAGCTTAAAATTTTAGCCTACACAGTCTGTAATGCAGAAGAATTCATAGGTTATAGTTTTAGCAGTGGCAAAAGCAAGACCATCGTTATCATAAATATCCTCAAAACACTTAAAACAAACAAAAACAAATGAAATGACAAAAGAGGAGTCAGGCAGTGGTACATTCAGTAGGCAAACATGTTACAATGCACAAGGAACCAGGTTCAAGGCCTGGGTTCCCACCAGGGAGGAAGCTTTGCAACTAAGTGCTGAAGCAGTGCTGTAGGTATCTCTCTCTCTCTCTCTCTCTCTCTCTCTCCACACTCTACCTCCTCCTTCCCTAGTGATTTCTCTTTGTCTCTATCCAATAAATAAATAAAATAAAATACCTTTTAAAGTTAAGAAAATAAAAAAGAGAGAAATGACAAAGGAAAACTTCAAAGCAGAAAATAGCTGTATCCATCATATAAAACATGCAGTTTGTCAACAGGCCAAACTGATGACATTGCTGGAAGCAGTCGGAGGCAGCAGTGTGGTGAGGACGGACAGACTGCAGGCACAACTGCTTTAATCACTGGTTCTGTGACCCTGGCAAGTCACCGACTTCTCTGCACCTGTCTCCTAAGGGTGATCCCAGAATTAGGGAACCGTGAATCCTCCCAAGAACGAACTATTACAAGATTTCTCCCTGACATGCCTACATAGCCACTGAGGAGTCCTACACAGTCCCAATTCTGATCAACCTAGATGTTTGTTATGAAATCATCAATAGATTAACACTCACCGGATTTAAAAAAATGAATAAAAATCATGAAAGGGATGGAAAGCGCCAGAATTGTATCCGAATTAAAATGACAGGGGGGACCCTTCCCAACCAAACACCACTCATTCAAGAGTCAGGAATGGCATCAACTATATACCCAATATCATTTCCAAGAAGATTTACAAAAATATGCAAGTATCTATAAAAGAGGACTGATGCATTGCAGCATAATAAGAAAAGAGTTTCTATAAATTAAATAAATGACTTCACCTTTTAGACAAGTAACTAATAGGATATTGGGCAAGATACTTGAAATAGGGTGGGAGAGATAGCATAATGGTTATGCAAAAGGACTCTCATGCGCGAGGTTCCCAGGACGTACGTTCAATCCCCTGCACCACCATAAGCCAGAGCTGAGCAGTGCTCTGGTAAAAACAAAACAAACAAACAGGATACATGAAATATGGTTTAAGCTATTAGACAGCAGGCAATGCAGAACCAGGAGCCCCAAGAAAGGAAACAAATGACATGGGTCTTACCAGAAAGCTCCGACTTCCTGCCTGAAGGTACTTTCTTGAGCAAAATGTGGAGAAAGCTGATGCAATCGCCCCCCTTGATAGTGTGTGAGACCCAGGTTCAAGTCCAGGCCCCACCACATTGAAGGAAGCTTCAGTGTTGTCGTCTATCTGTCTATCTCTACCTGCCTTCTCTGTTTCTGTATAATAATAAATATATAATAACAATTACTGAAGCATGGAGAAGAGGAAGCCATAATTAAGCATGATGGTCTCTCTCTTTACAGAGATGGAAGGCAGGAAGTCTGAGACAACAGGAATTTGTGGATCAGAATATCAGAACAGAGGGAGCTACACAGAGAGAGACAGACAGAAAGACCTAGCAATCAGCACGGTTGAGTCTGTGTACATATGTAGCATGAAACAGTAACGTGCACCTGTGTCAGGTCAAAACTCAAAAGTCTGTTTAAAGCACAGTGGAATACTGATTGGCAGTTAAAATGACAAATTTATCTTCTTCTCATCTTGGATGGAGTTTGAAGGAATCATGTGAAGTGAGATCAACCAGAAAGAGAAGGATGAGTATGGGATGACCTCACTCATAGACAGAGTGGAGAAATAAGAACAGAAGGGAAAACACAAAGCAGAATTTGGACTAGGTTTGGTGTATTGCACCAAAGTAAAGGACTCTGGGGTGTGGGGGGAGGGCTCAGGTCCTGGAACATGATGGTGGAGGAGGACCTAGATGGGAGGTTAGACTGTTATGTAGAAAACTGAGAAACCTCACACATGTACTGACTACTGTATCTTACTGTTGTCTGTAAAGCATTAAAATTAAAAATAAATAAACTATAGATATATATGCTAGCATCTATAATGGTGGACAATAAATAAAATGGAAAAGACTATCAATATTTTTTAAAATGTCTATGTAAAGAAAGACAGGGAGTTGGTACAGTGGATAAGGCATAATGGATTCTTGCTATGTGCACTTAACCCGGTGTGCCAGAGCCCCGCAGCCCAAGGCACTGGATTCTTAAGCTTGAGGTTCCAAGTTCTATTCCTGGCAGCACATGTGCCGGTGTGATGTATGGTTCTCTTTCTTCTTATCTTTATTATTATTGTTGTTATTAAATCTTTTATATCTAAAAAAGAACGATGGAGTAATTTAAAAGTAGCAATCCCTAGAGCTTACACATGGCTGGGAGACATCCTCACTCCAGAGAGGAGTGAGCTCAGGGAACCTCTGGGACACTGAACTGGACCTCCAGAAAGGGTCACAGCTTAGAAACAGGAGGAAACGAACACTAAGTGAAGATTGCCCTCAATCTGCCCTAGTTCAGCTTTGAAACGAGCCTCATATTGGCCACACTGATACACAAGCAACGTAACTATCAAGTACAACAAATAGTCTTTAAAGGGAAAAAAATCCAGACAACAATATCAGTAATGCCCAGAACTCAGTAAAAATTACTAGTCATGCAAAGAAATTGGAAAATGTGATTCACCACAAGAAGAAGAAGCAGTTACTATAAACACGTAGGCATACAAAATATGGTCGCTGGTCACCATAGAGTCAAGCTAGGCATCAACCAAACAAGGCACCAGGAAATCTCCAAAAACTATAAAATCAAACAATCTACTTCTAAATAAAATGAGGAAAAAACCTCAAATTGAATTGAAAAGATCTTGTACTGGAAGATATACAAAAATTATTTTTAAAAAAAGTAGCAAAAATTAGGAATGCAGTGAAAGTAATCCTTACTAAGTAAAGTTTTTGGTATTAAGACAGAAAATTTCTGAATCAACAGGTCAAGACTTCAGTTCAGGAGATGATGACATGAGGGCTGAATGAAACCATAACCAGGCAAGATGTCAATGATAAAATTCAGAGCAGAAACCAAGAATTTTACTAGCTTTTCTAAATACCCCATACTCAGTTAAAGACCTCACCTTTTACTTCTAGTTAGAAGAACACTTTTTCCCCTAAATCAAAAATACATGTTTGAGTTTTCCAGATGCCATATTTGTACGTAGTGACATTACCATAGGCTTGTTTTTCTTTATTCTGTTAATATGATAAAATACATCGATTGACACTTGATTATAAAACTGGTCTAGCATTGGGGGATAAATTCTACATGCGCACGATGTTATTTGTTGGCTCATATTATTGAATTCAAGTACAAAATGTTAATAAGGATTTCTGTACTATATTCAAAAAGTGTATTGTTTGCAATCTTTTCTGTATAATGTTTTTGTCCTGTTTTGTTTTAAAGGTAGTGCTGATCTGTTAAAATATTGAGTTGGCAAATATTCCATCTTTAAACATCTCAAAGACTTTGTGTAAATTTTGTATTAGTCCAGGGGGTTGGACAGGGGTGTACTCAGTTGAGTTCTCATGCTAACAAAAATGGCTATCCTGGTGAAAAGAAAAAAAAATCTAGTTGTTGATAGATGTCATGAGTGAGTAGAAGTATGAGTCAGCAGACCATGTGTTGACCATGATTCAGCAGAAGCTCAGTCACTAGGGACCCTAGTAAATAAAAGGGATGTATCATCACCTCCTAAGGACGTACAGATTAGAGTGTGGTTGGGGGTAGCTGGCAAGGAAAAAGTGTCAGATTTTTGGTGCTTATAAGAGGCTACTCATTTGCACTGTCTTCTAAATGATCTCCGATTTCCTGAACTATTTTCAAGGCTGTGAATCTTGTGCAGTGGTTAGTTCTTTGCTTTCACCAGGTTTGACTACCTGCTGGTATTTCTGCTACAATGGCCACGTGGTCTGTACTCTCTGCAAGTATCCATCTGCCCCTTCATAACTATGGACTCCAAGGAAACTCTAACCCACTCTCCAACTTCAAGGAGAGATTCTGATTCATCTATACCAAAGATTGACACTTCTTTTTTTTTAAGGACAACATGGTATTTCAGCCTTTGAGAAGTAAAAGCGAGGTGGAAGCTATCGTGTAGGAATTGGTGTAACTGTTCAGATGTAATCATTTAAAAACAGAAAACCATTCTTCGACTGTGACCTATAGACAGACAAGTGGCTGACTTGGATACATGGCCCAGACTGGTCCTGGACTTTGGTTCTGACCCACTCCTCACCGCCACTCTAGGGAACCCCTTTAGATCAAGCCCTGCCCTGCTGACTGAGAATCCCCGAGTATTTGACTTGTGGCCAGTGACACATGTCGCGGAGTCTGTTGTGGTACCCTGCATGAGGCTGACTGGAGTGAGAGTCCCACCAGCAGGTTCTCTTCCGAGGCCCGTGTGATTGATTCTCCCCTCACTCAGGGTTCTGTAGTTCCTTCGTGTGCAGTCATTGGGCTGGGCTGACTGTGTGTCCAGAATCCCTGAGGTACATCAGAATCTGCCTGTTGTGGCCAGTCTGCCTGCCTGTGTTCATGTCAGCATCATTCAGCATTGTGTGACACTGTGTGACAAATAGGGAAGGAGGAAGATAGAAGCCCAAACCCCTGGGAGCCTCTGATTTCAGGCAACTGATGAGGGAGAGAGAGGAAGACAGACAGACAGACAGACAGACAGACAGACAGACACATGGAAGCATTTACTGGGATTCTCCCCCTGACTGGCCAGGAGTACTGTCCCCAGTCTGTTGAGAAACTCAAAGGGAGCAGAAGCGCTGGCAAAGGACTTCCCGGGTGGACTGATATGGAGAGGAAGGACTGAGTGAAGCATGAACAGATACTTGGTGGGAGACAGGAAGGTGAGGAGGACCCACGGGCCAGCACTGGTCAGTCAAGAGATCTCCTCCTTGCTTGGGATCTCTCTTCGCCAGTCCCTCCTGGGGCCCCTTCCCACCAGCTACATCCTGTGTCCTTTCCCTCATATCCTGAGCCTCTCGCTCCAATTTCAAAGTGTTGGGGCCAAGGCTTTCTCTTCTGGTCCCAGCTGGATTGGGAAGCCAAGGCAGGGGAGAAGGCATATTCTGGGGGTGGGGAGGGGGTGTAAAGATGGGGTTGGTAGAAGAGAGAAAAGTAGAGCCTTTTGACATGAAAGTCAAGCCAAGCTCATCAGAGATTAATGGAGGCAAAGCTTTCCTTGTCTGATCGGGCCCAGATGGTAGGCAGACCTGTGTGGACGGCTGACAGAGCCTGACGCTCCCCAGCCTGCTTGCTTCACACCCTCACGCCCACAGCTTCGCCCCCAGGAAAGTCATGGCTGACCCCAGGGCCGTTTCCAAGCCTGGTGAGGAGCCAGAGTTCTGGCCACGACCCACATACATGGATGCAAGACTACGACCAACACCCAGAGGACCTTCCCAGCAAGGGAATTCTGGCCCAGGAGACAGGTGCATGGTACTCTGGTGGTCTTCACAAGCTGGAAGTCGACGGAAGGAGGGCTGTGAGCACCTTCACAGATCCAAGTTCTCCCTCAGTGCTCCATGCCACCGTGCCCACACCCTACCTCCCCTCTCACCGGCTTTCCTTTCCTCCCTCCAGTCTAGCACCTAACATCCTTTGCATACTTTTCTCATGTTTGGGGAGCTGCTCTCTGCTCTGACCCAGCTTTCTAAGCCTACTCTCAACTCTGACACCATCTTCCCAGACAAGACTTTAGTCTACCTGCACGTTAGCTATCAGGCTCAGGCAAAAATTACTAAAGGCATAGACCCCTTGGAATATTCCCAAAGTAGACTGACTTCCCAGCTCCTTTCCACTCGAAGACCCCTAGTTTCTTCTGCTCTGTTCCTATCTTTGGGTTCCTGTTTATTAAACAGTTTGTCCTGCTTTAGATCTTACTGCCTTTCAGTCACCAAGTTTCAGATACTACCATGACACCATCCTGACCTCCCCAGGCAGATGAACTCACAAATGTGTCCCTGAACCTCCCCTCCCCAGAGATCTACCCCATTAGAAAAGATAGAAATAGTCTGGGGGTATGGATCCACTTGCCGACACCCACATCCAGCGGAGAAACAATTCTGCACCTCACAATGAATTTTGGCCCAGACTCCCAGAGGGATAAAGAATAGGGAAGCTTCCAATGGAGGGGATGGGACACAGAACTCTGGTGGTGGGGACTCTATGGAATTCTACCCCTGTTATCTTATAATCTAGTTAGTCATTATTAAATCACTAATAATAATAACAAAGAAAGCTCCTGACCTCTGTTCTCTATCCTCCTCGTCCTCCCAGCTCCCTGGGCCTGGCGGCCCCACCTTACCGTCAGCTCCTTGCCACTAAACTTGATTGACAGGCCTTGTGGCGTATTTTGACAGTTTTCCCCTTCTGGAACTCCTCTTTCCCCTTCCTTCTCTGAACACTGATTTCCTCTCTGACTATCTCTTCTCCTTCACTGCCTTTCTCTTTCTTTCTTTCTTTCTTTTTTTCTTTCTTTCTTCCTTTCTTCCTTTCTTTCTTTTTCTTCTTTTGCCTTTTCTTGCCACTTTTTCTTCCTTAAAGGGAGAAGTGTTGTCCTCAGTTCCCCCCTCTCAGTTCACTCCCCTGACACAATTCTTTTCTTTCAGAGTCTATGTACACTGTCTCTTAGCTGATGAGCCCCAGAGTCTTATTCTCTCTCTCTCTCTCTCAGCCCCAAGTCTCCACACTTCCTCCTCCCAACATCCCTGCCTAGACCCTCAGAACTCAATGTGGTGGCCAGGACCATGCGCCTGCTAATTCCCATCCTCTCCCCTCAGGAGAGGACACCTTCCAGGGTCATACCTGACGTTCACCAGACATCTTGCAGCTGACTGCTCCCTCAATGGCATCTGGAATGTTCTCTGTGCTCGGCATCTCAGCCTCACGGTTCCTGTTGTCCTGAGAACTGCAAGCAGCACCCACCTGACCATTCTACTGCAGTCCTGTCCTTCTCCGACCCATCTTTCAAAGGCAGCAGCTGACCAGCATTGCACTGCTGGTTCATTCCACCACACAGCCTCCCGCCCTATAGATTGGCTGCAGAGGACATTGCTATGCCTGACATTCAAGGCCTTTCACACTTGATCCCAATTCACGGCCATTAGTGACAGGCATAGCTTGGACATGCCCCCAGGTGCCACTTCAATGCACCCAATAATCTGGCCATACAGGTGTGCTCTTATGTCTTCGCTCTCTCTCTGCCTGAAATTACTTTTGAGCCTCTGGTCTGGAAAATTCAAATGCCACCTCCTCCTGGAAGCCTCTTATTTCCCCAGGCCTATATCAGGGGCCAGGTGGTGGCACACCTGGTTAAGCACACACATGCTCAAAGACCCAGGTTTGAGCCCCTACTCCTCCACCTGCAGGGAGGCAGTTTCACAAGCAGTGAAGCAAGTACTGCAGATTCTATCTATCTACCTCCACCTCCCCTCTAAATTTCTCTCTATCTTACCAAATAGAGTAAAAAAAAGGGGGGGACCCACAGTGGAACACCTGGTTAAGCACACAATAGTACAAAGTGCAAGAAATCACACAAAGATCTAGATTTGAACCTCTGCTCCCCACCTGGGGGGGGATGCTTCACAAGCATTGAAGCAGGTCTGCAGGTGTCTCTCTCCTCTATCTCCTCTGCCTCTCTCAATTTCTCTCTGTTCTATCCAATAAAATTTAAAAAAAAAAGTCTGCCAGGAGCAGTGGATTTGTAGTGCTGCCAGTGAGCCCCAGTGATAACCCTGGGGGGGAAAAAAAGGAAAAAATGGCCACTAGGAGCCATGGCTTCCTTGTGCAGTCACTGAACCCCAGTAATAATCCTGATGGCAATTAAGAAAAAACTGGGAGTTGGGCAGTAGCCCTGTGGGTTAAGTGGCACATGGCGTGAAGTGCAAGGATGGGCATAAGGATCCCTGTTTGAGCCCCCGGCTCCCTACCTGCAGGGGAGTTGCTTCACAATTGGTGAAGCAGTTCTACAGGTGTCTATCTTTCTCTTCCCCTCTCTGTCTTCCCCTCCTCTTTCTATTTCTCTCTGTCTTATCCAACAACAACGCCAGCAATAACAACAATAATAATAACCACAGCAACAATAAAACAACAAGGGCAACAAAAGGGAAAAAAGTAGCCTCCAGAAGCAGTGGATTCAAGGTGCAGGCACCAAGCCCCAGCAATAACCCTGGAGCAAATATATATATCTTTAAAAAAAACTATCACTCTTTATTGGGTCCTCTTAGTATCTGCCACATGCTCCTAGCACAGTCTTGACTCTCCACCTTAGAGTTCTGTTGCCTTAGCTAAACCGTGAACTCCTCCAGGACAGTGTCCAAGTCCTCATCACATAGTCACTTCTTCACCCAGGGCATAAAGGAAGACCAAAAGCTACCCATTGAGTAACTAGGTAGCTCTGTAGCAAATACAGGGACTGCTTTCTTGAAACCAACTGAACATGCAGTTTCTTAACATTCACTGCTGGTGGGAATGTCAATTGGTCCAACCCCTGTGGAGAGCAGTCTGGAGAACCCTCACAAGGCTAGACGTGGACCTTCCATATGACCCTGAAATTCCTCTCCAGGGGATTTATCCTAAGGACTCAATCCCACCTATCCAAAATGATCTGTGTACAGCTATGTTTATAGCAGCACAATTTGTAACAGCCAAAACCTGGAAGCAACCCAGGTGTCCAACAACAGATGAGTGGCTGAGCAAGTTGTGATATATATACACAATGGAATACTACTCAGCTGTTAAGAATAATGAACCCAACTTCTCCAACCCATCTTGGATGGAGCTGAAGGAATTATGTTAAGTGAGATAAGCCAGAAAGAGAAAGATGAGTATGAGATGATCCTACTCATAGACAGAAGTTGAGAAATAAGAACAGAAAGGGAAATGCAAAGCAAAATTTGACTGAGTTTGGACTATTGCACCAAAGTAAAAAAAAAAAATTCTGGATGGAGGGTGAGGGTAGATTTTCAGTTTCACTATACAAGGGTGGGGGTAGGGACACTGACCTTTGGTGGCAGGAATGGTGTTAATATATACTCCTATTAACTTGGAATCTTATAAACCGCCATTTAATCAGTATGAGAGGGGTTAAAAAGTTCAGTTTCTCTCTACCTAATTGAGTAAGAATTTCAGGGACCAGTCTGCCTACTCACTGATGGAGCATGAGACCAGCAGTAGTTTCCAAACTCCGTTTTCACTGGTACGAGCAACACTGCGGTGACCATCTGTGCGTACAAAGATATTTCTGTGTCCCGGATTCTCTCCTTGGGACAAACAAGAAAGGGGAGGGAGCAGCAGACTCCCTGACTCTCCACTGGGAAATGAGTACCCAAGGGTGGCATAAGCCTCTGCAGCCCCTCTGGGAACTTCCCCTGGGGATGAATATGACCCCCCGGGGAACATAGACACAGGATGGAAGGATGCCAGCCCTCCATGGCGGAGAGCCTAGGCTCAGGGAGGAGAGTAGCTCTTGAATGAGTGTCGCAGGAGACCAACTATTTTATTTATCATCACTGGGGTTAACTCTGGGGCCTCTCATCTGTATAATTCCACCACTTCTGGCAAACTCTTATCTATTATTTTGCAATAGAGGGTGAGAGGAGAGGAAAGGAGAAATACCACAGTATCACGCCACTGCTCAGCAGGTGTCCCCACGCCAGGGATTACCTACCACCCAGGTACCCTCCCAGTGTGCTCTCCACCAGGTGAGCCATCCCCCAACTGCTAGAAGTAGACTGGCCATTGTGTCTAGTCTAAACAAGGGTTTTCTGACTACCTGGTATATTTTGCTCCTGCATCCCAGGTCTGCTTTAGAACTTGGTAAACGTAACAAATTCAGGGGATGGGGTGTTCAGGAGGTTCAGAATCTGTGGGTGTAAGTAGTAACAGGATCCCCCAAGAAGTAGCAACATTGAGCTCAGGGGCTTTGTGAAGGACATGAAAAAGGGATGGGGGCTAGGAGTGGGGCTAAGGCCCACTATGTCTACTTTCTCGTAATTCTTCAGTTAAAAGAAAATAATAATTGTGATAAAGGGGTTGGGTGGTGACGTACCTGGTTAAACACACATAGTATGAAGCACAAGGACCCGTGCAAGGATCCCAGTTCAAGCCTACCTACCTGAAAAAGGCTCCTACCTGAAAGCGGGGGGGGGGGGGGGGGGGGGCTCAATTTACAAGCAGTGAGGAAGGTCAGCAGATGTCTGTCTCTCTCCTTCTCTATCTCCCCTCCTTCTCAATTTTATCTGTCTTATTCAATAAAATGGAAAAAATGGCCGCCAGGGGCAGTGGGTTCATAGTGCCAGCACCAAGTCCCAGAGAGAATCCTGGAGGCAAAAATCAATCAGTCAATCAATTAATTAAAAAATAATTGTGATAATAATAGTAACATACCTTTAATTGTCTAAGCCTGACAAATAGCACTCCACAGAGATATTAAGAATCACAAACCCCTCTTGGTATACACCCTATGGAAGTCCTCACACACCTTCACCTTATATACAGACACTTCACAGCAGCCAGAAACTGAAACTACCAAGTTGCCTACTAAAGGCAGAATATTCAAGGGGGCTGTGATTTACACACAGTTAGCACAACAATAAGAGTAAATAGGTCACAATCACACACAGAAATGAGAACACATCTCACCAAGTTCGTGCTCAGTGAAAGAAGCCAGAAATAAAATTCAAAGCAAAACTCTTGGTGATGGAGCTGGACTGAGGTGGTGATTACATAAATATTATGTATGTGAGACAGTTCACAGAAATATTTTAAAGAGTGAATGTTAAGTGGGGGGGTAGGCCGTGGTGCACCGGGTTAAGCGCACACATTACAGTGCACAAGGACCCAGGTTCGAGCCTCTGGTCCCCACTTGTAAGAGGAAAGCTTTATGAGTGGTGAAGCAGGGCTGCAGGGGTCTCTCTGTCTCTCTTCCTCTCTCTCTCTCTCTCCCCTCTCAGTTTCTTTCTGTCTCTATCCAATAAAATAATTAAGTAAATAAACAAAATGATTAAAAATAAATCTTAGAAAAAGTGAATGTAAATATTGGTGAAAGCTGAATAACATCTGTAACTAAGAATTTTTGCACTTATGTCAAATTCCTGACTTTGCCGTTGATACTATACCATGCTGATGTGATAATATACTATACCATGCTACTATATTATACTATACTATGATACTATACTATACTATACTATACTATACTATACTATACTATACTATACTATATGATGATACTATCCTATCCTACCCTATCTTATCCTATCCTGATACTATACCATGTTGATGTGATAATATACTATACCATGGTACTATATTATACTATACTATGATACTATACTATACTATACTATACTGATACTGTATGATGATACTATACTATACTGTACTGCACTATACTATACTGATACTATACTATATGATGATACTATCCTATCCTACCCTGTCTTATCCTATCCTATCCTGATACTATACCATGCTGATGTGATAATATACTATACCATGGTACTATATTATACTATACTATGATACTATACTATACTATACTGATACTGATACTGATACTATATGATGATACTATACTATACTATACTATACTATACTATACTATACTATATGATGATACTATCCTATCCTACCCTATCTTATCCTATCCTATCCTGATACTATACCATGCTGATGTGATAATATACTATACCATGGTACTATATTATACTATACTATGATACTATACTATACTATACTGATACTGATACTGATACTATATGATGATACTATACTATACTATAATATACTATACTATACTGATACTATACTATATGATGATACTATCCTATCCTACCCTATCTTATCCTATCCTATCCTGATACTATACCATGCTGATGTGATAATATACTATACCATGGTACTATATTATACTATACTATGATACTATACTATACTATACTGATACTATACTCTATGACGATCCTATCCTATCCTATACTATACTATAATATACTGATACTATACTATACTGATACTATACTATATGATGATACTATCCTATCCTATCCTATACTATACTATACTGATACTGATACTATACTATATGATGATGCTATCCTATCCTATCCTATACTATACTATACTATACTGATACTATACTATATGATGATGCTATCCTATACTATACTATACTGATACTACACTATACTATACTGATACTATACTATATGATGATACTATACTATACTATACTATACTATACTATACTATACTATACTATACTATACTATACTGATATTATACTATGTGATGATACTATCCTATCCTACCCTATCTTATCCTATCCTATCCTGATACTATACCATGCTGATGTGATAATATACTATACTATGGTACTATATTATACTATACTATGATATGATACTATACTATACAATATGATGATACTATCTTATCCTACCCTATCTTATCCTATCCTATCCTGATACTATAACTGTACTGCACTATACTATATTATACTGTACTATACTATACTGTAGCACACACCATACTGTACTATATACTATACTGTACTATACTATATTATACTGTACTATACTATACTGTAGCATACACCATACTGTAGCACACACCATACTGTACTATATACTATACTGTACTATACTATATTATACTGTACTACACTATAACATACTGCACTATACTGTACTATACTATACATACTGTACTATACTATATTATACCATACTGTATACCATGCTATACTGCACTATACTGTATCGTATGCTATACTGTACTATACTGTACCACATGTGACACTGTAGCATGCTATACTGTGCTGCATTATATCATTACTGTATCATACTGTACTGTACTATACTATACACTATACTGTACTATACTGTACTGTACTATATACTATAGTGTACTGTACTATACTACATACTATACTGTACTATACTATACTGTACCACACCATAACATATTGCACGATACTGTACTATACTATACATACTGTACTATACTATATTATACCATACTATATACCATACTGAACTCTATGCTATACTGTACTATATACTGTACTATACTGTACCACATGCTATACTGTACTATACTATATACTGTACTATACTGTACTACATGCTACACTGTAGCATACTATATTGTACTGCACCATATCATTACTGTACCACACTATACTGTACTATACACGGCACAGTACTATACTATACTATATACTATACTGTACTATACTATACACTGTACTGTACTATACTGGACTACATACTGTACCACACTACATACCATACTGTACTATACCATACTGTACTATACTGCACTGTATACCATACTGTGCTATATACTATACTGTACCATACTATATACTATACTGTAGTATATACTATACTGTACTATACTGTACCATATACTACACTGTGCTATACCATACTGTACACTGTACTGTACTATATGCTATACTGTACTATATACTATACTAAACACTATACTGTACAATATACTGTACTATACTATACTGTACTATATGGTACCATATACTATACTATACTGTACCATATACTATACTAAACACTATACTGTACTACATGCTATACTGTACTGTATACTATAATGTACTATGTACTATACTGTACTATATACTATACTATACTGTACTATATGGTACCATATACTATACTGTACTGGACTATATACTATACTAAACACTACACTGTACTATATACTACACTGTACTATATACTATACTGTACTATACGGTACCATATACTATACTGTACTGGACTATATACTATACTAAACACTATACTGTACTATACACTATACTGTACTATATATTGTACTGTATACTATATTGTACTATATACTATACTGTACTATATGGTACCATATACTATACTGTACTGTACTATATACTATACTGTACTATACTATGCTGTACTATATACTATGCTGTACTACATACTATACTGTACTATATATTATACTGTACTATACTATGCTGTACCATATACTATACTGTACTATATACTATACTGTACTATACACTATACTGTACTATACTATGCTATACTATATACTATACTGTACTATACTATGCTGTACTATATACTATACTGTACTATATACTATACTGTACTATATACTATGCTGTACTATATACCATACTATATACTATATTGTACTATACTATGCTGTACTATATACTATATTGTACTATACTATGCTGTACTATATACTATACTGTACTATACTATGCTGTACTATACTATACTGTACTACACTATGCTGTACTATACTATGCTGTACTATACTATACTGTACTACACTATGCTGTACTATACTATGCTGTACTATATACTATACTGTACCATACTATGCTGTACTATACACTATACTGTACTATATACTATGCTGTACTATATACTATACTGTACTATATACTATACTGTATTATATACTATTCTATACTACACACTATACTGTACTATATACTGTACTGTACTATATACTATAATATATTATATACTATACTGTATTATATACTATACTGTACTATATACTATACTGTATTATATACTATACTGTACTGTACTATGCTGTACTATATACTATACTGTACTATATACTATTCTGTACTATACTATGCTGTACTATATACTATACTGTACTATATACTATACTGTACTATATACTATTCTGTATTATACTATGCTGTACTATATACTATACTATATACTATATTGTACTATACTATGCTGTACTATATACTATACTGTACTATACTATGCTATGCATCACTGGAGAGAGCTGGGTCAAGGGAGTGCAGTATTTATTCTCTATATGATTATTGTAACTTCTTGTGATTCCAAGATTATTTATTAAAAAATAAAAATTAGAAAAACCACACATTCACTTCAGAAGTACTTGGGGGAGGATGTCAAGATGTTTGAGGGACGTTGATTCGTGGTTTGTTTCTCAGTTTGGGCAGCCTCTACACAGCTGTGCTTATTTTATGAAAATCTATCAAGCTGAAAACCTATGAGCATTTTTTTGACATGTATTATACTTTAATGGGGGGAAACAGGTTACAGAAAAAGATATTCTCCTTAAGGAGCTGGCCTAGTGCCAGGCCCCCTGTGGACTCAGAAAGGGCTTTCTGTCAGAGTCTGTCAGTCTTAGGAGCCCTACTCTGCTCTCCTGCCGAGTTCTTTCTGTGATGGTCCCACCACCCAGGTGAGCATGTTCCACAAAGAAGGTGCCTCAGCGCCCTAGGAATACAGAGTGGACATCTGAGGCAGACTTCAGGAAGAGCGATTCCATCTGGCAGAAAAATAGACTCCAGTGCAAATGTGTCACCTTTAGTCAGTGTGTCACCCTTTAGCTTTGATCTCTCACACACAGGGCTTATTGTAATTGCTAAGCTCACAGATCTACAAATAACTGTTTGCTTACAAGTTAAAATCAAAATATAGTTCACTGAAAAAAAAGAATCCCTGAAAATGTTAAAAATATAATAATTAAACAACGTTCTGTTGTACAAAAAAAAACTTTCTAGAAATTCCAAAATATTTTGTATGCTGTGATTTTGCAATGTCTGCCAGGGGTGAGGGACTAGTTAGCTGGGATATTGTGATAAGCCACAATCTTGCTATTTCCCATTGGTCCTTAGATGGTCTTGATTGTTTTGAAAGATCAATTTATATATGCAGGAGAGAGAAAGAGGGAGAGACGGGGGCCCCGGCCCCACATTTGCAGTGTTGAGGCCTTATACGTGCAAGTCCTGTGCTCGCCACTGTGCCACATCCCACCCACTGGGACATTTTTGTTTCCATTGGAAGGAAGAAGTTAAAAATGATAGGGGTTGTTCAGATGCAGAACACATGACAGAAAAGCAGGCCCTGGGGTTGTAATATTTATAGGAACCATTCCTGCAAATGCAGTCTTAATTTTTTTTTTGGGGGGGGGACTATTGTAGCATTTAATGATATTCACCAAAGCAGCTTTGATAGAACCTCTGAAGGGTCTCTGAAAATCACTTTTATGCCTTTATTATATCTCCCATGCATGATTCCCCGCCCCCCGCACACATACATACGTTTAATAGGACTGGAGTAACACATACACACAAAGCTGGTAGCTCAGCTTCTCTGGAATTCCAGACCTAGCTAGGTAGAGAGTGTATCAGTTACAGAATGAAAAATGATCAACTGTAATCCTTTTCCCTAAAGACTCTGCACATCAGAGAACCACGGTATACTCAGGAGCAGAAGACACAAACATGTTTTCAGTGTCATATTTTCCACCCAGGGAGGTTTACAACCCGGTAAAAAGCAATTTAAGAGGCCACTGGGATAGCTCTCTCCTACCATCCAGGACAAAATTTGTAACTATGCATTCGAATTCAGATGTGCAAGGAAAAAAAGACTATTGTCTAGAATTTGTGTATCTTGTCTCAAGGTCTGTAAATGAGCTGAAAGTGGAGGGGAAGCATACTCCAACTCTGCTACCAAAACAATCTCTGAGTAAACTCTCTGGATGTGTGGAGCTGCTTGGGCCTTCAAGGGCACGCCCTTGACTTGTTTTTGCCGGCACTCACTGAGATTTTCAGATTCTTCTCACAAAGTGCAGGTAGCGGCTCATTTGCGTGGGTTTCCAATGTACTGGCCACGCTCCTGTATATTGTTTCATATATAAAAATAATGTAGGCGGGCTGGGTGATGGCACACCTGGTTGAGTGCACACATTACAATGCAGAAGGACCCAGGTTCAAGGCCCCAGTCCCTACCTGCAGGGGGAAAGCTTCGCACATGGTGAAGCAGTGCTATGGGTCTTTCCCTCTCTCTCTCTCTCCCCTCCCTCTCCCCTCTCATTCTCCCTCCTTTTGTCTCTATACAAAATAAATAAAAACTATTTTAAAATAATTTATTTTATTTTATAACTTTATTTTTCTTGATGGGACAGAGACAAATTCACAGGGAAATAGGGAGACAGAGAGAGACAGAGGAGACACATTAAGTGCACATACTGTAACATGTGCATTTCGGGCCTGCTTCACCGCTTATGAAGCTTTCCCCCAGCAGGTGGGGAGCTGGGGGCTTGAACCCAGGTCCTTGAACACTATAACATGTGCACTTAACCAGGTGGGCCACTATCTGGCCCCCAAATTCAACTTGTGGTTGAATAGATGCAAGTAAAACACTCTGACACAATAAAACCAGAACCCCAAAAGCTGAATTTGACCAATACAGCAATTTCTAGTGCCTTTTTTTTTTAACCCTGCACAGATGTTTTCATTTTTATCAGCACAATATATTCTATTCTTCTATTACTTACTCAATTAAAGGCTACAAGAGTGGTTGTTAAGTGTTGTTGGGCAACTGGCAGAACATCATGTTTCTAGGACAGTACAAAGACACATTTGAGTGAATCTTAGCTCTTGCCTCCTTGGAAGTGATCATTGTGACATCTTATGAGAGTTTGGCCATGGTTTTTAATCTAGATCCTAATCCTATATCAGAACCCAATGTAAGGGAGGTAGTATACCGTTTATGCAGAAAGGCCTTTATGCCTGTGGCACCCAGGGTTCCAGGTTCAACCCCCCTCCCCCCAGCAATGCCAGAAGCCAGAGTTAAGTGGAGCTCTGGTAAAAATAAAATAAAATAAGTTCCTATGTAGGGTATGCCTTTTTTATTCTTTCTTTCTTTCTTTCTTTCTTTCTTTCTTTCTTTCTTTCTTTTGTTCTTTCTTTTTCTAGCTGTTTTATGCTTTTTAAATTTTATTTTAAAATGTTTTAGCTTCTTTCTTCTTTTCTTTTGGAGTTGGGACCTTGCACATGTTAGGTCATTTTCTCATTCAAAGAGAGGGAAAGGGAAATGGATACCCCAGCACCACAGCTTCCCTGGATACCAAGCCCCCCTCCCATGTGGTGCCAAGTTTGTATGCCTGCCAAGCCAGCATTTGTCCCAGTGAGTAAGTCCTATTTTAGTACCTTGATAGCTAAATTTTAGTTTGCCACTTCTGATTCAAGTAGGTCTCTCAGAGTGACTGATTTTTTTTAAGGTTCATTTTGTTTACAAAGAGGAGGAGGAAGAGAAAGAGAGAGAAGCCAGAGAAGTACTCCAGGGCACATGATGCTGGGGATTGAACGCAGAGCCTCAGGCATGCAAGTCCTGCACTCTGACAGCTGAGGTCCTTGCCCAGCCACAGAACCACTGGATTTTTGAAACCTTTTTCCTGTCCCCTGGATTTCTGGCTCACAGCTGAAGCTGCACCGACTCTGGCTGAATCTCAAGCAAGACAGGTTCAGGAAAGACCAGAGAGCTGGGTTGTCTTCATCGAGGGAGGTAAGATGGCCCAGGGTCACTGACCATAACCTGGGGCTGCTCTCCCAGGCTGCCTGCTGGTGGCCTTGGCACTCACTCTCACCTCCCAGGACAGGACTGTGTTTTCTTATCTACTTTGTTCAAGAAAGAGAGAGCAGAGGGTGAGGGAGCCAGAGCATCACTCCGGTATACGTGGTGCTGGTGATCCACCCTCTCCCAGGCCTCACACTTTAAGTTCTGCTTCTCCCTGCAGAGCCGTCTCCTCCGTGCCAGGGCTGGGACTTTAGCCATCTGCTTGTTCTTTCTCTCAAGCACCCAACATTTGTGAAGAACTTGGGCATCAAATGCATGATGTCGTCTAACAAGCCCTACCTCAGGTCCTCCAGGTGTCTGCTACTAACAGCCCTACCTCACAGCTGAGAAGAGTGAGGTTAAGTAGCCCACCTGAAACACACACACACACACTCACCCCTATGTTATGATCAGAACCATCAACTCTAGTGCACAAATCTATTAAAATTAGGGCATAAAGTTTGTCTAAACTAATAAAGCAGGTGAGTGGCAGGGCTGAGAGTCATATCAATATCTTTTTAAAAATTTTTATTAGTGACTTAATAATGATCAACAAGATTATTAGATCACAGAGATACAATTCCATACAATTACCACCACCAGAGTTCTGTATCCCATCTCCTCCATTGAGAGATTTTCTCTATTCTTTATCCCCCTGGAAGCATGGACCAAAATTCTTTATGGGGTGCAGAAAGTGGGAGTTCTGGCTTTGGTAATAGCTTCTCTGCTGGACATGGACTTAACCAACTCCAAACTTCCCTCTTCACTGCATGAGCTAAGGAAGAGGATTAGCAGGTGTGTCTATGGGAGCACTATGAATTCAGATGGGACTGGCAGGAGTTAGGCCTTTAATAGAAACAGAGTCAACCAGTCAGAGCTGCGTTGAGGCACTTGTCAGTCACAGCCAACATCTTCAGAGGGTGTGCAGTAGACTTGACCCATGGAGGCCGCACTGAAGTGCGAGCGCTGGGGAAACTCACCAATCAGAGTCACAGGTCGGCCGGTTTCTCTGAGATGGGAACTTGGTCCTGGGAGAGAGGATATCTGACTTCCCAGTGGCAAAAGGCCTCTCTGGGCTCTGACTAGCGCCAGGGTTCCAGGGAGCAGATCTGAGGCCACTCCCAGGCTAGCAGTCGCTGCCAGCATGCCCATTGCTCGCAGCTTAGCCATGAGGTCAACCATTTCCGTGACTCACCTCGTGAAAATGAGGCAACAGTGGCAGGCCTTACTGTTTCTCTGTGAGTGTTGAAACTGATTTGTTCCCTGGTTAAATTCACCCTTTGTTTTAGTTTATGTATTTATTTATTATAAGCAATTCCTACTTGTATCATCTTTCTTTTTATACTTTTAAATTATCTTTATTTATTGGATAGAGAAAGCTGGACGTCAAGAGGGAAGGGGAACAGAGAGGGATAGAGACGGGGAAACACCTGCAACTCTGCTTGACCACTTGCAAAGCTTTCCCCCCTGGTGTGAAGCAGGGGCTCGAACTTGGGTCCTTGCGTATTGTAGCATGTGTGCTCAATCAGGTGTGCCACACCCCCAAGCCCCCACCCTTTGTTTTATACAGAGGCTTATGCTGTGGTTGGATATCTGCTTCCTGGATATTACCACTTAAATCTATGTCCATCCCACCCCCGACCCTCACACCTTCCCCCATGCTATTCAATAGATACAGACTGGGACCAATGAAACTGGCTCATGGAAACCATGGACAAGAGTCACTCTAAGACAATCCCACTGGTGAAAGCCTCCTGCAGCCACTTCTCAGGGCTGGTGGGACATCCTTCTCTAGAGGCAGGGATGGTCTTATTGATTGTTGACCCTTTCATTGTCACAAATGTCACGGTTTCTGAGAAACATGCAGTGTCTCAAAGGCTTCAGGGATTTTACCTGTGGAGAATCTGAGAGAAGTCAAGGAGGTCTAGGCTGCTGTGTTCAGCATTTATTTGCTGTTTGAACTTCTTTTCTAGGCTTCCACTGTGTCATCATACACACACACACACACACACACACACACACACACACACACACACACACACTGACCCACAGGGTTGCTCCTCCTCATTCACTCAGCCTTCCAGGATCAGGTCTGCCATCTTGGTTTGGGTCAAGCCTGCAGTGGGTGGATAACTCCTGAGGAGACACCAGGAACCAGAACCTGCTATAAGACTGTGTTTCCTTGAGGCCATGCCTTTAGGCACAGGGGACTCCATTCTTCTGTAACCTCTGAGAAGTATGCACAAGGCTTCCCATGTGTCCCAACTTTGAAGGTAACTGGGGGGAGCATCCCCATCTCCCTCCTTCACTGAAACTTTTTCCAGGGAACGTTAACTCCCTTGCACTCCCAGACACAACTTAAAGGCCATGGGCAGGGGCCGTGAAATAAGAATTTGGCTTCCGATTGAAGTAGAACATGGCAAATGAGTTGAACCTCATATGTAACCACCCACCACAACTGTGGCTAAAGTGAAGATGTGGGCTCCAGGTTGCACATAATTTACACTCTTCCTGAACAACTGCATGGCCTCTGACAGAGAGCAAAAGGAAATAAAAGAAGCAAGACATGTGACCCAGTCGGTCTCACCCAGCCATAAGTGTATTCTCTACCTCCATCCAAAAGACAGTCAAGAAAATCGTACTGCCTTCTGAACCCTACCATTCTGGGTTGAAATCCTGGATCCACCATCTAAGGAGTTCATAAATATTGAAAAGATTCACAAGTGGGGTAGGAGCATTGCACTTGTCTTTCTCTCTCTTTCGCTCTTACTTCCCTCCCAGTTTCTCTCCATCCCTCCCCAATTGATGAATGAATGAATGAAAATATAGGCATGAATACAATTGCATGTTGTGCAGAACAAGTCTTTGGAGAGTTGGTCTTGACCTGCGTCTCAACAACTGCAGATAGAAATGCAAGTTTTCCACCATGAACCTTTCTGCCTCAGAGTCTAGGTGTCCACAGCTTTGGGTAAACACTAAAATAAGCAACCTCAGCTGCCAGAGAAGAGTGACTCTGTGTGTCAAATCCAACCATTCGGCTCCTTTGATTGTGCCAGAAAGTGGTGCTGTGTCAATGAAAAACATTTTTTAATGAATTTATGTACTGCCCTATTTCAATTATTTCTATGTCTTCATTCCTGTTGCTCCTCAAGTCTAAATTCAAAGAACTCCAAAGCTGACTTCGTGTTAAGAGGATCAACATCTCCCTTCTCCCAACTTCATTTGCCCTCAGGATTTGGAGTCAGACGCCTCACTCAGTCCTCCTGGAGGAGCCAGGACAGTGCCCGGGTTGAGAGCAGAGTTCCAGAACTGGCTCTGCCGGATGAAGCTGTGTCAAGCTGGGCAGGTGTCTCACCTCTCTGGGTCCAGTTTCCTTTCCTTTGCATGAAGGGCTTGGACAATAGGTGCTCTGAGAATCAGCGGATGTTCACAATTCTTGGGTGGCTTAGATCAAGGTCCCCAGAGAAGAAGGATTTTCTGAGCCCCACCTTGGCGTCCCTGGCTTGGCTCGGGGCTCCCGCAGGACAAGATCACATTGCCTCAGATTCCAGCACTGACTGCTGCATAGACCCGGGATCAGGTGACAGATCCATCCAGCCTGGACTGGCTCAGCCTCTCAGCTCCAGCCATAGCCATGGGGGCTGGAAAACCAAAACTAATGCAAGCCAGCTGGAAGCCAGGACAAGATTGATGAAGGACAGGGAGGATTTGGCTAGGTTTGGTGGGGGTGGGGTGGGGGGGTGGGCATAATTAGTCTTGCCTGCTTCACAGAGCCCCCCCAGGCTGGGTAAACCTCATTAACTGGGAACCCCCAGCTGGAGAATTCCTGTTCCTGACCCAGAGGAGAAGCTCTTGTTAGGAGTTAATTAGCAGTAGAAGTGCCAATGGGAAGCAGGTTTAAACTCTTAAGTGGCTGAGCACCTGTTTACCTACAAACAACAAATGTGTCAACTACCTGGTACCCAGAGCTGGTCCCCTCAGACAGTGGTACCAACCTCATTGTGAGGCTCAGGGTCTTCCAGAAACCTGGCTAAGCATCATTCTCCAGTACAGCAACCCTGATTGGTCAGTCAGCGAGGGACAAGAGCCACTGGTCTGGGCTGTCCACTTGCAATATCAGTGACTTCATGTGACAGCAACCAGAAAGTGACAGTAACAGCTACTGTAGCTGCTGTCCTTTCAATAATTTACTTAGCATTTACTACATGTACCCAAACAGGATTTGGCTTTTGTGATGTATTATCTTTTTTGAACTTATTTTTTATGCTTACAACCTGTGGTAGGTAGTATCTACAGAATTCTGACGAGGGGATTGAATGCAAAGAGGGAAAGAAATTTCTTACTAAAAATAGTATATGGCAGAGCTTACATTTGGTCCTAGATATTGTGACTCGAGTCCAGATGTTTAAATGATCCCCCAAACCTAGAAGGGTGGGCTTTCCTGTCCTTTGGATGACTAAGGGAATATTGGGCTTTGGAGAAGAGTCACAATGCTATTTAAGGTATTGTCTTTTATACAGGTATGGAAACCAAGTCTCCAGTCTGAGACATGACTTGCTCTAAAGAAGCCAGATGTATGGTCCCCATGCTGGGCCATTTTTCATCAGACAAGGCTATCATCTGGGGTTGTGGACTAGAAGGAAGGAGAGTGGTCAGCCTACAGTGTCGATGTCAATTGGGATTCAAGAGGAAAGGTGATTTCTTTACAAGCAAATGGCTCTAGTCACAGCTACACCACTGGTCTCAAGTGTAACCTGGGACATGGCACTTCTTCTTCTTCTAGCGTTTGCCCTTCTTCCGTAGCCAGTCAACAGCGTCAGGTTGAGCCTGACGTAAAGTTTCGAGACCTCCTTTGAATCTGGAGAGGTGGCAGTCATTGACATGGCACTGAACTTCTGGGGCTCTTGGATCCCCGCCCTCACCTTTGCAGGAGAATTTCTGCTCTCTGTGTGCTTTTGCCTTGCGAGGAAAAGGTGAGTGGAGGGCTAATGATAGAAACAGAGAACCATGTAAGGTGAGGTAATTGTTCCTACTGACTGTTCAGCAACCTTGATCTAGGAAGCCTCTCATACAATAGTGTAGCAACTTCGAGTCTGATGAGATGTCCCCAGAGCATGAGTTCACCTGCCAATGCCCATGTCCAGTGGAGAAGCAATTACAGAAGCCAGAGCTCCCATATTTTGTACCCTATAAGAATTTTGGTCCATACTCCCAGAGAGGGAAACATAATAGGGGAAGACGATCAGAGGACTCTAGACCACAATTCCATCAGGACCCAAGACGTTTGTCTCCAGGAATCTTTGTTTTTATACCATCACTGAAAGGGAAGAGACTGCAAAACACCAGAGAAAGTCGGGCACTTATCTGAGAGGGAAGAGGAAAAAGGAAGGACACTTGGAAGTACTAATAGATATAGGTGTGACTTAAAAAGGAAGTGAAGGGAGGGGGATAGATAGCATAATGGTTATGCAAAGAGACTGTCACACCTAAGGCTCCGAGAAGTCCCAGGTTCAATCCCCCACACTATCATAAACCAGAGCTGAGCAGTGTTCTGGTAAAAAAAAAAAAAAAAAAGGAAAGGAAAAGGGGGGGAAGTGAAGGCAGAGCCAGAGAAGTAAGTAAAAAATTGGCAATATATACATGCAAATAGATAGATAATAAATATATAGTCAACTCATATCTGTGACTTGGCAGTTTCCCCTGAAAGGAGATGGGACACAGGACTCTGGTAGTGGGAACATTATGGAATTATACCCCTACTATATTAAAATTTTGTAATTCACTATTAAAAAAAAAAGAAAAGAAAAGATGGCCCCAGACTTCAGAGTCAATCTTTTCCTCCTTGGATTTCAGGAAGCTAAAGAAAACACTGCCTAGGGTCTCCATGCAATGGGCAAGACAGCTGAGAGGTGGCCTGAAGTCCTCCTTCCTGATGCCCAGACCCAGCCGCCCCGTTGGCCAGGCAGGCTCTACATGCCTACCCTGCCGTATGAGGAAAGCTGTGTGCAGAACCAAGCTCGCCCAGGGGCCCCGTCCGGATGCCCGCCTAGTTCCCTTCCGGGCCTAGTAGAGGCTTGAGCCTCTCCCGCCTCCTCCTGCTAACTCCTCACCCCTCGGCCGCCAGCCCAGCAGCTGTTGCCTCAGATCAGTGTGGACCATCTAATCCCCTGGCCCCCTCCTCAGGCAGTAAATTAAGGAGGATGTAAGAACAGAGGGCACCAGCGTCAGCAGAGCGGCATCCAAACCATCCTCCCCCACCCGGTGCCTGAGTCACAGGGCCCTGAGTTGGCCCCCTCTGCCTGAGCTGAGGGAGACCAAGCAGGCAGTCTTGGGCCTGCGGGAGAGGACAGTGAGAAGCTAGAGAAGGGAAGGGACAAGGCTGTTCTGAAGTGGAATCAGACTGGGTGCCCAGGTGTGTGCCAGCGGTGATACCTTTCCTGTGTGAACACCCAAACCCATAAGCCAAACCTAGTCAACTTCTTTGTGGTGCCTGGATCCTTGACCCCCATCCAGACCTGGCTGCTGTGTCTCCATGTATAAAACAAACAGACCAGACTCAGCTATCAAGAACCCCACTCCAGAACCCATGCCAGACCCTTCTGGTGTAGAGGGGCCGGGTTGGAAGTAGCATCTTGGGCAGCTACACCTGAGGCCACAATCTATAGCACCTGCCTTGAGATTCTGCCGCTCTCTGTGACACAACATTAAGCTGCCAAGACTTCATACGCATCGACTACATTGGACTTCACGTCAGAAGCTTTTTTTTTTTTTTTGCTTTGACACCAGGTTACCAACACACCGAAAATAGAAGAGCAAGAAAGGTAGCCAGATAGCAAGTGCATAAAGAAAATAATAAACAAAAAAATAAGCTATATTTTTTGGGCCAGGGATATAGCAGTTGTATACTGGACTTCCATGCCTAAGGCCATGAGGCCCCAGGCTCAATCCCCAGCACCACCATAAACCAGAATTAAGCAGTGATCTTGTTGGTATGTATGTATGTATCTAGTTTTCCTCTTTCACCAAGATAAAATAAATAACTTTTAAAAATCAAATGATTACCATGAAGACAAAAAGCCTGAGGCAGGTCTAGTATTCAAAGAGATGACAAACTACTAGAACCTCTGCAGAATGCTTCCTGACTTCACTTCATTCTCTAGGCAGATATCTGCTAAGAACTCTGTTCTGTGCCAAGGAGAAGCCCTCAGCCCCCAGTGACGTCTGCCTCCTGGGACTCTGTGACCCTTCCCTATGTGTGCGGGTAGCAACAGAGATGACGGACTGCCACTTCCAAAACTAGATTATAAGGAAGGTGGCTTTATGTTGATATAAAACTACACTTCTGCAATCTTATAACTGTGTAAAAATTCTTTTAAGTCACTGATAGAAGATTAAAAAGGACCCGGAAGTCCTGGGGTTCAAGTTCAGAATGATTCAACCCACCATGAATGGGAAGAAAAATAGAGGTGATCTTGTTTTGGACTCTCTCCCTCCCTCTCTCTTTCTCCCACCTCTTCTCTCTCTTCTCTCCCTCTCCCTCTCTTCACCTCTCCCTCTCTTTCTCCCCCTCCTCTCCTCTCTCTCCTCTCTTTCCTCTCCCTCTCTCTCCTTCCTCTATCTCTTTCCCCGTCTCTCCTCTCTCTTCTCCTTCTCCTCTAATCTCTCTCTCTCTCTCTCTCTCTCTCTCTCATGTCTCAGCCTTGTCATGCTGAGGAGAGGCCCCCATAGCAAATATCTGAGGTCAGCATCCAGCAATGAACTGAGGCCTGACAACAGCCCCAGGGGTGAGCTGGACATGACACACACCCTACTCCATAGTGATGCCAAGAAATATTGCAGCCCCAGAAACACCTTGACTCAGCTGATAATGGGAGACCCTGAGCAAGAGTTCCAGCCACACTGCTCCTGACTCCTGACCCCCACAAATGGTGGGCTGGAGAGCCCTTGCTGTTTACAGTGGATCCTGTGTAGATGGGGCAGGGTCCTTTGTTATACAGAAATGGACCCTACAGGAAAGATCTGACAGAGATGTGATGCCTACAGTAAAGAACGCTTCCAAAAGCAGACAGGACACGCCTGGGCTGGACAAAAAGGACTTCGAAGGTCAGGAAGTGAGACTTGGGCAGATGATAAAGGTGACAAAACAGGGCTTCTTGAGCTTTTATTTAGGCAAGAAGTAGACCAAAGAAGACCACCTGATAGGCCTGCGGGTGGTAGAGAAGTTGCAGGATCCCCACGATTTACCTGACATCTTTTGGCTCCATATTTGGGGTGGGGAATGAGCCTCAGGCCACTTTGTTCATGGTTCATATCTCCAGTGTTGCCACAAGCCTGAACCAGGTCTAGCCAGATCAGAGTGAAAGAGGAGAGACTAAAGTCTGTCCTAGAGCTGAGAACACTGGGAGCACATCTTCTCTTTAGACCCCAAAAATCCCACCTTGAGAGCCCCGATGCAGGGGGAAAAATGAGACTGTTGACCTGCTAGTGATGACCCATGGGGAAGCCTTGGGGTGGGGTGGGTGAGTGGTTGGAGGGGGCAGGCATCGTCCTCATTTCTGTAAAAGAAATGAATTCTGAGACACACAGCCTAGGGCTCCTGCTTTGGGGTAAGGGTCTAGAATGGGTCCTGCCTGAGGGTGCGAGAACTCCAGGCCCCAGCCCAAAGCTCACCAAGCATCTCAGGTCTAGCTTCATGTGCTCACTTGGCGTTGAAACAGCGGCGATGAACCATCAGGACCCAGAAAGGCTGTAGGAATTGCATATCCTGATTTCACACGGCAAGTGACTCCTTCTCACAATGTGGAAAGTGGAGTAAAAATACATCTAGGGGCTTGGGCAGTGGTGCACCCACTTGAGCATATGTCACCATGAGCAAGAATCCGGTTCAAGCCCCCAGCCCTCACCTGCAGGTGAGAAACTTGAGTGGTAAAGCAAGCGTCTTTGCTTCTCTTCACTTCTATCTCCCTCTCCCATTTCAATTTTTCTCTGTCCTATGAAATAAATGGAGAAAAAAGGGGGGGATAGCTGTTAGGAGCAGTGGAATCACTGTACAGACACTGAATCCCAGCAATAAAAAAAGATACTATTAGGGGCCAGGCGGTGGCACACCTGGTTAAGCACACACATTACAGTGCACAAGGACCTGAGTTCAAGCCCCTGGTCCCCACCTGCAGAAGGAAAGCTTCAAGGGAGGTGAAGTAGAGCTGCATGTGTCTCTGTCTCTTTCCCTTTCTACCTTCCCCTCCCTTCTGAACTTCTCTCTGTCTCTATCCAATAATAAATAAAAATATATATCATTAAAACAAGATACTAAGGATGACTTATCATCACTAAATGATGGTTATGGCCATAAATTATTGCTTTAAGGAAAATCAGTGATTGGGATGTCCCTGGGGGCACCCTCTCCCCACTGCATGGTAGCACTGACAGTTAACAGATGCTGTGGGCTTATCTTGGAACTGAGAACTATTCTAAGCACTTGACATGGACTGTTGTACTTGATTCTCAAAACAATCCAGTGGCACAGATACTTACAAGCAGCTCTGCTGAACAGATGAGGAGCCTCAAGTAACCTGCCAGGGTCGCTCTGCTCAGCTACCACAGGGCACCAGGCAGTCGGATGCAGGCCTGTGCCGTCACGAGAAGGTGAAGCCCGTGTTCTCCACCGAGGCGGAAGCAGCTGGGCCCGACCTCCCTGAGCATCTGCTCCAGGACAGGTGTGCATGAAGCCTGCAGCACGTGTGTCTGTGTGCAGTGTGCATGGGGCAGTGGGGTCTGTGTGCCTGTGTTGGTGGGGGTGGCTGAAGGGCACAGGGATGGGCACCGCAGCCCAATCACACGGTGCCCAGGAAGTTGGTCAGTGGGTCAGGCAGCCAGTCACCCAAGGAGGAGGGTGACAGGTGGGCAAGCCTCTTGGGGGTGAACAGCCAGCTCCCACCTGCTGAGGCTGTCCATCAGCACCAACGCGGGCAGTGCCTGGGGCCAAGACCCCCAACAGGCCAGTCCTAGAAGCACACCCTCCAGGGCTACATCTCGAGGGGGCAAAACTGCCTCCCTCCCCAGGCAACCCTGAGCCCTGGCCCAGACCTCAGTAGGCAGATGCCACTATGCCCTGTCTGACCCATCCCATCCGAGGCTCAAACCCTGCGCACTTAGTGACGGGAGGAGGCAGTGGCCAGCAGGTGCCCTCCAGTCTGTCTGCATCATTCAGGAGTCTAGAAGCCCATGACCTCGTTAATATGTTACAACATAAGAAGAGAAAGGTGGGGGCAGATAGCATAATGGTTATGCAAAGAGACTTGTGCCTGAGACTCCAAAGTCCCAGGTTCAATCCCCTGCACCACCATGAAGCAGAACTGAGCAGTGCTCTGGTAAAATAATAAAAAAAAAAAAGTGTCCCCAGATGTCAACTAAGTCACACTTCTTTATTTTTCAGACAGTTCAAGCTGAGGGCTGGCAGACTCTGGTATATGCTCTCATTCCGCCCTCCAGAGACCCTGGGGTCTGTGGAGAATCAGAGGATGAAAAGTGAAGTGTGGTGGCTAGAGGAGCTATGCGTTCTGTCATGAATCCAGAGCAGGGGGGGTGTGCAGTCAGATGGGGTGGCGGTGCGGGGAGCCCTTCTCCCCAACTCTGATGGGGGCGAGGGGTATAGTCTGGCCAGGGGAAAGGACCAGATTGGGTAAGCAAGAGGCAGGAAGAGGGAGGAGGTTGGAGACTAGGTCCTGCTTTCATGGACACAGTGGGTGTGGAGCTGGCATATGGGCGCCATGGAGCACCTTGGAGTGGGGATGCAGCTCTAGCCAGCTCAGAGCCCCAGCTGGAGGGTGTAGGGCACACAAGGAAGGGGTGGGGAGAGAGCACTGGAGCTTGGGGCAGTGGGTGCTAAAGGCCAGTGGGTGGAGACCACGGGGGGCAGTGGGTGGTGCAGGGCTGGGAGGCGGGGCAGAGGGTATGGTGGCGGTGGGCTGCGGTGCTGTGCGGCGCGTGGCCGGCGGCCCCCAGCTGTGGCGTCGCTCAGGCCCAGGGATTAGGGGCAGTGGCCGCACCTGGCGGGCGGCCGCAGGGCTAATGCCGTGTGACCGCGGCCCCGCCCGGCTGGCGGCCTCCCGCCCTTCCGCCCCCGGGGTTTTGGGCTCCTGAGCTGGCGTGTGCGCGGGTGTGCAGAGCGGGCAGCTGGAGACCCTGCAGCTGTCGCCCAGGGCCACTGGCTGCAGGGAGAGGGTCCCTCCCCCTGGAGTGAGGCTGCCCTGCACTGTGTCCGCTTTATGAGGGTCAAGTCGTGGCCACTTGACTGACTGTGTGACCCAGTGGGCTGTGGAGGTCACTCTGGGTGCCTGTCTGGGACTAGCCCTGTGGGGACTTGTGTCACTGCCCCCACTGTGAGACAAGGCCCTGAATGTGTGTTCATAGTTTTTTTTTTGAAGATTTATTTATTTTTATTAATTTTATTTACTAATTAGAGACAGCCAGAAATGGAGAGGAAGGGGGAGACAGGGAGAGAGGCAGCAGGGGCAGATAGCGTAATGGTTATGCAAAGAGGCTCTCATTTTTATAAGACTGGGAGCTACTGCCTGCCCTAATCCAACTTTCTAGCCCTTTTCTCCACTCTGACACCATTCTCTCAGACAATATTCTCATCCAACCTCAGGCTAGCTATCAAACTCAAACAAAAAGACTATAGTTGTATGCCCCCAGGAACACGCCTAAAACAGTTCTCCTAAATTTCTTCTACCCTAAAATCCCTAATCTCATCTGCTCTGATTCTACTTTTTGGCTCCCGTTCATTAACCATCTTGTCTCAATTTAGGTCATGCCACCCTCCAAACACCAAGTTACAGATGCTACCATGATTCCACCCGACTCCTCTGGGCAGACGACCTCACCAATGTGTCCTGGACTCTTGCATCTTCAGAGCTCTGGTCTACTAGGGGGAGATAGAAACAGGCTGGGGGTGGGGATCAACCTGTCAGTGCCCATGCTCAGCGGAGAAGCAGCTACAGAAGCCAGGACTCCTACCTTCTGCTCCCCATAAACAACCTTGATCCATACCCCCAGAGGGGGAGAAGTGACAGGATGAAGATAAGAGTACTCTGCACTGCAGCTCCATCAGCACCCGGAGAGAGAGAGCAGGAAAAGGAGAGGGACATATGGAGGGAGCTTTGATGTCATGAGTGGCTTAGAGGGAAAGAGAGGATTGAATCAGAAAAAGAAGGGGCAATGATGCATAAATGTGGACAGATAGCTGTAGAAAGGATGGTTGGCCCATGTCTACAACTTTAGGGGAACTGTGGTGGCTTGCAGTGGGGAGAGTGAAGATTCAGAACTCTGGTGGTGGGAATGGTGTGGATTCAAACCCCTGTCGACATGTAATTCTGTAATATAAAAATTTTAAAAATTAAAAAAGAGAGACATTCTTGCCTGAGGCTCTAAAGTCCCAGGTCCAGTCCCCCACACCACTGTAAGCCAGAGCTGAGCAGTGCACTGATAAAAAAAGAAAGAAAGAAAGAAAGAAAGAAAAGAGAGAGAGAGAGAGAGAGAGAAAGTGAGAGAGAGGGAAACACCTGCAGCCTGCTTCACCACTTGTGAAGCTGTGAAGCTTCCCACACACACACAGGTAGGAACAGGGGACTTGTTCCTTGCTCACTGTAAGGATAAGCACTCAACCAGGTTGCACCATCACCAGGTCCAGGTTTAGGGTTTCGTGATGAAAGCCCAGTTTCCCTGGGGCCTGATTACTCTGGTTCGTGCTACAGATGAAGCCTTTGTTAGCAGTTTGATTGTCTCGCTGGTCGAGACAGAAGCAAGAAGAGTGAGAGAGGAAGAGACTGCTCCAATGCTTCCTTCAGTGGGGGGAGCAGGCTGGACCTGGGTTGCGTCCAGCAGAACACTATCCCAATGAGCTATTTTCTCAGCTTTACAGATGTAGCCTTTGGGGGTGGTGGGGGTGTGCAACCTTCCCCAGCTATTTCCCAGTGATGGTATCTTAGCCATGTATCTTGCAGGACCCCAAATCTCTGGTGTGAAACCATAGTGATGGGAAAGTGTTTCTAGAGACTACCCCAACCCGGACCCAGCTCAGGGCACCTAGTTTCCTTTCCTGCGCCCACTCGTTACAGTTACAGAAGTCATCAGATCTAGATGAAACAAAAGCTCAGCTTTGAAATGTAGATTAGCCTCTGGGCCTTTGCATCTGCTCTTCCCTCTGCCTGGAAGAAGGTCCCTGACCTTCCTGGAGCACAGGATAAGACACTGAAAGTCCTCCCTGTAGGGCCCCGCCCTACTTCCTTCTTCCTTCTCCTTGCAGAACTTGGACCCCACTCTGCTCTTGCTGCAGCTCCTGCAGATGGGACTTCCGTAGAACCCTCTTCTGGACCAGTGGCAGGAAATGTTCGTTGAACCGAGAACCTTGACCCTGCCTGCCGCCAGCTCCCAGAGGAAGTCTGCTGGGGTCTTCTTTACTTTATTTGTCTCTTCTTTATCTTTTTGGTCAGAGCCCTGCTCAGCTGCAGGCTGATGGTGGTGCTGGGGATTGAACCTGGGACCTTACAGCCTCAGGTTTGAAAGTCTTCTTGCATAACCACTCTGCTATCTTCCCAGCCCTGGGGACTTCCTTTCTAAGAGTCAGAAGGGTCTGGCTCAATGAACACAATACCCTCTCACCTTCCAGGGAGGCACCATGTTGCCAGAAACAGTACTCGAGCTCCTAGCAGGCTCCCCAGCAGTGAGTAGCTGGGTTATGCTGTCCTCACCCGCCCTCTTGGCCTTGCCCTGGCCCTGCCTGGGATGCCAGGACCCACAGCAGGTGCCTGGACAGACTTAGGGCTGGAGAGGAGGGCTGGGTGCAGTGGGCTACCCTCTGTCCAGGAGCAGGACACAGAAAGACAAGCTTTCAAATCCTCCTCTTCCTCCTGCCATCTACCCTCTCCTCAGCATGCCAATAATTACAGCTCCCATGTCCTGCACGCTTAATGTCTGCCTGGTACAGTGTCTGATATGGTGTGCACATTTCCTGCATCTCCTAAACTAGTCTGAAAAGTGGGCATGGCTACCCCCATCTTTCTGGTGAGCTGGACAATTCAGAGCGACTCCATGGTCTTGTCTAAGGTCACCTAGTGGTCAGAGGCAGAGCCAGCATTCACACCCAGAACACTCCACTGGGCCTTTGTCTCCCGGTGCTGCCCCAGTTGCTGCTGTCGTCAGCTGCTTCCCACATACCAGAGGGATGGCAGGAGCTGGCCCTTTGTCTCTACAGCCTAGAACAGGCAGCAGGTGGGCTTCGCCATTGGCTCCGACAGCTCTGGAACACACATTCCAGCTGCAACATTCTCGCTCTGTGGTTTTGAGACACATCTCTCTGTCTCAGTTTCCTCATGTCTAAAATGGGCAGTTATAAGGGTTATAAGGTGGTGTTAGGAGACTGAGTCAACTTGGGGACAGTCCCATTTGAAGAGAAAGTCCTATCAAAGTATTGCAAGTTTTTAGAGCTTACATGGGAAAGACTTCTGCCAATGCTTTTTTCCTCTGGATATTTGGTGGTCTCCAGCCTAACACCCAAAAACTTCTTCACCTGATCTTGGATGGAACTTGAAGGAATCTTAGTGAGTGAGATAGACCAAAATGAGCAGGACGAATATGGGATGATTTCACTTGTAGGTGGAACTTAAGAAACAACAGAAAGGGAAAGCACAAAGTCAAACCTGAACTGGGTTTAGTGTATTGTGCCAAAGCCAGGGACTCTGGGGACAGGAGGAAAAGGAGGCACTGGAGGAGGAGCTCTGGGGTCCTGGTGCATGAGGGGCCCTGGGTTCATGGTGCATGAGGGGCTCTGGGGTCCTGGCGCATAAGGGGCTCTGGGGTCCTTGCGCATGAGGGGCTCTGGGATCCTGGCGCATGAGGGGCTCTGGGGTCCTGATGCATGAGGGGCTCTGGGGTCCTGATGCATGAGGGGCTCTGGGGTCCTGGCGCATGAGGGGCTCTGGGGTCCTGGTGCATGAGGGGCTCTGGGTCCTGTTGCATGAGGGGCTCTGGGGTCCTGGTGCATGAGGGGCTCTGGGGTCCTGATGCATGATGGGCTCTGGGGTCCTGGTGCATGAGGGGCTCTGGGTCCTGTTGCATGAGGGGCTCTGGGGTCCTGGTGCATGAGGGGCTCTGGGGTCCTGATGCATGATGGGCTCTGGGGTCCTGGTGCATGAGGGGCTCTGGGTCCTGTTGCATGAGGGGCTCTGGGGTCCTGGTGCATGAGGGGCTCTGGGGTCCTGTTGCATGATGGGCTCTGGGGTCCTGGCGCATGAGGGGCTCTGGGGTCCTGGTGCATGAGGGGCTCTGGGTCCTGGCGCATGATGGGCTCTGGGGTCCTGGCACATGATGGGCTCTGGGGTCCTGGCGCATGAGGGGCTCTGGGGTCCTGGTGCATGAGGGGCTCTGGGGTCCTGGTGCATGAGGGGCTCTGGGTCCTGGCGCATGATGGGCTCTGGGGTCCTGGCACATGATGGGCTCTGGGTCCTGGTGCATGAGGGGCTCTGGGTCCTGGCGCATGATGGGCTCTGGGGTCCTGGCGCATGAGGGGCTCTAGGGTTCTGGTGCCTGATGGTGGGAAAGATCTCAAGCTGGGCGTGAGAGTGATTTGCAGACGCTCATCAAGGAGAGATGAGAGGTTGTGCCTATGTGTCAACAACCATACTATGATGCATTTATTCCCCAATAAAGTAAAAAAAAAAAAGTATTGGATTCAAGTCTTCTTATCTATTATTCTCTCCCACTGAGCTAGATGGGCCTTGTCCCACTCTCTGCTAAATTCCCAGCACCTAGCCATGATCTGACTAATAGAAAGTCCTTTGCTTTCTTATCTGTAAAATACCCAACTTCCTAGAGGCAGGACCAGAGGAAAAAATGGGCCAATATATATGTAGAGAGAGAGATATACATATAAGTGTAGATGTTGGTATAAATAAATAGTTATAAAACCAGCCAGTGTCTGCACACTTGGGAAAACTATGGCAGTTTCCAGTGGAGGAGATGGGGACACAGAATTCTGGGGGTGAGAAAAGTTTGGGATTATACCCCTGTTACTTATAATTCCATAACTTTATAAATCAATAGTAAGTCACTAGTAAAAATAAAAAGCCTGCTAGAATCCAGGAAAAAATTAAGTAAAAAAAAAAGTAATAAAAAGCTTAACTCCCATGGTGTGAACAGCACCTGGCCCCTGGCAGAATCCGGCAGTCATGGGGCCCTCAGGTGACAAGGGTCAGGGTCAGCTTGGCATCACCTTCCTGCTCTCGTCCCTCTGGGGCCCCAGTGGGGAACACACACAGCCCCACCTGGACTGGAACTCCACCAGGCGGACACATTCTCTTGCCAGGAGCTGCTCACGGATCATAGCCCAGACACCTCCTCTCACCCATTCCCAAGTCTTCTGCAAGGCACCTGCCACTTAGAAGTTTGGAAATGGAGTCAGGTTGACAGGAGAAAGCCAGGAGACCACCCCCCAGCCAAATGCCTTGAGGAACAGAAGTCTATCTTCAGGTGGACTCATAAAACAAACAGAGGTGTGGGGCCAGGTAGTGGCACAGCTGGTTTAGTGTACACATTACAATGTGCAAGGACCTGGGTTCAAGCCCCCAGTTCCCATCTGCAGGGGGAAAGCTTCATGAGTGGTGAAGCAGGGCTGAAGGTGTCTCTCTTTCTCTCTCCCTCTCTATCTCCTCCTCCCTCTCAATTTCTGTCTGTCTCTATCCAATAATAAATAAATAAATAAATTTCAAAAAACAGATAGAGATGCCATTTTGTTGTTATAGGTTAATTTTATAGATTGAAACATATATATATATATATATTATTTTTATTTTATTTTTTTTTTTACCAGAGCACTGCTCAGCTCTGGCTGATGATGGTGCAGGGGATTAAACTTGGGACTTTGGAACCTCAGGTATGAGAGTCTCTTTACAGACCCATTATGCTCTTTCCTCCAACCCCTTGAAATGTATAACTCTTATTTTATGTAAAGTACATACATCAATGCCCAGCACATAGTAGGTGCTCAGTAAATTATTGCTGAATGAGTGGTCAAGCACTGGAGAAGAAGTAAGTTTGCTTCTTTTTCCCCACCAGTTTCCAGTAGGAATCCACACCTACCAATTCCACAGCTCCTGGTGGACATAGATAGATAGATAGATAGATAGATAGATAGATAGATAGATAGATAGATAGAGGACATGAGAGGGAAAGCAAAGAGAAAAGGAGAGACACCACAGTCCTGCTCCACTGCTCCTGGAGCTTCCTCTTTGCAGTGTTCCCATGTAGACATGAGTGCTCAAGCCCAGGTCCGCATATGCAGCACAACACACAGAGTTCTGTCAGGTGATGTCTCCTCACTCCAGCCCACCAAAGTCAGGTGACTTTGAAGAATACCAGTGTGTGCAGGGGGGTGGGAAGGCAGAGCTGTGGATGACAGCTGAAGAGTCTACCATTCTGAAGCTCTACCCCAACATTGCTGAGATCTTTCTCACACTAGCAAACAGCCGGAGAGTCCACAGAACACTATATGCGGTGACTTGACTTGACAAGTCCTCCTGGTGACCAAGGACACTAAGGCTAGAGGGTCAGTGGCAGAGTTGAAAAGAAGCTTTTGGACTCCCATCTCAGGACCCCCCTCTCAGCTGCTGAATATGAAGTATTCTGGGGTGCTAGAATGGGGCCATTTTCTGTCCACCCCCCCCCCCGGTCTGAACCAGTTCTGCACACCGGCCCACCATCCTGCACCTGACATCTCCCAGCAGCCTCTAGTTAGGGCATAAGCCTGGTGGGAGCTGGTCTCTTCCCGCTGCCTCCTGGCCAGGCTCTTCTCCTACGTGTGTCATCCAAGGAAGCAAGGCCCATTGCTCAAGAACCTTCTAACCACTGCCAGGTCCCAGGGGCTGGGCATTCCCTATGGGCACCCGTCTAGCAGATCCTGCTGGGTGGGTGAGGGATGGGGAAAAGTCCAGCCATAAGGGTCTTGGCAGGGTAAGCACCCAAGGACACCCCAGATCATGGGCCCCACAGCAGTTGGGAGCATTTATAGGTCTTCCTATAAACTTCTGAGAGGGAAACTTTATCCTGCTTCTTTCGGCCAACTATCCTCCTCCAGCAGCTGGCCACAAAGCTGGTTAATCTCCCAGAGTGCTCAGCTTAAAACCCGTGACTCACGACACAGCCAGTGTGGGGGAGGGGGCAGCCACCTCCAAAACGTGGCGCCCAGAGTCAGCTGTTCCGGAGGGCTTCTCAGGTTTCTCCAGACTGAAGCCTGAGGTCTGGGGCCTTGTCTTTCCTCCTGGAGTCCGGCTCCTCATTCCCCTAGAAAAGAACCATAAGAGGTCAGGGCCCTGGAAGGGAGGCCAATTCCAAGGCTTTGCTTTAGGCCAGGACTTCAGGGTGTCCCCAGGAAGGACCGGTGGGCACAGGTCCTCAAGAGAAGGGTGTGGTTTCAAGGATAACTCTGAGACTGAGGAGATGGCTGTCCTGTAACTGAGGGGACCTTGTCTATACAGACCTGAAAAAGTCCCCACCTTTTTAAATGTATTTACTGATTTAATAATGGTCAACAAGACCACAGGATAAGAGGGATCCAATTCCACACAATTCCCACCACCAGAGTTCTGCATCCCATCCCCTCCCTTGAAAGCTTCCCTATTCTTTATCTCTCTGGGAGCATGGACCCAGGATCATTATGGGGAGCAGAAGGGAGGTCTGGCTTCTGGAATTGCTTCTCCACTGGACATGGGTGTTGGCAGGTGGATGCATACTCCCAGCTTTCTATCTTTCTCCAGTGGGGCAGGGGTCTGGAGAGCTAGGGTTCCAGAGTACATTAGTGAGGTCATCTGTCGGTGAAGTCAGGTTGGCATCATAGTTGCATCTGCAGCTTGGTGGAACTCCATGCCTCCTTTGTCATTTTCAGCCTCTGTTTGCCAGCCTAAGGGTGGGTTATATGGCTCTGCCTTGGCTCCACCTTGATCTCTCCTGCATACCACCTCCACCACAGGGCCTGGAAAACCTACCTTCACCCGAAATTCCCAAGTTTAAAGCCGCCTCCTTGCAGAGCATACGCCAAGTGTTGTCTTCAAGCTGCCATCTTGGCTCCGCCCCCTGAGAAAATCCCTTTAGCCATGACCCCTAGAGACGAAGCTGTCTGTTCCTTAAGTCCAGTCACGTGGAGAATGGTGGGATGGAGACTAGCCAGGAGGAACACAGACACATGCCCTAATGCCTTCTGAATTGAGATGAAGAGACTGAACACAGGATCTCTAAGGGAGAAGACACACTCTTAAAAGAGTGTTGACTTGAAGCTCAGGAGACTTGGGCTCAAGTCTCAGTTCTGCCACTTACACACTGAATGGCTCCTTGGACCTGCAAGTCCCTCATCTGTAAAATGGAGGCAGTGACAGTGCTGACATGAATGCAAGTTAATGCAAGGATCGGATGAGACTGTTTTGTCTACTTGGTAGCTGGGAAACTATTAATAGTATCCTTATTCGTGGTTGCTCAAGAGGCAAGGAGACTCCACTGTCATTGGTCAGAGAATTGTATCTGTCTTGTACAGGATGGAGAAGCTACTGGCTTGAAAGGAAGACTTTTACTGATGCCTTTCTGGCAGTGATCTCTTCAAATGAGCAGAACTGCTAGTATGAAGTATCTGTGCACCAGTTCGTGGTGTTTGTCATGGCTGAAGACCAGACCCCAGAAAGAGCTCTAGTATATTTCAAAGAGGGACCTACCTATCCAGGCTGCTGGGAACTCTGTTAAGAAAAGCATAAATCGGGAGACGGGCGGTAGTGCAGCAGGTTAAGCACACGTGGCACAAAGCACAAGGACTGGCGTAAGGATCCCAGTTCAAGCCCCCAGCTCCCCACCTGCAGGGGAGTCGCTTCACAGGCGGTGAAGCAGGTCTGCAGGTGTCTATCTTTCTCTCCCCCTCTCTGTCTTGCCCTCCTCTCTCCATTTCTCTCTGTCCTATCTAACAACAATGACATCAATAACAACTACAATAATAGCTACAACAACAATAAAAAAAAGCAAGGGCAACAAAAGGGAAAATAAATAAATATAAAAAAAATTTTCAAAAAGAAATAGAAGCATAAATCCTCTGTTCCGTTTCGCTGCTGTGAGCCCCAGCGGTTCTCAAAGTCTCGTGCACTATTCAGATCATCCTGTGCTATGATGACCACCTTAGCCACCTGAGGTGCCCCTGCGATGGGCCCCGTTATACTAAACACTTGCCAAGTTGAACACGTGATCTTTGCACCAAACCTGTAGAGTCAGCACTAGTGTGCTGTGTGTGTGGCAGACTAATTACATTAATGAGATCAGTTCTTTTTTAAAATTAATTAATTCACTTATTGAATAAAGACAGAGGAATTGGAAGGGAAGGGGAAGGCAGAGACAAAGACAGAGAGACACCGATAGCACCACTTCACTATTCATGAAGCTTTTCCCCTGAAGGCGAGGACCTGAGGCTTGCACCTGGATCCTTGTGCACTGTAATGTGTGCACTTAGCCAGGTGTGCCACCACCCAGCCCTGGCTCAATTCTTGACTGCCTTGTACCCACACCCTGGCATTTGGAA